>NC_081411.1:53178769-53488094 GCF_030272615.1 Cryptomeria japonica
TTGACCCCACTAGCTCCACCCTTGTTACTCACTTCTCTGAGGCAGCCAAGCACCAGTTACCATGAAAACTCCCCATGGCAAACTTTGTATCTCTACTAAGAACTGTATGTATGTGAGCCGTTTCAAAGGTCTGACCTCCTGCGCCAACAACTAGAAGGATTTGGGCTTCTACACAAAAGAGTTTTTAGTCAAGGCATTTGGTCGAGTGACCATACATGTGGTGTGTTACGCTCCATTAAAGAAGGCCCATCAACCTATAGAGGTTGCGCTCTATAGGGTTTATGGGGAGTCATAACATTGGTATGGACTAATCAGCACTTGTTGCATTTAACTTTCATTACAAACATAATTTATTTATAATGGATCGGAAGAGCTTGGATTTAGCCCGTTTCCACTTGGGTCATCCCCTCTCACTGAGCCTTAAGGGCTACTTGGGAGGCATGCCCTCTAAAGGTTAAACATTCTAGAAAGTGGGTCTAGTTTTATGATCAGTTGATTGAGGTGAGAGCATAATAACCTACCACTTTGACAAGCACAGTGAACAATATATTGATTTTCCTCCTAAATTAATCTAAGTACAACTAATCTAAAGAAGACACAAAGATGCAAGTTACACGCTATAAATTGACCACCTAGTTAAACTATGTGAAGCAAAAATGATTAATTACTTAGCTCCTAACTATTCTATATGTGAAAATGCATGAAAAACACCTGCAAAAACACCAGTTAGTAGTTTGAGAAACTTTGTCTTTGACAGTTGAACCTGCAAAAAGTGTTAGTGAAACAAGCTATTATGAAAATGAAATTTTGCAGACTAGCAGAACAAATGCGCTAAAATAACAAATGCAGTAAAATTCACTACAAATGCGCTAATATAATGGATAAATACTCTACCCTAAGATGCAAAAGCACTAACCTGCATGTTAAATCCATTGCTAGAACTAACAAATGTGCTATTAAACACTACAGATGCCCTACCAGATATTACAAATGTGCTACAAAAAGCAACAGATGTGCTGAACGATGTTACAAATACATTAAAATATGAATGGATGCGCTAATCTTTTAAAACTTATGCAAACTATGAGAATGAAAGACAAAAGATAGAAAGTGTGGCCTCGACCCCATGGTGGGTGCCAAAAATGTATCAACTTGGAATTTATCTTCAAAATAAGCCTGCAACTTGTTAGTTTTTCACAAATATTGATGATAAAAGCTACATGAAGACTCCAAATATCAGCTAATGAAACAAAGTAAAGGAAGAAACCATGAAAATATAAAGATTATACCTTTACCCTCCTATCTCATTGTGTCATATCCCCATTGTTCTTGGTTTCATATAATTTCTCTCAGACATGCACTGTGTGGCATCCAAGATGGCAAATGTAGAATGGACAGATAACTGATAGTTGGATTATGCAAGCTAGAATGATTTATGTTATGATGCAAGATAATAAAAAGACTCCTAAAATGCTCAGAATGCTTAATTGCTAAAAATCACAGATACAAAATGACTACTATAAGATCATTATTAGTCTCAAAATGTTGGAGAATTGCTCTTTTTATATATATTTTTATGTGCAAAATCTCATGTGGCAAAGATCAACGGTTGAGATTGAATCATCCAGATTGGATGGCTATGAGAAGATTGGTTGAGATGTGAGAGATAAAGAGGAAGATGTTCCTCCTACACCTACAAGATGGAGGAAAAGGTGGAAGGAAAAGCCAAGTGTCAGAAGGATCACCTTAACTGAGGATGAAGACTTGAGAGAATATAGGATGGTTGGAGAAGATTTAGGGATATGAAGACAACTGTACTCAACTCCCTCCAAAGATGTAGGAAGGTTGGAGAAAATATAGGGAAGTTGAGAAATTTGTGTACATACACATTCTCAAAAGAAGGAAATGAGGTTAGAATTAATATGGCTACTTGATAAATGAAAATTAATAATTTATTTAACCACGTAAAATGTGAGTTGGCAAGGTTAAGTGATGTGGAGATGAAGTGAGGTGGATTTGAGGATTTAAATAATTATAAAATTATTTAATTGATGAGACTATAGAAGAATTGGATAGAGATGATTAAATATTTAGATATTTAATTGAATTGATTTAAAATAAAGGGATAATGAATTAATTAATAAATTTTTTTAATTTAATTAATTAATAGAAGAATAAGAATTCAAGTGAATTAAATAAATTAATATTTTCAAATTAATTATTTAATAGAAGAATTAAGATTAAAATGAATTAAATAATTAAACTTGTCAATTTAATTATTTAATAGAGGAAATTAACATTAAATAAATGATAAATATTTATTTAATTATTCATAGCCAATTTTTTATTGTATACACCTCTCATTGGGCTTCTGTTTACAATGAACAAGGTCAGCGATAGTGACCCTGCTACCATTGTCCGCTTAAAACTGCTTGAGGAAAAGATCCATAAGTTGATCAAAGGTATGAATAGAATGGTCAAGTAAGGAGCTATACCAATCTAACGTTTTCCTCTTGAGGGAATGCGAGAACAATTTCAGCAACACGAAATCTAGACTATGGTAGTCACTACACATAGTCACGAGGAATCTATATGCACGTTTGAGTCCCCATCACCATTGAACCTATCAAACTTCAAGGACTCAACAGTAGTTGGAATGATAGTAATGTATAGAGGACTCTTCTTGTAGTATGCAGGCAAGGATGACTGACCAGAAGTAGAAGCTAGGTTAGTGAGCTGCAACTGCAACTGCAACTGACCCATGTTCTACAGAATAGTGTTCAAAATAAGATTAGAAGGTGGAGGAGGTGGAGGTGCGTCGCCACCTCCACCAAGTCCTCCAGTAGAAACTGAGATACATGTAGATGTAGTGCCAACTGATTACTGAAATATGAGCAGCAACAAAGATCAAACTACTAGCCATGCTTGTGTAGCCCAAGGGAGTGAGTGAAGCATTGACACTAGGTATGGTGGATTCCATCATGTGCAGGCTCAACCTTGGAATGCTAACACTAACCTGGGAACCAAAGGGATCATATGGACTATCCACAGGGGGGACATCTACCAAGGGCACATGGATTTTAACAATATGGACAAAGCCCTCAACATCTCTAGGCCTTTCTTGTCAAAGATTAGCATGTCTCTCAAGGTACTCACGACATTTCTAACCTGGGGGAGGACATTCTCTCTGTCCAGGAAACCCTCAAAGTCTCTCAAATTCTGCTCCAACATATTGATCTTATCAAAGTCTACAGTGACTGCAAAATCATGATCAACGACAAGAGGAGAAGACAATGTAGAACTCCTAGGAGAGTTAGGTTGTGAGTTAGAAGGAGAAGATCCCCTAGTCAAAATATATTTCAGACTGTGAGAGGTCAATAACTCATTGGGATCAGACGACTGCTCACCTTGCATGGCATTGGGTAGAGGAGGACTGTACCGATCAGGGGGAAAACTCCACCTGGACGACCTCCTGAATACGACTCCTATTGCAGTCTAAGTCGTAAAGCTCATAGACAAGACACATGATGTTTAGGACCACACTACAGGGACACCGAATGATAAAGATAGGTTTAAATGATAATGGAAAATATAGAAATTTAAACTAAATGCCAATGAAAGTTTTTGTTTGTTTTTGGTTTTCCTCGTCTTCTTTTTTAAACATTTTTAAACTATTTTTAGATTTTAAACTTTTAAAAATTTAAAAGACTAAATACACACAAATGAAGTAAAAAGCAAGTAATGCAAATATAATCTTGTTTCACATCAGATTCACCAAAATGTAATGGAGGGAATTTTCCACCTCAAGGATGATGTATCCTTGAGGACAAATTCTCCTTCTAATTACCTCTGCGAACTAGCGCTAAGATGAGCCAGGGGATAAAATAAAAAATCAAGGCAATTGCCCATGACCCGGGACTCATAGATGGCTTTATCAAGCCTTTGTCCCGAGGATGAGCGTGCGGAGTTGGGACACCAGCACGACGCACTGTCATCCTATATGGATGAAGTACAGGATGCATACAAAAAGTTCCAAATACATGGATAATATAATGAAACACAGAAAAATGAATGAACTAAGTTAAAAGCTGCAAGATGCAAAATGACTGAAATTAAAAAAAAAGGAAGAGAGAAGGATGAAAACACTCACAATTGGTCTACAATTGAAGCCTCCTGCTAAATGATGATTCTCTCACCTTCATGAACCTACACATAAGCAAGAAGGGAAAATGTTGGGCTTATGTTTTGGAGCCTGCCTAAGTCAGACCCCCGTTTTGGTGTTTCCACCTCCATGGACAACCCAAGAAGCCACGAGAATAATAATATGATAAAGATAATTGAAAGGATGCAGTATTGGAAAATGAAAGAAAGAGATTAAGGAAACTCCCCTTTCACGAACAATTATTGGAAACATTGGTGTAGTGTGCTTGAGATGCTGCAACAATGGTGGTGTTGATGGAATGATGTCCAAAGTGGTCTCCAAGAGCTTAACCTTTAAGAAGATTGCCAAAATTTCCAAAGAATCCTTTCAATATGCCTTCAAAGTGAAAGATAAAGGCCCAAGAAGGAATTTAGATGTCGGTGGGCGCATGCAGAGGCGTTACAATTCCTTTCAGGCATAGGCGTAACGCATAAATGACCACCTGTGGATTGTCAGATTTGCAGGACGCTAGCATACCACACAGATGTCTCTACGTCGCGCATGTGTTCCTAAAGGTGATAGGTTGGCAGCTTTGGTAATGCTTCGACCAAATCTGACATTAATGGTCTGAGTGGATAAAAGGACATGATGGCGGATTACCTCAGATGACATGAAGGAAAAGTACCATTTGTCACATTAATTACAAAGGATAATATTTTTGATATTACATTATCCTGTTAGTTTATTCATCTTCTCATAATGATTTGTCTTGCTAGATACTAAGGGCAATCAAATAAATCTTGCTTGAGAATAAATCCCAATATATGTCTTATACCTCAATCAGTGATCAAGACAACTTTTGCATATATATATATATATATATATATAACAAATTATGGATCAATAGACAAACTAGCAAGCTAGCTTGCAACCTAATCAATCAATTGCCTAATCAACATTATCAACCTTTATCATAAATCATTTTTATTATACGGGTTGTTACATCCTCGAAACCAGACCTATCATCTTATACAAGATGTTGCATTCTCGAAACCAGACATCATCCTTTAAATTTATCATTCGTCTTATATAGGTTGTTCCATTGCCAAAACTAGACCTATTGTCTTATAGGAGATGCTTCATTCCTAAAATGAGACATCATCATTATCATACTATCAAGAACACTTAACTTTGGCAAGTAGATCTAAGTGGTTTTTGACTTGTTTGGTCCAATTAGTCTTATCATTTATTTGATTTATCTTGTATCATGATCCTATGCTACTCAAGGATATCCATGAGTGATTGGAGAAACAAGGATGGATCATAATTTTTATCATTTTATTGTTATTTGTGATTTATCTTATCACTCCTTGCAGATGGTATGAGAGTCATCTAAGTTTTATCATATCTAGATGCATGCATTTGCTTGCCATAGTAAGCTTAATGATGATATAACACAATATTAAGCACAAGTCCTTATCATACCATCATCTCTATCTCTCATATCCACTCCCATTTGTAACTACCTCCATGCCCATTGATTTACAATCTCCTTAGCCTTATCCCTCATCCTTCCTTTTGAGAGCACAAGTGTGTTCTCCTAACCTGCATGTCCTCTCGAAGGGGCATCATCCTACTAACTCATCATCCTTCCTTATCCTTCCTATGATTGGGGCATCATGCTTCCAATACTTTATCCTTTCCTACCTACTATGTTTTAATGTTCTTTGAAACAATGAAATAAACTACATTGTCTCAAAGAGGGAAAAAATGTAGACACCTAAAATTATCTTTGATTAAATTAATAGTTATTATTTAAATTATTTATTTAAACTAATAGTTAATATTTAAATTATTTATTTGATAAATTTATTATATTTTTCCTCTTTAATCTTATCCATCCAACTTGTTCACATGGATCATAATCTAAATTCGTATTCATGTGACAAGTATCAAAATGCTCTCCACTCACCTTGTCCTTTCTCCAATGTCCACATTCATTAAATCTTAAAGTCAATCCATTGCTTAATCATATCCATCCATTTCAAATTAGCCTCTTAAATTTATTCACCCTTATCTTTTTCCTTCCACCTCTTAATATCCTCCCTTCATCTTTACCTACCCTTCAATCCTATTGATTGTTTCGTAACTATGTGATCATGGCCATTCATCTTTTAATATCTTAATCTAGACCCTTGATTCTCCCACAAATTTCTATAAAAGAGGTTTTTTTTCTTTCATTTAAATTATTCTACAATCCTTATCATACTTACATAATACCAAAATCACTCTAGTAACATACATAGTCACAACCTCTCATCATATTTGCATCATTGAACCTTACATCATCACAACCACATCCATTCTTTCATGACCTCTTGTGCAAGTGCATACAAATCTAAGAGCAAACATCATTCAAACAAGATCATGAAGGATAGGAGAATATTGGATACAAGTATCTCTTGCATGTGAAGGTATAATTTGTTGATTTCATGTTATTTGCATGTATATGTAGTTCTCTATTGATTGTCTGTTGAATGAATTTGTAGATCTAGGGTTAGTGGTTGGATATTTAGGGTTTACAACAAGATCAAATTCAGCATACACAATGTTATTTTTAAGTATTTATTAAATGAATATTTAGTTGTTCTACTAGTTTATGAGCTAATATTAATGACAACCACCATCCATTTGATTATTTCTTGTGTGCATGTACAAATATCATTGCACATGATTGTTATAACAATTCTAGACATGCATACTACAACATGTATGAATATTACAATACATGTTAGCTATGGATTGATTATATATTCAAGTATGATGAATGACCTACATGACTATAGCAATACATACACGATGATATATAAGCTAGTATATGATAATTATATACATGAATTTCACAACCTACATTGAATATTGTTTAAGGATTTATAAATATGATAATTTTACATATGATCCTCTCGAAACATATCGATTATCAGTCAAGGGTGTATGTGTGAGTTAATAGTACATATTTTGGGTGTAATTAAGGTGTTATACCTTGTATATTCACCTAGGATCTAATTACATATCACTTAAGCTTTAGGAACCACACAGGTGATTTTAGGAGCATTCCCACTTTAGGTGGTGTTATCATGTTATGACTTTCCACTTTATGTGGTGTCTCCGCCTTTTGTGGTTTTATCATGTTATCATTTTTCCACCTTAGGTGGGTGATAAGCTATCTCTTTTTGTCTTGTCATAATATTATGACACTCGTCCTAATCTTATGCCTTCCTATGTTTCACCTTGGTCTATTTAACCAAGGGGTCTTCTGTGTACTTATATCCATTCTATTGCATCTTGATAGGAATACAATTTATTCTTATCATATTGATATTCTCTTGTTCTTGTGCTTTCCATTAGGTCTCTAGATCTTTGGTAGCTACCTTCACAGCCAAATTTTACATGGTATTGGAGCTTATAGAGTGCCTTTGGTTAGTCATTTTGAGAGATATTTTATGCCTTTTGGGATTTTTTATTTTCATGGCTTTGTATTGTAGGTAAAAATAAGAGATTGTTGGGTTAAATCTAAGGTCACCATTGGATTTAAAAGGTTTGAGACTTTGCCTTTTGTTTCATCCAAATCAGACACCGAAAGCCAAATCTATAGGCCTTTGAATTTTGGAGGTGTCATGGTGATACCGATGTCATAATTATGTAGACAATTTTCAAATAGTGATATCTTAATCATTCGGGTTCCTTTTTTCAAGATTTATTTATTTATTTGGGGTAGTATTTCATGTGCTTCACGGTGGTGTATGTTTTTTAAAAATTTGTACATGGTTTTTTGAGAAAATTGCATAATCACTGCTTTTGTAACCTCAAAGGCCTCATTTAGGCTCATATGAACTCCTTTTTAGGTGCAATTCTTTTTTCAAAGTGCATAATTTTTCCTATATTTTATATTGGTTCTATCGGTTTGTAGTCATTGTGATTAGAAATTTCACTTTCAACCCATGGCTTGCCTTTGTCTTATTTATGGTAAATGTAATGTGTATACACCTAAAAATGGTCTGAAGATAATTGATTAAATACTTGGTTATTTAATTAATCCCCCTTCCCAATTAATTGAATTCACAAGTAATTTGATTAATTTTCCTATTCATCTACTTGTAAATAAATCTAAATGATTTATTTATATAGTTCACATCATATCCCCCTTTGATTAATTAATCCAAATTAATTAATTAATCCCTCCCATTTAATTCAATCTTGTAATCCCATAATAAAAATTAACAAATTCCAAGTTTGTTGAGTTTAATTATCATTTTCCTAATTATTTGAATTTCTAAATTCAAATTGAGCACATGGCTCCTAAATTCTAACCACATAGCCTAACCACTCTCTAACCTAACCTATTCTATATAATCCTGGGTTTAACTAACCCTATCCTATCTTGTACATCCTAACCTCTTTTATTCTAACCTCTTGTGGGTTGGATATCCCCTCCTTGAGACACATGGAACTTTTGCCACATGTCTTCTCCCTTGGACACTTTCCCTCTCATGAACAAGGTTCCTTGACACTTGTCACCACAGAGATGACATGTGTCCCTCCCTCCAACCTCTTCTCCAACTTTCTCAATTCAATCCCTTGATATCTTCATATTGAATCCAAACCGTTGATTCCTTCCACTTCAGCTTTGGCCTTGGAATTCCTATAAATAACCCTCATTTTGGATCAATAAGGAACCCTTGCATTCATAGTTTTTGCATACTTACTATAGGCATTTTACATCTTGATCATCTAGCAATAATTGTTAATTAGATTAATCATAGTCTATTTTCATTTCTAGTTTTATTTTATCAACCATGTAGCTTGAATGAATAATTCTAGCTAAATCATGCATCAATTAATCATCCTAGCCTCGTGCATTTACATTATCATGATCATATAGCTACTCAACTTTTGAGTTGCCACTTTGGAGGTCATTTCTTGCTGAGATCCAACAAATCCAACACCTTCAAGGTACTCAAAAATAGAGGAATATGAGACATCTCAAGGAAGGCTTATGGTTTGGTTTCATTATTTAGCTTTCAATTTTGTTTTCCATTTATGTTTTGTTGTCTCATTAATTATGCATGTTTATTATAATTGACCCTAATTTTAGTAGCACATAATGTATATATCATAATTTGTTCTTTTGCATATTTATTTGAGTCTAATATAGCCTAATTGTGGTTGTAAAAATCAAAATTAGAAGTCCAATTTTCCTTTATTTCGTAAGTGGCCATTGTAATCACACTAAGTATATTTTGCCAAATCATTGCTTTTAGGGGTGTTCTTTGATTGAGTGAATTTGGGGGGTAACCTTGATTGCATTCTTTTGCATGTTTTTGTGTTCTAATGATGGATAAATCTCAAATTGAACTCCTAATATCACATGATTATGCATCATGGAAGAAATTAGTATGGAATTATCACATGGGAAAGGGTTATCTTATCTATCTAAAGGAAATCATTTCTCAACCAACTAATCTGAATGCATTACAAAGATGCGAGATTGAAAGAGAGAAGACACTTGGATGAATATGTTCAATAGTCTCATTTAATTCGTATTTTCACATTGAATCGTGCAAAACACCCAAGGAGCCATGAGAGAATCTTGAAAATTTGAATGGTAAATCATAATAAGATTAGGGGATATCATATTGATGATGATTTGATAAATATTGATCCAAGAATTTTTTACCACATCCAAGACTATATCTCCAAATTCAAGCAATTAAAGACACAACTAAAGGAATGTTATATCCAAAAGGAGGATATATAGCTGGTTATTAATGTGTTATCCAAGCTTGATCTTGATTATTTAGTATTTGTTTTTGGCTTTCATACACATGGCTTTCTACGAGAGCATCATATGTTGATCCTAAGTTTGATGATTTTGCAAATCTCCTAATCTAAGAGGAAGAACATTTAATTCAAATGGGTGTAATCAAGTCTTCTCAACACCAAGCATTGCAAGCAACTGAGCCTAAGGTAAAGAAAGAAACATGGAATCTTGATAGGAAGTAAAGGAAGAAAAAGTTCAATCTAAACAAAGAATTTGAATCATCTCCATCTCAAAGGGAGTTATCTTAGAAGGAGAAGCCTACTTGTGCATATTGCAAGAAGTTAGGACATAAAGAACACTATTGTTACGAGAAGGATGTTGATGGATTGAAGCATCTTTTTAAGAAGAATAGAATCAATTTACCTTCCAAAATGTCTACTTCATCTTCTTCTTCCAAACAAGTGAAATTTGATAAGGAAAAGAGTCACACTTTTGGGATAAGTAAGAACAAAGGACAAGCTCTCAGGTCATAATTCAAGGGGATGGCTTCTAGCTTTAAGAGCTTCTCATCATATGGCATCTTTGTAGTCTATGTTCTCATCATTTGAGCTTTGCAACATGCTACCTATTTTGATGGGCAATCATGAATATGAATATAATTGGGAAGGGATCTATTGATATTAGGGATGACACCTTTAATGGTGTGTTGCGTGTACCTCACTTGACAAATAATACCCTTTCCATCTATCAAATCACTCATGGTGCTACAAGGAAGATAGTGGATTTTGATGAGCTAAAATAATAGCTCTTTTATTTTTATGACTGATAAGTTTTTCCTATGTTGTAAGTTGCATATTGGGACAGTGTTTAAGTCATGTGATGTATCAGAGTTTTAATTATGTGCATTTTTTAATGATAGCCAAACCTATTGAGCCCTATATTGTTTTGACTTAATATTCCTATAGCTATGCAGATTATTATGGTAATATCATGTGTGGATGTATAAATGTTGTGATTATGAGATGATAGATTTAGCCAATGAACAATAATTAATGAGAATGGTTGAAGATGGCAGTGTTGCGTGCAATGGGAGCCGAGCGTGGGCTAGGGCATCGCAGCCCTAGCTCGTAGGTGGGCCTATTAGCTGGTGCGGCAGCATGTGGGTGGAGGCTGCAGACGGGGGTGCTGTTGTGGGAAGGGTTGGCGTCAGGGCTACAGGGGAAGGTGGTGTGGTGGTTGCGGGGGGAGGTAGGTGTTGTGGGGAGCAGGGGCTTGGGGTCCCTATGGATCTGCAGTTTGTGCGTGGGGTAGGGCTAGGGGAGGCTCAAGCTTCATGGTGGGGTGAGGGTGTGTGCTGCATGCAGGGTTCAGAGTCTTTGGCTAGCTCCCTTCGGAGGGTGGGCTCTCCGAGCGGTGAGATGCTTAGATCTGGTGGTGAGGCCTCAAAGGCACCTCATGATATGGAGCTTCAGGCTGTGGGGGGTTTGAAACCCCCATCCCATAATTTAAAGACCTATGATAATAACCTTTTTGCCTTAGAGTCCGGGACTGGAAATGTCGGGGGTTTGCGGATTTCGAAGATTAATGGCTGCCTGGAGAAGTGCAATGAGAGACCTAGGGTGAGTATTCCTCTGGAGATGATAGCAGAAGATGTTGATTACTTTTCCAAACATTCATTATACTGCAAGTTTTTAGGGATGAGGGTCTCTTTGCAGTTTTTGGAAAACTGGGCTCAGAGAACTTGGGCTCTGGAAGGGGAGATGGAGATCATGTTACTGGCGAACAACTATTTCATGGTTACATTCAATGGCATAGAGGATCGAAGTAGGGTTTTTGAAGGAGGGTCATATTTTTACAACCAGGTGAGATTGTTTATCAAACCCTGGCATGCAGGGTTCAACCCTTCAGAGGAACACCCAAACAGGGTCCCAGTGCGGGTCCGCTTACCATGACTTTTGGTGGAATGTTGTCAGGAGGATGTGCTTCGGATGCTCGCTTCAGTGCTTGGGAGGCCAGTTGGAGCATCCTCGCAAACCCTGGGGAGAAGGGTAATGACCTTCGCTCACATCTATGTTGAGATTGATCTTAGTAAACATTTTCCAGATGCTATTGATATGTGTGCAGGTTCTTATTCCTGTATTTAGCAACTGGATTGTGAGACTTTACCTTTCCAATGTCACCTATGTCATGAGTATGGTCACTTGCAGTGCAAGTGCCCTAGGTATAAACTGATGGTGCAACAATCTCAAAAGCTGACCCATAACACAAATGGGGTTGATAAAGGAAAAGCTACCATGACTGGGGAAGTTGTGGGTACTGATGACTTTGTTCCAGTTAAGACAAAGAACAGGAATTGGGGACAAAAGAGGACCTTGCAGGTGAGACAAGAGGAGGATACTTTCAACAGGTTTGAAGCCCTGGATGACCTCACCTAGCAGGAGGTAAACCCTGGGCTGACTCATTTGGATAAGGGTGCTCCAGGGTTGGCAGATGATAGTGTATTTAGGGACTCAACCCAGGCTTTGCAAATTGTGGGGAGTCAACAAATGGAGATGGATCAGTCAGGTGTAGCCCAATTGGGATCCATACCTAGTGATGCAGGGGAGTTGGTTGGGGGGGAGGTTTCTCCTTCTGCTCAAAAAATGGAACCTGTTGGGGCCAAAAGTAACAAGATGGGTGTACACTTGGGTCTCCACCAGAAGGACATTAAGAAAGGATCATCAAAGAAGAGCTATAAGGTTGGAAGAAAAAAGGACTTAGAGTAGATAAAATTGATGGGGGAGAATTTGGTTGATTCAGGGTCAGTAAAGACTCTGGATTCACACTTTTCCAATCCCCCTAAATGATTATTTTATCATGGAATGTGAGGGGCTTGAACATTAGCCCTAAACAAAAAGGTGTTCGGGAGTTGATAAGGAGCCATGCTCCTGATATCGTTTTTTTATAGGAGACAAAACTTTCTATGGAAAGTATGATGGATCTGGTACCAAAGATTTGGGGGAGAAGCCAGTGTCAATGTATTGGTGTTGTGGGCTCCTCGGGAGGGGTGGCCTATCTTTGGAACCCTTTAAGGATTTGTCCTGACTGGTAGGTGGCCTCCAGATCTTCGTTATCTGGGGTTGTCTCTAGTCTTGAGACTGGGGAATATATCTTGGTTACTAACATCTATGCCCCCACTGATCTTCAGGGTAAGTAGAACTTATGGGCCCATATCTCAGGTATGCAGAGGCTGGCCCCTTTGCATCCTTGGATTATGGCAGGCGATTTCAATGCCATCCTTGAGTTGAGTGTGAAGAAGGGGGGTGTTATGCAGTTAGAACCTTCATCTCTCCTTTTTCTAGATAATATAGCTTCGTTGCATCTTGTTGACATTAAGCCTGGTAATGGTATGTTCACCTGGAACAATAGGAGGATAGGGGAGTATTGGATCTGATCACTGGCCCATCAAGTTGGTTTCTTCTTCTGCTCGGGTCGCTCACTCTCCTTCTTTCAAATTCCAACTTATGTGGCTTTGGGATACTGCTTTGCAGACTCTTGTTGCAGATTGGTGGAGATAAGGGAGGTCGACCTTCGACACTGCTATGTATACTTTTGCCAAGCAATTGCAATTTGTTAAGTTTCAGCTTAAAAAGTGGAACCGTCAGGGTTTCAGAAATATTTTCCATGCTAAAAAAGCTGCTCAATTTGAGCTAAATGCGATCACCAGTGACATCAGAGAGCATGGTTTATCTGAAGCCCTACTTAGGGAGGAAGACAAGGTTGTCAAGGCTCTAGAGGAATGGGAGCTTAGGGAGGAAATATTCTAGAAGCAAAGAGCTCATATTGATTGGTTGCAAGAGGGTGATAAGAACACGACTTTCTTCTTCAACTCAGTGAAAGCTAGAAGACATGGAAATGTCATTCCGGTTCTGGTTAATGATAGAGGTGAGCAGCATTTATCGCTACAGGAGATTTCTAGGAAGTGGTTACTTTATGTCCAGGCCCTCTTTAGGGAGGAGGCTCAGGGGGAACTGGTGGAGGAGAATCAAGTTCTTGATTGCATCCCCTCTCTAATTACTAGGGAGATGAATGAGCAGCTTATGGGTCCCATTTCGTTGGAGGAACTTGAGAAGATTGTTTTTCACATGAGAAAGGGAAAGGCCCCTGGTCCGGATGGGTTCCCGGTTGAATTCTTTCAAGAGTTCTGGGATATTATCAAATTGGACTTATGGGAAGTAGTTTAGGAGTCTTAGAGGAATAAGCAGATGCTTTGGGCATTGAATGCAGCTTTCATCGCACTCATCCCCAAGTGTGATGGGGCTGACCGGTTAGGCCAATTCTGACCCATCTCTCTCTGCAATGTGATTTACAAGATTATCTCTAAGTTGATATTGGATAGGTTCAAAAAGTGTCTGGGGATGTTATCTCCGAGGAGCAGAGTGGGTTTGTGGAAGGGCACCAAATCTTGGACGGGGTGGTCATAGCTACGGAGACTACTCACTCTATGGAAAACTCCAAGGAAAAAGCTATGTTCATTAAATTGGATATGGCTAAGGCTTACGATAGAGTTTGTTGGTCCTTCCTTCAGAAGATTCTCAAGGCGTTTGGCTTTGCTATCGAATGGATCCAATGGGTAATGAGCTATGTGACGTCTACATATTTCTTGGTGCTAATCAATGGTGACCATACTGAGCTATTTGGTGCGTCTAGGGGTCTTCACCAAGGGGACCCCCTATCGCCATATCTATTCATTCTTCTGGCTGAGGGCCTGGGAGGTTGATTAAACATAATATGGGTCGGGGATTTATTCAGGGATGGAGCTAGGGTAATGACTTTGAACCGCAGTCTCACTTGCAGTTTGTTGATGACATGACCCTGATGGGTCTTGCTCGGATCAAAGAGGCCACTAATCTGAGAAAGGTTTTGGATGTTTATCTTGCAGCTTCGGGCCAGATGATTAATGAGGATAAATCTTCTATCCTCTTTTTCAACACTTCAGGTCCCATTCAAAGGAGGATTGCTCTTATTCTAAGATTCCAAGTTGGCTCTTTTGCCTTGACTTATTTGGGTATTCCTATCTCTCCTGGTAACCCTCCAAAGGACTCCTAGCAGGGCATCTTGGATAAATTTTGCACGAAGGTTGATCACTGGACTAATAGATGGTTATCCTTTGTTGGGAGGGTTCAGCTGATTTAGTCGGTGGTTCAGGCTCTTCTGACTTTTTGATGTATGCTTCAAGTGGATCCTAAGTGGTTCTTGAAGGGATTGGACTCTCTAGCTAGGCAATTCTTATGGGCAGGTAGCCTCTCCTCCTCCAAATGGAGTCTTGTCAATTGGGAGTTGGTGTGTAGCCCGAAGTAGTCAGGGGGCTTGGTTAAAGGCAATCTATCTTATTTGTGGAGGCTTTGGTGGCTAAATTATATTGGAGGTGGTGTGTTGAGCAGGATCATGGCTGGGCTAGGATTTTGGCCTACAAATATATGCATAGGATCTCGATGGAGGAAATTCCAAGATATCCGCTGGAGGGTAAAGGTTCAACAATTTGGAGTACTCTTAAGAAAGGGGTCATGAATACTAAGAGGGGGGGGGTGAATTAGTATGCCAAAAATATTTGCACTAAAACACTTACACAGTCTAAAGATAAACCGGTAAAGCAGTTTGACAATCAAACTAGTTACCACACATACAAACCAAAATGCGAATAAAACATTCACCCACAAAAGCAATACAACCATAACACAAGATATTTGACGTGGAAACCCAACTGGGAAAAACCACGGTGAGATGGAACTCACAAGTAACTATCTACAGAATAGAAACCAAATCGGTTAAGGTCAGACCGGTTAAGGTCTTACAATGTTCTTCACCAGAACAGATCCTGTTAGGAATCTCAATCTCTGTTAGGAGATAAGTCCGATTAAAGACTACCTTGTTAGAGGATTTTAGATTCACATGTGTGAACCACCTTGTTAGAGGATTTTACAAAGGCTTTGAGGCCTACCCAGTTAAGGGCTACAGACTTGTCAAAGATGTGAGTAATCAACAAGTGTTTGATCTATCTAATAGCACAAACTGCTTGGTTAGATCCAGTATTGCTCACAGCTAATGCATTCCAACATTACTTCAGTCTTCTCTATCTCTCTCAGTTACAACTTGATCTTCTTAGATAAGATCGCTCTTCCAACAACTCAACATCCACCTTAAACCCTAGCTCAACATTAACCCTTTTCGCAACTTCTTCAACAACTCAAAAACCCTAGACATGATGTCCTTTTAAAGGAATCTAATTTCATGTCGGTCCAATAGGATTACATTACAATTTCCTAGGTTCAGTGAATCTAGACATACTCAGTAACATGACACAAGAATCACCGTCAATGTGTCAGCACCGTCAAACAATCAGTGGATTGGTAACTCATCACAAAATGCCGGTTGGTAACTCATCACTGAGTATTACCGGTTTATACAAAATGTCGGTTGCCGGTTTGACAAAAATGAAGACTGGTAAGAATGTGTTGTGCCGCTTTGCTTCCTCGTACCGCTTGTGATCTGCGAACCGCTTGGGGTCGACATGCCGCTTCAGACCGGGAAACACATTCTGCAAAATCACTACTAGTCTAAAGACTAGAATACAACATACCGGTTGGAACAAATACCGGTTGAGCATGAGCTCATACATATAAAGGGGATCTCAATACAAGTGTGTGTCCATCAATGACAATCACAACATAAACATCAAAAATGCCAACAAGGGGCCTCCCTTATTAAGGAAGGTCTCTTTTGGATTTGCAAGAGGGGTGAAGAGGTCTTATTCTGGAATGACTCTTGGGATGGTTACCCCCCCATCCTGGATCAGTTTCCCAACCTTGGGACTCTCTACCAGAGGTTTTTCGAGGCGGGGTAGTCTAGGGTGAGTGACTTCAAGGCTGTGTATAGGTGTGGGCAGCTAGAGATGGAGTGGTGGAAGACCCCTAATGAGTGGCCAGTTGCTGAGATGGAGGAAGAGTGCGTGGAGTTGTATGGCATTTTGGTAAATAGACACTATAGTTCTCTCAAGGGTAGGGATGGACTCTCTTGGCTCCCGAATCCTAAGGGCGTCTTTACTGTTGCCAGTGGATATTGAGTACTTTTTAACTAGAGACTTGAGGGAAGAGAGGTTCCTCGGTGGAAATAGGTGTGGAATAATCTTTCTTGGCCAAAGTGTAATTGCTTCACTTGGACTTTGGCCTTGAACAGATGCCTAACCTGGGACAATATCCACAAGCGAGGATTTTTGGGGCCTTCCATGTGTGCCTTGTGCGGTAATGGGGATGAAGACTCCTCACACCTATTTTTCAGATGCCCCTTCTCTATACTTATATGGCACTATTGGTGGGGGGTGTGGAAGCATCCTTGTGTTCACGTGGATTCACTAGTGGAGTTTTGGAGCAGCTTGGGCAGACCTCCTATCTTCTCCTCCTTCCTCCAGACTGTCTGGTACATTGGGCCCATCTTCATTTTGTGGTAGATTTGGTTCGAGAGGAACAAGAGGATCTTTCGTGAGGTCAGACTGATGGTTCAACAGGTGTGGAATAGAATCATAGTTATGATCAGGGAGACGGTGGAAGCTAAATGTGAGGTGCATTTTCCTCTGAATAAAGACAAGGTGGATATTGTGAGAAGGTTGGGGCTGCAAGAATTGTCCCCTGCCTCAGCTTGTGTCAGGAGAAGTAGACGTTCTTTGAAGAAGGTTCAAAGTATCGAAAGATGGATTCCTCTTCAGGATGAGATTATCAAAATTAATATCGATGGCTCCTCTAGGGGTAACCCAAGCCCTGCTAGGGTTGGTGGTGTGGGTAGGAATTGTATGGGGGAGGTGGTCCTCTTATTTTCAGTTCATAAAGGGTAGCATTCTAATAATTTTATGGCGGACTTTTCTATTCTCTATGCCTTGGAGTGTGCCTGGGAGTTGGGTTGCAGAAAGGTTATCTGTGAATTGGACTCACAAATTGTGGTGAACTTGTTGACAGAGCAGAAGGTGAGTGGGGTGCATTGGTAGTTGGTAGAGATTGTTCATCAGATTCTTCATATTAGCTCGGCTATGGAGCAAGTGTCTTTCATCCATATTCCTCGTGAATGGAATAGAGAAGCAGATTGCTTGGCCAAGTGGGCCTCTAAACATGGTAGTGATTGGAAAGTTGAAGGGTGGGATCATCTTTCCCCAAATTATTGTCAAGACCTGCAGAAGATTCTTGCTGAGGACTGGGATGGGTATGAGATTGGTTGATTTTGGGTTGGGCTTGTGGTTATTTTCTAGGGCCTTGGGGCCTTGGGTCTCTTTGTAATTCCGGTGTCTGATTTTCAATAAAGATTTTACCCCTTTTTTTAAAGTATAAATGTTGTGATTAATGGAAAAAAAATTTTATTAAAAATATATATATATATATATATATATATATGCCTGTATGTTCTAACCTTTAATACATGATTAAATAAGTTGTTTTAGAAGTGGTTGTTTTAAGCTAGACGGAGAATCACACCATACAAACAGTTGGAGACATTTCGGGGCAGTTGAGCATTTAAAATAGTAGAGAAGATGGTGTGCAAGTGAATCGACAAAGGAATAGCGAGGCAATACCAGACTCATTTATGGTCGTCTCTAGCAAGCATCAGTCTAGTAACCACCACCATGCTATATTCTTGGATGCGGTTTAGTAAAGTTCCACGTTCTCTATGGATTAACTTCTTCTCCTTGCTATAATAAATGTTTCTGCCTAATTTCATGGGCATGATCTAAGTAGTTGAAATTTTGTTATAACTTTATTATAAATAAAGACCTGTACCTCTTCACAGAGGTTAGACAACATTTTCTAGAATTAGATGTATTTCTCTTATCTCATGTATTGTATCGACTTTTGGAAATTATGAATAAAAGCTATGTTATTCTGAGTATATAGAATCATTTTGAAGTTTGGATACACTCGTCCAAGGGGGCTCACTTGGTGAGTATTCATGTGTGATTGTTAGGTTAAGTTTCCTTTTTTCTATAGTAGATGTTCTAGCAACTGAGTGTTCCTGCAGCCACTAAAACCAGATCCTATGACTGTTCTTGTAGCCAAAGCAGACAAAGTAATTCCTGTTTGTCAGCTCTGAACTTAGTTAACAATTATTTATTTAGAATCTTCTATTAATGTTAAGATTTCCTGTAGCCATTTAGCTGTCATATTTTCGCTTGTTCATTTTAGATAGACTTAGTTGTTGTAGTAGTGCAGAATGACTATCACTGGGACTTAGTGCATATACAATGCACAGCCATTTCAAGTAATATGTCCTTGGGTTAACAAGTAAATAAACCTCGGTCATGGAAACGATAGCCACTCAGAATGGATGACCAATATTTGAGTTAAGCCTTTAAATCTAGTTATTATTCTTATTGGCTAGGCAAACTTTTTTGGCATCGTTGCGAGGGATGGTGTCAAACTAAGAACCTGCCATAGTTATGAATTTTTAAGTTTTCAGTATAGTTGGTTTTGATAACTCAATTTGTTTTAAGTAATTCTCATGAATCTACATGCATAGACGAAGAAGAGATGCTCAAGGTAGATTCCTTCCTAACTATCCTGATCATACAAGACTCAATCCATATGAAGCACCAGATGTAAACCCTTTTGTTGCACTTTACCAAGCCCCAAATAATTTGAACTTTTTGAGAATAGACTTCATTTCCTCTTTGGACCTCCTGAAGGGGACCCTTGTCCAGTAACTTCTCCTCAAAGACCAATGCAAGGAAATCCACCCCCGGATGGGAATAACCCACCTCCACCTGTGAACCCAACATTTGAATTCCCATTTCTGATTTGCATGATAATGCTAACCTCGAGAATATTCCAACTTCTTCTCTTCCTAAATTTTATGGATTGGTGACAGAGGATCCTGATACTTTCTTGTTTAAATTTAATGTCCTCTATAGGAGTTATGATTACACTACATATGCCCATAGACTCGAAATATTTCCTACCACTTTAAAAGAATTAGCTTTGAGATGGTTTATGAGTCTAGGGAGTAGTACAATCAATACATGGGATGAGATGAAACGGTTGTTTCTTATGAAATATAAAGATTATTGTAGAGGGATTGACCGCCATGGGGATAATATTTTTAGAGTGACACAAAGGGAGGATGAGAGTCTAGAAGATTATCTGGAGAGATTTCTATTCAGTGTCAAGAAGTCCAAGCATGGTACTTTAAATAAAGATTCTCTTAAGTTGATATTTTTCAGTGGGATCAGTGATGAATGCACAAATGCTTTAGACCTTATGGGAGGTTGTGATATAACTCAATCAACATGGAATGACATTGGTCAAATTTGTTAGAAGTATTCTAGATCTTCTTCTAAGAAGAATAGGTGTTTCAATTCGGGAATGTCTTCATCAACGTCCAGTAATGGAGTTTCGTGAATGGTGCTTAGTCACCTTTTGAAGGATTTTAAAGAGGATATCATAAAAAATATGGCTACTCAGTTAGACACACTTCAAGCTAAGAAGAAGCATGAGGAAGCTGATGCAATGCTTGCAGAATTTTGTCCATATTGTAGATAGAAGAAAAGAGACTATAGATGTAATATGGTTGCAAATCTTGAAGTTCCTAATTTCAAGACAACACAAGGAGATGATGAACAAATCTTTTATGTTGGTCAAAGAAGGCCAAATTTTATAAGACAAGGTATGCCTCATGATCCACTTTCTTGTTTTGGTTATAGTGGAAATTCATATGCACAAAATAATCAGTGGCAACCTCCACATGCTCAAAATTTTGGAAATTATCAAAATTGGTATAACCCTCAAGGCCAAAGGCAAAATTTTGCCAATCAAAATCCACAATGCCGGCAGTCACAAGGAAATTGGTCTCAATCTCAGGGACCATGGCAACCATTCCAAGGGAATTGGAAACCTACTCCTTAATGGAGAGGAGGTCGACAATGGATGAATTAGTCTTCTGGTTATCAGAAACCTCTGTAGTAGTCTCAACAACTTTCTATAATACCCCCTCCTACTACTAACACTGTTCCACCTAAACCCACACAACTACCCACTCAACCCCTGCCAAATCCTAATAGCAAGCCTCAACAACAACATCAAGTTTATTCAGCTGATCTTAATCAATACCCAACTTATTCTCTTTCTATAAGTGATATTCACCTTAGATTCGGGACAACTTTGCCTAACCTGTCCCCTCCAATTATAACTAAAGTACAAAAGGAAATATCTAGCCCAACAACCCAAATTCCTCAGAGTCAGCAAATACCCCCATTTCCTCAAAGGTTGCAAGCTAAAGAGATTCCTCAGCAAGAGGATATAAATTTTAATATCATTGATCAGCTGAAACACATATGTGTTAAGATTCCATTATTTCAGGCTATTAAGGATGTCCCTATCTATGATAAGGCAATTAAAGAGGCATGTTTAAAGAAACCTGGGAAGAAGAAAAAGGATCCACAAACAGTGAATGTAATGGGTCGACTGGCTGATATTATGTTGGGAAAATTTTCAATTCCTAAATACTCTGACCCCAGTAGTCCTATTGTGAAAATAGTCATCAATGGCACTTAGATAAAGAATGCCTTAATAGATTTGGGAGCAGCCATCAATGTAAAGAAAAAGGATCTTATGTAAAAACTTAACATAACCAGTCTTAGGCCTATTCCTACGGTCCTACAGCTTGCTGACAGTTCCATGGTTCAACCTGATGGTATGATTGAAGATGATGTCATTACTCTAGACTCCTAGGAATATTCGACAGATTTTATAATCTTGTCTGCTAAGGCTACATTGGGGGGATATCTGGTTATCTTAGGGAGACCTTGGCTTGCTACACCCGATGCATATATTGGATGTCGATCAGGGGACATGACTATTTTTGATGGAAATACTACTAAAACTATAGCTTTGTATTCACCTGCTCAGCCCCAACTTGATCAAGAACAAGTTGTTTGGCCTGACGTGGGGGAGGAATTAGACTAGGAAGTCAACTATATCAGTCATCTTATGATGATTAATAGAGAATCATTCATATTACTCCAAAATGATGATTCTATCCTTTCTAAAATTCTGAAAAATTAGTATAATCTGGAGCAATAATCGCAGGAGTTAACATCAAGTATTACAAGATTGGATTTTCCTGCAGCCACTGACATATTGCATACCTTGTTGTCACAGGATGTCCACACTTCTTATCTTTCTGAAGCAGCTCAGGTCAATCTTACTGTCAAGGTGGAAGTTGAGCCAAATAAATGTTTGAATATCAATAATCAACTCGCAGAAACTCAAAGGCTAACACTAGTTGAATTGCTCAAATGTCATCAACACACTTTTGCGTGGGATTACAAAGATACGAAAGGAATAGATCCTATGATTTGTACACACCGTATTTATATCAAAGAGACTGTAGACCACTCAGACAACCACAAAGAAGAATCAATCCTGCATTAAGGGAGATCATTAAAGAGGAACTACAAATATTGTTAAATGCTGGATTTATCTATCCTATATCAGATAGTTAGTGGGTGTCGCCTCTAGTCATAGTTCCAAAGAAAGGAGGTAAATGGCAGGTATGTGTAGATTACAGAGCTTTGAACTCAAGCAACTAGAAAGGATCATTTTCCATTACCATTTGTGGATCAAGTATTAGATTCCTTGGCTGGGAAGCAATACTTTTCATTCTTGGATGAATTCAGTGGCTACAACCAGATTCAAATTGCTCCCAAGGATCAAGAAAAGACTACATTTACTTTCCCTTGGGGAACGTATGCATATTTTGTTCTTCCCTTTGGGTTGTGTAATGCCCCAACTACTTTTCAAAGAGCAGTCATAAGCATATTTTCAGATATTTCCCATGATAGCATGGAGATCTATATGGATGATTTTACCACTTATGGTTCAGAATTTGAAGAAGCATTGGAGAATTTAAAGAAAGTTTTACAGAGGTGTGAAGATTACAATTTATCCTTGAAAAGTGAAAAGTGATTTATGATGATGCGAGAAGACATAGTTCTTGGTCATCATATTTCTATAACTGGAATACAAGTTGATCCAGCCAAAATTGAAGTCTTTCAAAACCTTCCCATTCCCATAAAGTGAAAGGATGTCCGAAGTTTCCTTGGTCATGTTGGGTATTATCGAAGATTTATTAAGGATTTTTGTAAAATTACAAGACCTTTATATTATCTTTTGACTAAAGATATGGAGTTTGATTAGACTCTCGCATGCCATGAAGCTTTCTTGAAGCTCAAACATGCCTTGACTCAAGCACCAGTGCTCAAGGGTCCGAACTGGTCATTACCTTTTCATATTCATACAAATGCATCAGATTATGCTACAATAGTAGTTTTGGGATAGAAGATGGACAATTTAGAGAATGCAATTTACTTCATCATCAAAAACATATAGGGACCTGAGCTTAATTATACTGTCACAAAAAGGAGATGTTGGCAGTAATATATGCTCTTAACAAATTCAAACATTATATCATAGGATATCAAATATATGTGCATGTTGATCATGCAAAAATCATATATCTCATGAACAAGCCATCAATTACAGGAAGATTGGCTCGATGGTTACTATTGATGCAGGAATCTGATATTACAGTTGTTGATAAACCAGGTAAAGCTAATGTAGTTGTAGATTATCTTTCTATGATTCAATTGCAGGATAATCCTGAAGCTATAGATGATGCTTTCCCAAATGAACATTTGTTCTTGATAAAAGCTCACACTCCCTGGTATGCTAATATTACAAATTATTTGGCTGCTAATAAGATGCCTTCTCATTTTTCTCCTAAAGAAAGAAGGTTGCTAGTAGAGAAAAGCTTTAATTTCTTTTGGATTGTTGATTGTTTATTTTATACTGGACCTGACCAAGTCTTAAGAAGGTGTGTCAGCGAGGATGAAACGTATGATATTCTTCATGCATGTCATGATGAGACATGTGTAGGACATTTTGCTGCTAAAAGAACATCATTTAAGATCCTTAACACAGGGTATTATTAGCCATCTTTGTATAAAGATACAACTCAATATA
Organism: Cryptomeria japonica; assembly: GCF_030272615.1. Classification (NCBI taxonomy): domain Eukaryota; kingdom Viridiplantae; phylum Streptophyta; class Pinopsida; order Cupressales; family Cupressaceae; genus Cryptomeria; species Cryptomeria japonica. The sequence goes on from NC_081411.1 coordinate 53,202,768, forward strand.
CTAGAAAATGTGATAGATGCCAATGAATGGGTAGGCCCACCAGATCTGATGAAATGCCATTGTATCCCCAAATATTCACTGCACCATTTGATAAATGGGGATTGAATTTTGTTGGACCTGTTAGCACATATTTTTACAAAATATTTTATGTTATATGGAGGCCTTTTTCTTTTATCATATGAGCATTTATTGCTGGTTTGCATGTGCAGGAACCTTATTAGCACGAGTAAAGTTCTCTAAGGATCAGTTGTTTCAAGAAGGTTGAGGTATCACTTGGGCACACTAAGGGCATTCATTGAGTATAGATTGTACAAGGAATCCATTATTGAAGCCTTTGTCAGCAGAGAATTCATTATGGTATGATCTAGGATTATGTTCTAGTATGTATCAGACCCTGTGGGAAAAGTTGGAATCACCAATATTCAGGATGGATGGCTCATTTGTGCTAGATTGCAAAAATTTCAATTATCGGCATGTGAAAATGGATAACAACAATGTTGAAAGACTAAATGAATTCAACTACAAAACCCTAGCCTAACAACAACAAAGATCCACCATAACATATGAAGATTACCTAAGACAATACAAATCAAATGAAATCACTAAGATTATACCATCACATGTCCAATAGGGTTTGGATCTCCATTATTCCTATCTCCATTGATCTTGCTTGATATATTTGCTCTCAGATTTTATATGTGCACAAGAGCTCAACAAAGAATGGAAATGTGGTTGCAAGTAGGATCGCATATGAAAGTGCAAAGGCGTAGTGTAGTCAAGTAATCAAGTAGTTAGTCAGTTAGGGTTGATAATGAAGCAAGCATCTCCTTATATAGAAGACGCTATAAGAAATGGAGGGATAAGATTGAGAGGTGTAAAAGATAAATGGTCGGCTATGATTAGAGGGTAGGTAAAAGAAATAATAAAATAATGAGAGGGTTTGTAGTGTAGGAATTAAGAGATGAATGACATGTGTCATAGGTAGAAGAGGTTAATGAATTATTTAAATAAATAAAGATTTATTTAATTAATAGAAGAAGTGGAATCAATTAAATAAATAAGATATTTATTTAATTTAGGAAAAGGGTAATTTAAATAAATAAATGTATTTATTTAAATGAGAAATAAGGCTAGAAGAGGATAAATGAATTAATTAAATAAATAAAGATTTATTTAATTAATAGAAGAATTAGGCTAAAATAATTAAATAAATAAAATATTTATTTAATTAGACATGACAATTTTAGGTGTCTACAATCGGCATAAGTAGTCCCGATGAAACAGCATTGGCGAGAAAAAGAAGGATTATCAGCATCACTTATACCAATGAAGCATAGGGCAGATTCATTGGAGCACTTAAAAAATACTCAGCACGGTGCGCACTCTTGAAAAAGTCATACCATCAAGATAGCTTGTTCCGATGAGGTAGAAGGCGGTTGTTTTCTATCGGCAAGTAGCGACTTATCGACAGAGCGTAGAAATTGCTATACCGATAACCTGTGAAGCTAACAGTGTAACTTGTAATGATAAGGCAATGTGGATCATAGATTTATAGCATCGGGAGATCGGAAGTAATGAGAAAATTCTCGACCGATCCCTGATGACATGGAGAATCGAAAGGCAGAACCATCGGTACTACCTATACTGATAAAACAGACTTGGAAGCATAAAGCATAAAAGTGCATCGGAGCCTCATCGGGACTTCGGGAGGAATAGAAAAAGGCTATTCTGACCCCCGATGAAGATAAAAGCGCCTACGGGGATATCGGTGTAAATTATACCGATAAAGTAAACATTAGGTGAGGACTCATCGGGACATCAAAAGAAGAAATTGTATGCTATGCCGAGTCCCCATAGGACTGTTAAGGCGGATGGTGAGTTGATAGGAGTTCTTCGGGGTGAGATATGTCGATAATGCGAGGGACCTAGTCAGAATGCGGATTGGTATATTGAGATCATCGGGGCATTGGAGGGACATAAAATGAACTATGTCGATACCCGATGGGTTAAGTAAAAGAGAACCGAAGGCGAATGCATCAGGGAGAGTTATGCTGATGGAGCGTGAAAACAAAAAGAAAAGGGGTGAACTCACAATAATGGTTCCCACTTTTTTGCCACTTTTGACACTGAGATGTACATTTTTAAAATAATCTTCAACTTCCGAGAACTATAACTTTTAAACTATTAAAAATTTGAAGATGATGTAAATTAGTGATTTCTAGCATTTTGTTTGTAGATTCTATATACATTTTTTTCAAATTTTTTTGAAAGATTTTTTAAAAAAATTTCCATCTCCCTCGAAAAGTAGTTTTTTACAACAAACTACATTTTTTAAGAGTGATGTGCCTTCCGTAACGCATAACTTTTTTTCTATAAATGATAAAAACTCAATTCTTTCAAATTTTGGTTTGTAACATCAATATCCAGGGCATGCATTTGGTTTTATAGTGATATGTTCAATATTTTTCATTTTATAAAGTTTTGAAGTCCGACTAGTCATAATTCAAACATAGGTTTACGTTTGAACAAATAACTTGTTCTATATAAATCGAAATTCAATTTTTTTTTTTTTGTTAGAAAGAAGACATCAATACCAAGGGCATAGATATTTTTCAAAAAAAATTTGAATTAGTTTCTTATTTTTCCCAATGCGTTGAACAGAGAAGTTCATGTTCGGTTAAAAACCAACTTTTAATAAAATTAAAAAATCAAGAACATAATAAATTCAAAATATAACAAAATTATATCCGTTGGAAAGCTTGTTTCGAGTACTACCATCTAATATTTTTGGGTTATGAAGATTATTTCATTCGTGTACTGAACCAGAGCTCCGAAGTCATTAATTCTTCAGAACTCTGAAATTTTTTGGGAGAAACTTCCAATTTTGGGGTTTCGATCGAACACATGTTCGATCGGATTGGGTTCGCTCGAACCAAAAGGGGTTCGAGCGAACCCCCATTCGCTCGAACAAGTGAGCTCATTTTGGCACGTTTGATGTTCGAGCGAACCCACTCGATGTTCGAGCGAACCCAACTGAACAGTTTGGTTCGCTCGGACTCCCAGGGGTAGTCCGAGCGAACATTTGTAGTTCGCTCGAACACTGGCAAATCCGAAATTCCCACTTTCGCCAAATTCCTTCGTTGGCAAAAGTGGGAACCAGCTTTGTGAATTCACCCAAAGTTGAGGCTGAAGGAGTGCCCATCGAGATAAAGTGAACCATCAAGATAGGAGAAAAATTGCTATCCCGAGACCCGCTAAGACGGTTGGGATAACTTGTGCCGATCGGATGGTGAAAAGCAGTAAAGTCATAACAAACGACACCAAACAATTGAATCATCGGGAAAAGTCTCACCGATTAGCCGTTGGAGGTCTTGATGTGAAAAACTGACAAAATGGCTTCCATTAAATGCATCCATTGAGTAGGTCCATTACCACACGAAGCAGATCCATCAAGATTGTAGTAATTAAGTACAAGATTGGACTCCTTGGGATATATAGCCAGTGTTGCATAACAACATTTTTTGCAAAGTTATTGCAGAAAGATATCAGGTGTTTATTGAGAAATACTTTGAGTTGTTGAGCATAGAGTAAAGGAATTTGCAGAGATGGAAGGGTCAAGCTCAAAAGGGAAGCAAAAGGTTGTTGAAATATCCAGTACCACGACAAAAAAATTGAAGGGTGAAGCCAATGAGGCCCGAAGAAAATTAAATCAAGACATAATAGATTAGATGGGCTCTCCAGGAGCTAGGTCATGCATAACTAAGGTAAATTTGCCTATTCGCAACCAGTTGGAGGACTGATACAGAATAATTGGAGATGTATTCACAACAGTGTGAGGGCATGAGCTGTTGCTTTTCCATTACTTCCACAGGGATGAGCCCATGCCAATTTCAAACTCATGGAATACCGGTATAGGTAAACTCGTAGTACCCAATGTCTTTGTAAATATTGATTTGTTGAAACTCTTGATAAGACATTATGATACAAACAAGCGATGCATTATGTTGCCCAACAGGACTGCTTTAGTTCACTTTGCAGTAGCCACAATTTAAGAAGTTTTTGCAGTAGATCTAGAGGTGAATGTACCCTTATCTTTTGTGGATTTGGAAGAGTACAGAAAAATGGATACTACATACCAGGGTTAGAACCTCACTATCCACAAAGCAGAGAAGGGGAGGCTAATAGAGGAAGATGGTCCTCCTTATGATATGATTATTTTCAAAAAATATTTATAGTATACATATATGGCTTGTGGTCAGGCTGGAGGAGTTGAAGCTCCTGATGTGGCAAACATAGGACTGCTAGTTTTAGCAGTAGATATTCAGAGGCATGAGCCTAAAGCTTTTGATTTTACTTCATATCTGGTGGATAGACTTCATGAAGGCTTCATGAACTTGAAAGATAATCCAGACAAGCATTTTAAGCATTATTCACTGTTAATGCATATTATTTTATTTTATGGGAGATTTAGAGGATTATGGTCAGAAGGTTTGAATGTAAATATAGTTGGGAAGAATGGACAGGATCAACCAGTGCAGTTGTAGGTTTCTCTATGGGATTACAGATAAGTAAATTCTCATTTCCTCAAAGTTGAGGAATTCTTTGTTAAGCCAATTTTCTTTCTCTTTGGTGAGCCTTTGCAGGGATCATTTTCTAAGGATGTCAAGAAGTTTCTTAGGCCTCACAAGCACAAAAATCCAAAGGTTAATCACAATTGGGGTGATTGGTACTCATGTCAAAACTTCACTTTTGTTCGATGTTATAGATTTGAGGGTTATCCCTATGTGCTACCAAATCCTGCACCGGACAAGATTTCTTTTCTGGAAATTGTAAGGCAATTAAGTGTCTCTAATGCCAATCATTTCGGAGGTGCACACAAGCAAGCCTTCCTCCCTAACACACTTAAAATTGTATCTACCAGAGCATACGAGGTTATTGATAGGAAGTTGGTGGATGAATACAACCTGTTCCAACACACGTCTAGAATGCATTATGGTCTTGAGGGTTACATCCATACAAGCAGGAAGAGACAAGAGTTGGGATACTACTTTCATCAGGAGGATGAATTTGAAGATATGTGTAAAAATAAGGAGGTGCAAGAGCTTGCAGAGGTTATGGAGACATTGGAGAAGAAATTAGAGGAGAGGAGGCAGAGACTAGAAAACATGGAGGGAGAACCAGCCTAAAGTGATTCAGGGGAGAACGAAGTAGTTTCCAAGCTTTGTACACTTGAGAAAGAGAAGGATCCAGAAGCATAGGATAAGCTCATCGTTGCATTGAATGCAAAAATAGATGAAAGAATGATAGAGTGTGTTTCTTTTGTATCAGATGATCAATTCATAAAGTCTAAGGAGTTCAAATCATTCTTGTACCATTTCAAGGGTAAGAAATTAAGGGAAGCAGTGCCAAATATTACCCCTAAGAATGAAGCAGAAATGAAGAGGAGGTTGAAGGAAGATATCGATACAGAAGTTGAGACTATGACCCCGCAAAAGGGGTGGCAATTACTAATAGAGGTTGGAATAATTGTGTTTCCACGATGGGACCTGAGTGCCTCATCTATCTTTAATTCTTTGTTGCACTCGGATAATGAGGACATGAAATTGAATATCCAAGGAGTAAAATATATTTTTATTGGATCAAGGTATGATCCAAATGAGGAAGAAATGTTGTTTTGGGCCTTATACCCTCCCAATAAAAAGCCAGAAATCATAGATGTGGATAAAGATTTTGGTCACATGATGACCCTGAAAGTTGGAGAGGTAGATCCTATGGTCATGGCTGACATAGGTATTAATATCTCAAAATTCAATAAGGCCCAGATGAAACATGAGATAGCAGAGAAAAATAAATATAAGGCCTTATATGAAGAAACCCTTAAGAGGAGTGGGCATCCGATTCCTCAAATTACTGATTCACAAGGCCATTGGAAGAAGAAATTTGAAAAACTAGCTTATGAACACACTAAGTTGAAGAGGGAGATGAAAAGCATCAGGGTTGATACTGCATGTGTATTGATAAGTAAAATATATGATAATATGGAGAAGGCATTGAATGAATTCTAGGATTTATATTAGAAGAACATGGACAATATGGTTTCTAATACCAGAATTCAAGATAGACTCGACATGTTGTTACAAGATGCATCAACTAGGGAAAAGGTAAAGAAGAAGGTTCAGGGTTTGCTTGTCACACATGATGAATTTACGAAGGAATTAAGATCTGAATTTGACGAGTGCCAACAAATTGTTCAGCATGGGGTTCCTAGTTTGGTAGATGATGTATGTGTGATTAAGGATAAAACCGTATGGCTCTTTGAGTGCAAGTCTATGCTTAGTGCAGCCCAAGCCATTGCCAGGGCGGATATTTTTGATATGAATGACACAACCGATCAGTTGGAGAACTTTTATGGGATCGAGAATGCAGCCAATGATGCAATATTCAACACAACAACCTACAAAGACGTAGGTTATTTGTGACATATTCAAAAGCGCGAACGGTGGCTGGATCGAAAACCTTAAGTCATTGTTTAGTTTTGTGTTTGTAGTGCAATTGATGTTTTAGTTAGGTTGTTTAGTTGTTGTTTAATTAGTTGTTAGGATAATGAAAGGGTCTCTCCTTTCATTCCTATCTCTTAGCATGTGTATTTATAATGAGTCATTTTGTATGTAAAGACATCTAGGATTCAGGAAAAAATATATACTACCTGGAAGGACTGCAAGTTATATGTATTAGGGAAGTCTATAGAAAGAAGAAGTATATTTTTGTGCACACAGACTGTAATGGAGTATTTTCAAGTGTATCTTATGTATGCAATCATTTCCTAAGGATTAATATACAAGGTTCATTGCTTCTTTTCTAAATATTGTGTATACTTTTGTGTTGATGAGTAATCTTTGTCCTCTTGATAAATCTATCATTTGATTTGCTATGGTGTACCATCACATGTTGTTACATTAAACATGAGATTGGGCTTTCATTATTTGTATAACACATACTAAAACCTTCATAGTTGATGATTAATATTGTCTCAGGAGTTGATAAGATTTTTTGTCCACAAAGTGTTATAAATATCCCTGGATAGAGGCATTGGTCTATTATTTATCTTTTAAGGTCTTGGTTGGCCATACATTTAAGGTCCTTGACAAAGAAACATTCTTCCAAACTCTATATGAACTGATCTCTACGTATTTCTTTCAAATCTTGAAAGAATTCTTATTCCAAATATACTATCATAATCATTTCTTTTCAAGGGCATTCACTTAAAGCACACAATAAAGCATAATTGTAGAACAATCATTTGCCACTTTTGCATTTGCTAAGTTTAAAGTTTAAATCCACTCTAAATAACTCTTTTGTGCTTGAGGGGGATGGGTATACCCACCTAGGTTTAGTTGAGCCTTAAATGCAGAGGGATTTGGTTTTCGACCATCCCTATTTGTTGGCCAAGGCTGATTGGATTACTTAAATATTTGGCAAGCCTTTTGGTTTTCCAATCTGTGGTTTTGGGAACCAACTAGACCAATTGATCCTCCTTCCAATGGGAAATCCGATATTCTAGTATGCACTGATTATGTTACAAAATGGGTGGAAGCAAGATCAATGACACATGCAAGAGATAATAAGGTAGCTGAATTTCCCTATGAGGAAATATTTACCAGATATGGAGTACCAAGAGAGATTGTTTTAGATCAAGGACCACAATTTACTTCCACATTAATTGCAACATCGGTTAATGAATATAATATCAGAAACAAGAAGTCTACTCCATACCATCCTTGGGCAAATGGTCAAGTAGAGGTTACAAACAGGGATTTAGAAGCTATTCTTACCAAGACAATAACTCTTCATAAGAAAGATTGGTCAAATAGACTTCCTGAAGCCATTTGGGCATACAGAACAACATGGAAGACAACAACTGGTTTTACACCTTTTGAAATGGTGTATGGAAAAATAACCATGATGCCCATTGAGTTTGAGCATAAAGGACAACTCTACAATTGAATATGACTTTGTCAGAAGCACAAAAAGACCGCATCATGCAATTGAATGTTCTAGATGAGCTGAAAAAAGATGATTGTCCAACATACATAAATTATTCAACATCAACGTGCTAAATGGCATGATAAATATATCAAGGAGAGAAAATTTAAATATGGAGATTGGGTATTGTTATATGATTCTAGATATAAGGATACAATGGGGAAGCTACATACACGTTGGTTGGGCCCATATGAGATTGATGAAGTTTTTCAAAATGGAGCAGTTCGGTTGGAAACAATAGACCCAGACAGATTCAAACTTTTGGTCAATGATCATCGAGTATGCCTTTATCATAAGCCTGTAACAATTTGACAACCAAGTGCAGACCACAGTTCCTGCAGCTTTTGTAGGGGGCCTTCTTGGCACAGTTCCTACAACCTCTGCAGGGGGCCTTCTTGGCATAGTTCTTGCAGCCTCTACAGAGGGCCTTCTTGGACCCGAGTCTTAAAATTCCTTTTTCATGCATTCATAATAAACATTTCCATATTTTATGGAAATACCATTCTCTGCTAATAAATTTTTTCGTCCACCTCATCTCATTTCATTTCTATTTCTGTCACATGATCTACCTCACCTCACCTCATCTCATATCATGGATAACTAATCATTTCATTGCAACATTAATTAGCACAACTACAGGTATGTATATTATTTATTTTTCTTTAATTATGGATTTATACTTTCATTATGATTATTACTTGATATGATTCGCATAATCCATATTCCCTTCCCTTTGTCCTTTTTCGCATGTGTGAACACATGTCATCTTAAGTTGGGGGGGGGGGGGGGGGTTTATGGTTCTATTTATGATTGCGTAATTATGTGTCCTTGTCCATGATGTGTTTTAATTTTCTTGACATCATTTTTGAATGAGTTAGTACTGATGTGAAATCCTATAGTACGAGTGAGTATACCTTTCCTACCACCATAGTTGATGAAAGGTATTGAAGAATAAATAAAAGGTTACAAGGCATGAATTTTCAAATCTCGCATGATATTTCAGTCCTTCATTTTGTTGTGATGATATTCATTTTGTTGTGGTGATTGCTTTTTAATGTCAAGTTAGCCATGGGAGGTGCCCCTATCCAGCATGAACCTGTGATTTGTGACGCTTTGTTGCTTGACAACCAATGTGAACATTATTTCCGGACCTATGGGTGGATCAATTATATTTTGAAATTGGCGAATTTTAATGAGGAGATTGCGGAGGAATTTATGCGCACATTCAATGAAGGGGAGGCTTTTGTCAAAGGGTTATGGGTCATAGCCACAGAGCAGAGAATAACCGAAGTCACTGTGTTTCCATAGGATGGAGAACTATTTCCTGAGGAAAAATATGCAAGAAGTGCAAGGGGAGAGTTACTCACCCAACTAATGGACCTCTGAGCATGGACAAGCATGGAATTAAGCGGATGTCTCTTCCAAGAGAATGGTCGCAAGTTGCATTTCATGTAATAAAATATATAACATGTGATGGTAGGTACTCCAATCTGCATTCTATTTGTTTTAAATTATTGAGTCATCTGAGGCATGGCCAAAGGATGAATATTCCAAATGTCTTGTATCATCTTATCTTTATTAGTGCAAAGGAGACACAGAGGGGTAGTACCCGTTCTGTTAGTCATCATGGATTAATCAAATTATTGGTAGAACAACCTCTTAGATATGTCATGTGGAGAGTTCATGGATATCAAGCAATTTGGGGAAGAAAATGTTCCTGCTATAGAAGAAAATGAAATTCAAAAGGAAAATATTGGAGAACCCTCGTCTCCTAGGGTTTCTGCAGTAGTCGAACCTCCTATTGTCGAGGAAGCTTTGCCTGCGGAAGGAACAATAGTTGAGCCAAGTGTTGAGCAACCCTCCACTCAAACTCAAAGTGGGACTACATTTCATAAAAGGAAAGGTAAAGAAAAAGAAAAAGGCGATGTAGGGGAAGAAACTGTGGAACGACCTCAAGAAGCGCAGGTTCCTCCTGCAGCTAAAAAGCAAAAAATGGAGAATTTTCCTGTTGCAGAACCTCCTACAACCACTCAGGAAATTCCATTAAGAAGGAGTCATCGGGTTAAGCAAAGAACTCAAGCAACATGAGGTGTGAGTGAGGTTATTTATGTGGAAACATCAAAATTAGGGCACGTAAGTGAGAAAGAGGGTAAATTGTAGGAAGGACATGAAGCCGAAAGACTGTCAAATTTATCCCAAATAACAGAGTAGTTTAAAGAACCAGGTGATAAGATCTCGAGCCCTCAGGTAACTACTCATAGGCTCCCTTCATGTCTCATTAGCTTATCCATTGTACTCACATTTTATAGACAGTGGGAAATAGAAAAGGCTAGGCTACAGGGGATAATTGACAAGCAACAAAAAGAAATTGAAAAGAGGGACAACCAAATTGTTGAGTTACAAACCAAAGTAGATACTATAGCAAACACGGTTCTTGAGTTAATGCAGTGCAGTGCTCCGTCGAGAGTTTATGCTTTATATATGAAGGAACAATATCTATGTTTTAAATGTAACCGCATTGTTAGGGATCTAAGCCCTTATTTGAAGACTCTGTAGGAGTTTTATAGTGTTTACCGAATCTCTCCTACAACCGTTAAGAGTTTTCTATGTGATTTTTATTTGCGTAATTATGTTGTCTCTTCTGACAATGAATGGAATCCCTTATTGTTTATTGGTGATATTCAGTTAAAAGCATTGATGCCCCGAATACAAAATGAAATTAGTATGGGAGTACAATCTAGAACACATAGGAACTTGGAGCTTGATTGCCCACTTCCACTCAAAGTTGAGGCTAAAAACCCACGACATATGTACTATGACTGACAAAAGTTGCTGACTAGACTTGATGTTAGAAGCCAAGTTTTACCATTGAGAGAGGAAGTATTTCAGGAGTATGAAAATTTGGTTGGAACTGAGAATCAAGTTGTAGTTGAATGTCTGGCTCAGCATTGGAACAACCTTCTAAAGGACCTAAAGCAGAGTGAACCTCATTCATTTCCCAATTATCATGCAACCACACAAAGAGCTCCCAAGTATATCCACTTGGGTAGGACAAAAGGCAATAATTGGCTACCTTTGATATTTCAACCACCTATCCTTATGTGGCAATCGATAGGATGCAAAGCTACAAATAAATTGTATGATGATGCCATAGAGGAAGCCATGTGGGCTAGGATGGAAAAGATGAAAGTATTTTATTGGAACCTAGCTTTAGGAGGCACAAGACAAGATAACATAGTTGATTTTCGAGTCAGTGCCCGAGTAAGGAATTTTCCTCCTGGTGGAGGACCAACAAGACATTAAGTTGGGGAGCAAATGATGAGCTAAAATAATAACTCTTTTATTTTTATGACTGATAAGTTTTTCCTATGTTTTAAGTTGCATATTGGGACAATGTTTAAGTCATGTGATGTATCAAAGTTTTAATTATGTGCATTTTCGAATGATAGCCAAACCCATTGAACCCTGTATTGTTCTAACTTAATATTGCTATAGCTATGCGGATTATTATGGCAATATCATGCGTGAATGTATAAATATAGTGATATATATATATCTGTGTGTGTGTGTTCTAACCTTTAATGCATGACTAAATAAGTTGCTGCATAAGCAGTTGTTTTAAGCCAGATGGAGAATCATGCCATGCAAACAGTTGGAGGCATTTTGGGGTGGTTGTGCATTTAAAATAGTAGAGAAGATGGTGTGCAAGTGAATGGCAAAGGAATAGTGAGGTGATACCAAACTCATTTATGGTTGTCTCCAACAAGCATCAATCTAGTAACCACCACCATTCTATATTCTTGGTCGTAGTTTAGTAAAGTTCCAGGTTCTTTGTGGATTAACTTCTTCTCCTTGTTGTAATAAATATTTCCGCCTAATTTCATGGGCATGATCTAAGTAGTTGAAAGTTTGTTATAACTTTCTTATAAATAAAGACATGCACCTCTTCACAGAGGTTAGACAATGTTTTCTAGAATTAGAAGCGTTTCTCTTATCTCATGTTTTGTATCCACTTTTGGAAATAATGAATAAAAGCTATGTTATTTTGAGTATATAGAATCATTTTAAAGTTTGGATACACTCATCCAAGGGGTCCCACTTGGTGAGTATTCCTGTGTGATTGTTAGATTAAGTTTCCTTTTTGCTGCAATAGATGTTCTAGTGACTAACTATTCTTGTAGCCACTGGAACCAGATCCTGTGACTGTTCCTACAACCAAAGCAGATAGAGTAATTCTTGTTTGTCGACTTTGAACTTCGTTAATAGTTATTTAGTTAGAATCTTCTGTTAATGTTAATATTTCCTATAGCTATTCAGTTGTCATATTTTCGCTTATTTATTTTAGATAGAATTAGTTGCTGCAGTAGTGCATAATGACTATCACCGAAACTTAGTGCAATATGTCCCTGGGTTGATAAGTAAATGAACCTGAGTCATGGAAATGATAGCTGCTTAGAATGGATGACCAATCTTTGAGTTAAGACTTTAAATCTAGTTATTGCTCTTATTGGCTATACAAACATATTTCACTCCTAATTGAGTTATCATCAAAGACTTGGAGAGTAAATCTATCATTGCTAATGGGTTCATGGATCATGCGTCTCAGTTGTATTCCCTTTCAGACTTTGTTCTTATTGATGAATTTGATTCTTCAGATGATGATCACACTTTTTGTGTGGATTCTAAACTTGAGAGGAACTTTGGCTACTTGAAAGTTTGGGTATTCTAACATGTGATCAAGTTCTTAAGACTTTCATTCATTCTCCTCCTATTGAGATCACACCTACTATTTCTATTGATTATTTTTGTGTGGCTACGATTTTGGCTTCTTGTGATTCAGTGTAGTAGGACATACATTATCTTCCAAATACAGTACCTTGAGATGACTACTTGATAGACATTGTAAGTTTGTTTGTGAAGTCCCATCTTGCATATTTAAGAGAGACCCTTGCTGATATTCATATTCTCTTTAATGAAGATGATTCTTCTTCATTTGTTGCAATGGGACACTCTAACCCTTTTGTTCATTCTCCACTTGATCATTCTTCACAATTTGATGTGATTGTAGATATTTATGTACAAATTTTAGAGGAGGTCTCTTTATTTTAAGAGGAGATGTCATTTGGGTCTTTGTATCATTCTCTACATCCATCTTCACTAGATTTTGGATTGTCTTTTAAATAATATGGCATAGTACACCTGATTTGGAAGGGGCAACTTTTAGTATCGACATGGGGACATTTGAGAAAAATCTATAGACTTCATACATTTTGAGTTTTCTTCCTACATATTCCTTTTGGATTGGGGATACTTCATTCATATACCTTTGGTTTTGTCTCATTCATTCATATACCTTTGGAAGGAATGTTATTCAACAGTTGTGTAGCATCTTCTATATTCACCTTGGAGTATATACCATTGGTACACATTCTACATTGAGAGGGGGTTACATGGTCTCTCTTCTTCTTTCTTATGGGGGGGGGGGGGGGGTGGAAACTTTTCCCTCACATGGGGTTTGGTCCTTCTCATTCTTCTTTGAGATGTTTTTGAAGTTTCATCTCTTTTGGGGAGGAGTTTTTTCCCATTGGGTTTTCTCCTTTTTTGCAATCATGAGAGATTACATTGTGTTTGTACATGGGTACCTAACATGGTCGTGTAGCTGAGACCCATCTTGCATTGTTTGCATTTTTGTACATTCTCCCTAAGTTGCACTTAAGGTGGGGAGTTGGTGTAATTAAGGTATTGTACCTTGTATTTTTTTCACCTAGATTCTTACTACATGTCACTTAAGATTACTTAGAGACCATATAGGAGCATTCCCATTTTAGGTGATGTTCTTACGTTCTCATTTTACACTTTAAGTGGTGCCTCCACTTTTAGTGCTTTTATCATGTTATCACTTTTACACCTTAGGTGGGTGATAAGTTATCACTTTATGTCTCATGCAATAGGTTTATGACACTTGTCCTAATGTTATGCCTTCCTATGTTTTACCTTGGCCAAATTAACTCAGAGGTCTCTTGTGTACTTATATCCTTTATATTGCATCTTGGTAGGAATACCATTTATTATTGTCATATTTATCTTCTCTCATTCTTGTGTTTTCCATTAGGCCTCTAGATCTTGGGTGGCTACCTTCATAGCCAAATATTACACATAGGAAAGAAATAATTTATGACTATTGTACATAGAGTATATTTGGATACATATTTGTTTAATTGATGGATTATTTATGAGAATAGTTAAACAAACCTTCAAATAAATCAAAGTGGGTAGTTGTCAAATATTTAATTATGTGGGTTGGATCTGTATTATGATCGATCTGAAAAACTAATCTTGAACCATTATTGCCCAACCATAAGCAAATATTTAGATTATTAATCCAACACTATATCAAGAGAATATTTCCTCGAGAAATGCATAAACATAAAAAAAAAAACACAAACAAACAAACCTATGCATTCAGGAGATGCTTGATTATCTTATTCTCCTATCTACCAAGATCTTGAATGATAATGATTTGCTCTTAGATTTACACAATGCACAAGAGGCTATGGAAGACCGAAGTTCATTGGTTGATCAAAATGATTTACAAATACAAAACCACTATGATTCTCAAAAGATTAAGTATACAAAAGATCTCAAAATGACATTACGAAATTCAATTTTCCAAGAAGCAAGAGACTCAAAAGTGAGGGAAAATGGATTTATACGCATATGCCCACAAGAAATATTGATGCCAGGAAGAATGTGGGATACAGAGCAAGATGGAGAGATAAGTGTTTGTCCCACATTCGTTGAGTAGATGTGATTAGTGGGGGGTGAAAGAAGATAAATAAAATGAGTTTATGCAATGATGGAGATTAGGGATTTATCATTAAAAAAAGATTTATTTAAAAAGAGTTTAGTGAAGTAAATAAATGAATATGTAACTTAATGATTTAATAGATGAAAATGTTAATGAATCAATTAAATAGACAATAATATCTATTTAATTAATAGAAGAATTATGATAATTAGGAGGACAATTTTATGTGTTTACACAATCCTATAACTTAGATGACATGCCCACTTATTATATTGACTTATTTTAAAGGTGTTGATTTTATATGTTCTTGAGTTGCCTGTTTATTCTACATTCTTGACATATTTTAAAATTTAGTTTATTTATGTTTATAGGGAGTCTTTTAGGAAACCAAGAAAGTAAAATTTGAGTTTATGGGGAATTTAGTGATCCATTGAGAATGGTAGAACCACTACATAAGGAGGGAAGGTGAATATTAATTTTCCTATATTTTTTTCAATTCCATTTAGGTTGATATTAAATCAAAAGTAATGGTTGGGATAACGAGGTCCTTGACCAATATTTTTGAATCGACTCACACCTTAAGTAAGGTAGAAATTAAAATTCAAGAGTCCCGACAAAGAGAGAACCATGAACACTAGGGAATCATGTGACATACTAGCCAGTGACTTGGTGAGATCTTATTACTATTACTATATTTATATTCTATTTGGGCTTCACAATAGAAGGTTGACATAATTGATAAATATACATGGAAGCCATAATACCTTTCTTTGATCATGGACATAATCATCTATATCATACTAATCTATTCAAATAAAAGGGAGAGAGAAAATATCACGAGAATGGTTTACCACAAACCATTGATATCTATATTTTTAAAATGATATTGGTATGTTGTGAGCAATACAAATGAGTGTTTATAGTTATAACTGTGTAGGATATTTTGCATCAACAATTTGGTTCACTCTTTGGGGTCCACCATTAGAAAGAAGATAGAATTTTGTGATAGATTAAAAATATAGGTCTTTCAAAAGAAAGAAATATAAGATTCCATAATCTATAGTAGTGCAAGTGAATGCTTTTGGCTATAACTATGCAAACTTTTTGCATCTACATTTTGGATCACAATCTACAATCCATCATTAGAAAGAAGAGAGTATCATGACTTGGATATTGAATTGAGTATCATGACTTGAATTTTGTAATTCAATATTTTATTTAACACTTTTAAATATTATGTCAGTGTTTGTCAAGCCTATATCATGAACAATATGTTCATTTCTGAATTCTATTCTATGATACTAGAAAGGAGACCAAATCAACTTTGTTGTAGAACATGATATAAAGTAATTATAGAACTATTTTATAAGCAAATTACAAAGAATTTTTGGTATTTAATTATATTTGTTATATGAGATTCTTATCCTACTTTCTAGTAGTAAAATTCAATAATTTGTGTCAATACACAAGAATTGAAAGCAAGACATAATTGGGCTTTCATTTATATTTCTACGAAAAAAATGTTCCTTTTTTTTTAACTAAAAAATGATGATTCAATGATTGTACAAATATTCCTTATTTTGTTAATAATTTAATAACAATATAATTTATGACTAATAATATAATGTCTTTTTTATACCAGAGTTTCTAACCAATGAGGACCACATTTGGGGGAGCCCCTCCCTGTGGTTACATTTGCGAGGTATTAACACTCCAATTTTTAACCTCGCTATCTCTCCTTATCGCTCCACTCCATCTCTTTATCACCCCACTCTGGCTCCTTATCTCTCCATATCATCTCCTTATCACTCCACTTGTCTCCATTCGTGGTCCCTCTATTACTCCGCTGGCCTCCGTACTTCGTACCCTGCACCACGCCTGTGTCTTCCTTCGATGAGGGCATTAATACCCATGACAATCTTTAGTCGCTTGATCCGCGGGCCATGCATTGTTCATACCACTATCAGGGGTAAGACCCCCCGACACCTTCCTCCTCACCAGTCATCTCCAAAGTGTTGAACATGCAGCGATCGACCCAAGGCTTAGGCAATACCTGCAAGGAATTAAACCGGGGATCTCCCTATCAACAAGGATCACAACTTCCGTTGCACTGCGGAGCTTGCCCCAATAATATAATGATCTTAATGACACGTAGTATTGTAGAAATTAGTGATTTGAACATATGAAATAAAATAATTGTATGCAGGAAAAGCGGGTTAATTGAACTTAAAATGTGAAAAGTGAAGCCCAAAGAGACTTGTCCACACACCCATAGGATTTCTCGGTGCAAGCTATGGAGTCATGAAGGATGACTCAGCTTCCCAAGGTTGGTTCCATGGTTCTCTATCTCACAAGGTCCCTCAAACCAATGCCTCTGCTCTCGGATCACTGAGCAAAGTGGTTTAGGGATGACAAATGCAAGAACGAGGGATGCTTTTGATTGATTTTAACATGATAATGCAACCTATCTATGCATGATCCTACAAATGCTATGAACTAGATTATAAGATGACAAGATTAGTACTGATACTATCTTAACATGATGTACTAGTTATATGATTAAGCTATTGATGAAAGAAGTAGTCTAAAATGATTATTAGATTAATTCTTATTGCAAAGAGAGACTAGATGTGCTAAAATTTGAGCATAAGTGTAATACTAAGAGCTTGCATATCTCAAAATGGAGGAATGAGAGATCTATTTATAGCAAAAATAGGGCAATGGATGGCCATGATTGAAAGAGTTAATCAAGGGTTGAGTTTGAAAGTTGCTCAATCCATGTTCACAATTTTCACCAATGAAATGGTGACAATTGGAAACATAAGGTTGGTTGAGAGGAGATGTAAGAAGCATTAAATGCTTGAGAAGACCCCATGGTTACCTTAGGGGGTAAGGGTTAAGGTCAGGTTAAGGTTATCCGTTGGATAAAGCTTTTACCCAAAGGATAAACTCTTGTGCAAAGGTTAAATGGATAACCATGGTCAAAACAATAAATGCTTGACGAGACCCATGGGTTAGATGGAGGTTAAGTTAGTCAAAAAGTCTCTAATCATGCCACTAAGGGTTAGTTAACCATTAATGGTTTGAAGACTTTGGGGACAAATTTGTAAGAGTCCTTCCAAATTTGGGGGCATTTAACAAGTTATCTTGTTGAATGGATAAAGGTTTTAATGCATTTGGAAGACTTTCCTCCAAAATTGAGAAGTGACCTCCTCAATTTTAGGGAAAAGGGATAATGGATGGGTTTAGGTTGATTGATTAGATTTAGAAGAATCTAGAAGAATTTAGGAAGGGGATTAGGATGCAAGTGGGAGATGTAGGGAAATGCAAGTGGGTGAGGAATAATAGGATTTAATTAAAATAAAGTTAATTTATTTCAATTTAGTTGTAAAATAGGAAATTGAATAAATTAGATTTATTCAATTTGGGGGGACACTATTTAATTAAATGGGCTAGAAGGGGAATTTTAATTAAATGTAAATTTAATTAAATGGCTTAGATAGAAGAAGGGTATATTAATTAAATCTTAATTTAATTAATTAGAAGAATTTAAGAGTAATTAAAATGAATAAAAATTCACTTAATTTATCATGCAACTTTTTGGTGTCTACATTTTGCCCCTCTTTGAAGTGACGTGTGTGCACATGTTGATTCCGAGAAAATGATGTGTCGTCTTGATTTAATTATGATCAATTTTTATGTCATTTTTAGATATGTCATGTCCCAATTTTGATAATCAATGCCCCATATTGGATAAAATGATGTTGATAATGCCCCCTCAAGAGATGAATCAAAAATTGTGAAAATTTGATTTGATTTGATGTTGATAGCATTGCAAATTTTGGTCTATGTTGAATGCATAAATTGATTCATCTCCCGATAATGATGTTGGGCAGGTTGGTATGAGGCCCTACGAGTGTTTTTTGCGTTCCTCCGTGTAACCCTAATTTCGATTTACCCTTTAAAGGGGGAAAAGGTAATTCCTTTTGTCTCATTTGTGCTTGTTGACTTTGGAGATAGTGACATTTGGAGAGAAGTTAGCATTCTGATTCCATACTCTTCTCACTGATTTGAGCGCGTTAGGAGGTATTGGAGGCCTGCTGCATATGGACCACCAGTAAGTCAACCTTTTTGACCCCTGTTTAATTTTTGGTTTTGTCATTTTTGGTATTTTTTTGAATTTTTTATGCAGATTTTACATTTTAGTGTGTCGCATCGAAAGGGTAGCACATACGAAAAATTTCGTAGCACATAGAGTTGGTTGAATAGGGTAGCGTCCGAAAATTGAAGGCTAGCTCATAGCTAGGTTAGGGTAGCACATCGGGTTAGGTTAGCGCATCGAGTGTATAGGCTAGCGCAGAGGGTAAAATGGGTAGCGTGTAGGGTAAACCTAGAGCATAGGGCTTGTAGGAGGTCGCATGGGTAGGGTTAGATAGCACGTAGATGCAACCTAGCACATAGGGTTAAATTCACAACTCATGGAGGGCATAGAATAGTGCATAGAGGGTCTTAGCGCATAAGATATGTTAGAGGGCACTTTCGAAGAAAAGGATAGCGCGTAGGGTTTGTTTAGCGCATAGGGTTGGTCCGGTGGCGCATAGACAAAATAGGGTAGCGCGTGAGATGCAGTTTGGCGCATAGATAGGATAGGTTAGCGCATATAGAAAAATTTGATAGTAAAGTGGGATTTTGTGAATGAGAAAATTTTGTGGGTTGATGTCAGGTTTGCGGGGATAAGTGAATTGTTGCCAGTCTTCGTGTCTGTTGTGACTGATATGATAGGTTGTCCAATATGAGTTGCTTTATATAACTTGATTTGATTTACAATGTTTCAAGTTGATATAGATTTGATATGATGTGGAACTTGATTTTAATTTGTTCAAAGTTGTCAAGTTTTGGATATGAATGTGTTTGATATGGATTGTGGAGCTTGAGTTGTGTTACAAGCTGATATGGAACTTGAGTTGTTTTACAAGTTGATATGATGTGATGGATTGATATGGTGTGAAACTTGATTTAGATTTGTTCAAAGTTTTCAAGTTGTTTGAGATGATTTTGAGTTTGATATTCATGTATTTATGAGAGAACTGATATTGGACTTGCTTTGTTTTTGGCAGGAGCATCTTGGAGTATTGCAGTCGCGTGAGCGATTTTCAAGATCGTGGTCATTGATACCACGATTGACACAAGGAGACAGGGATATTATTGACAGATGTGGTTTGACCTCTTTGCTAGACATGCCTCGGTTTATCGTGAATCGGGGCTTACTGATAGCATTGGCAGAGAGGTGTCATAGTGACACGAACACCTTTCGCTTAGCTACAGGGGAGATGACAGTGACCCCAGAGGATTGCTATCGAATTCTACGGATTCCTATAGTAGGTGCATTGCTACCTTATGAGCAGACGGAGGAGGGTGGGACCGAGGCATTACGTCGGATATTCCAGGATGACACTATTTATGGGTATGAGATCCCATGGCAGGAGTTTTTGGATTTGGATTATGCTCCTCTGCTATCAGTTCTAGCAGGTTTCATTGGTGGTTTTTAATGTTAGACCGTAGGTCGAAGGGACTGTCCGTGGGATGGGGACTGGTGTTGGAGGACATGGTGATGCAAGGTCGACGGTTTGCATGGGGGTCAGCGATGATCAGCTGGAGTGACATTGTTGTAGGTGTGGCATGGGAGCATATCCCTGCGGCTAGGCCACTGGCAGATAGGGACAAGCCTGTTGGAGGCGCGTATGCGTATGGATACAGGGGGATAGTTATCCAGCGTAAGCTGGGCAAACTAGAGCATTGGAGGAGAGTGTTGGATAACATTGATACGGTAATCTGGCGACCATATACAAGGTGTGAGGTATGGGCTGAGGATGGGATGGAGATGCCTAATGTTTTTAGTTTGAGGTATCTGATAGGGCGGACGCCCTTTGTTATAGAGAGGTTTTTGCATGGTCGGGTGCTGCGACAGTATGGTTGTCAGTAGGGGATATCACAGGGAGCATATTTTTATGCTCGACGGAGACAAGACATCCTAGATTGGGGGCCTACTATTGACAACTGGCGGCGGTAGAGGAGTTCTTTCAGTTAGCTGGTCAGATTTGGGATTATGCCCTAGAGATCACGGATGCAAGGTTGACTCATGAGTTTGCAACACTCTTCGCAGCACGTGCAGTGGCTAGGATATCAAATCTAGCTGAGATGATTCCAACTTTTGATGATGACGAGGAGATAGATGAGGGAGGCGGTGATGGAGGAGGAGGGGATGGCAGAGATGGTGGAGGAGGTGGCCGAGGTCGGCGAGTAGTGAGAGGGAGATTGGAGGTGGGGAGGAGAGGATATAGGGGGATACGGGGAGAGAGAGTTGTGCGGCGAGTAGCCGTGGATAGAGGGAGTGGAGGGTTGGCGATCAGAGCTGGAGGAGAGGAGCATGTAGGGGAGTTGATAGCGGTGGTGGGAGGTTATGAGGATGTGCGATGACCGACCCAGAGGAGGAGATCAGATGTGTTACCTCCACCAGCACCGAGGACAGGTAGGGGGACAGGGAGTACCCCGTCACATGTACCCTTGTAGATGTAGATTCCTACGTATGTGGAGGATGCACAGATTAGATCGCTACAGTTGTCAGTGCAACATTTGCATGCACAAATGTTGGCGCAGCAGCATCAGATTACACAACTGACCACAGAGCGGAATACTACTTTGGACGGTTGGGCTGAGCCGAGGCTTGAGTAGAGGTAGTGGAGAGAGAGGTTGCAGGTGGTCCAATGAGAGACACCTTGAGGGAGTTGTCCTTGAGGGCCAAGGAGGAAAAGTACTATAGGAGACATTATAAGGATGTGGTGCCTAGGGAGCACCGAGTGCAGAGCTTCACACAGTCGAGATCTAGTCGATCCCAAGAGACTAGGTCGCAATCAGAGAGCAGAGGCATGACAAGGCCTCATAGGTAGGATCCACCTAGAGATCCAAGTGTTGGGACATCGACAGTGAGATCATCGCCTTCAGGAGATAGTCATACCCGAGAGACGTTCTCTCCTTTGTATTTTGACCATTGTATTGTATTTGGTACAGACATGACATATTTTGTATATTGATAATTTTTTGAGATATATATATATATATATGACACCTATTTTCTTTGATCCTCATGTGATGTGTTATGGATTATGCTTTCTATATGCTTTTGATTATTCTACGATGATGCAAATGCTTAGATAGATGTATGTGATGTGATATTTGCAATATGTTGCGAGATGTATCTTGAAAATGAGATGTATGATATGATATGCTATGAGATATATCTTAAAAATGAGATGTATGATATGATATGTGATGAGATATATCTTGAAAATGAGATGTATGATATGATATGCTATGATATATATCTTGAAAATGAAATGTATCATATGATATGCTATGAGATATATCTTGAAAATGAGATGTATGATATGATATGCTATGAGACATATCTTGAAAATGAGATGTGTTGGGTCTCAAATCAACAGATTGGATGGGTTCTAAGGCAATGCCAACTCCTATGATCAAACCCTCCAATTGACTTGGCCAACTTATAGAGTGAACCTATTAGTTACTAACTCTCTCTCTTTAGGCTCTGCAGGACCTAGGCGGGTATACCTATTCACTGAATGTCTCCAATAAACAGTGCTTTTTATAGCAGATATGTTATCCTATTCTGATATCTCCTGATCTTGAAATGGCATGAATTCCTTGAATGGAGATATTGCAGACGAGTTCAAGGTTGTTATTTCGCTTTGTGTTTCTTAATTACTCCTGTAGCTATCAAAATAACTAATTGTGAAAATAAACGATGAGTATGACTTGAGATTTAAGCCAGTGCCTTCTTTATTGCATGGGTTACAGAGTCATTACAATTTTCTTCAGGGCTTATAGTGCGAATCTGTGAGACAGTTTTTTAACTCATCCCTTATGAACCTGTCAGTTACTATTTCTTTCAAAACCAAATGAATGCTTACATTATGTGCTGATTGAGTGAATTTAACCCTACCCTTAAGGGACCAGTCAATTAAGCTTTGCAGGGAACAATTACAATCCGCAAGCAAAACTTTTGTTACAACATTATAACATAAAGCATAGATTTGATCTTAAGAATATGAATAACCCTATCTTTATCAGATAATATCACAGATGATTGCCAAAAGAAAATGAAATAATCCACAACGCATATGCAGGGAAACAATTGATCAAGATTTGTATTCCATTGAAGTTCATACACGAAGACTTGCAGGCTGTTGTTCTTTCGCTCCTAATCCTAATCAAAATCCTTCTCTCTTACATTACAAAAACATTCTCATATATATATGAGGACGCAAGCTTTTCATGAAGAGACACGTCTTTTCAAAATATTAGTCATCAACTCGAGTGTTTCTAAACTTAAGCAAAAAGAGATTCAAAAGTCCCAAATGATGAATGTAATCATCATCTTTGAATGTTTTGATTCGAAGCGTTTGCTTTTTTAATTCATCCCCTAGCGTCAGGTACTTGAATATCATCTGGTTGACGGTAGGGGCCATATCCTTACTCCGATCAATTTCTGACAAGGCCCAATCCTTGACGCTGACAAGCTCCTTTCGCAAATCCTCCAAGGTTATTACCTCTCCTTCCTTGTGGACAGAAGGCATTCCAACGGGTCTTTCATCATCTAATTCTTTTAGATCTCTTCTCAGCATATCTTCGAATTTGACATGACTATCCATATACG
Organism: Cryptomeria japonica; assembly: GCF_030272615.1. NCBI lineage: Eukaryota > Viridiplantae > Streptophyta > Pinopsida > Cupressales > Cupressaceae > Cryptomeria > Cryptomeria japonica. The sequence goes on from NC_081411.1 coordinate 53,226,356, forward strand.
CGTTACCCTCAGCCTTTTCTTCTGGCGTCATGGAATCGTCATTGCTTAGCACCCCCTGCAATCGTGCTCTTAACCGCTCATGCTCTGTTAGCGCTTTCATGGTTCCATTGTAAACTATCCAATATGGTTCGACCTGTAAGAGCATGGTGTTAAACCGATGTCCTATGATGTCATTGACTAATTTGTCCATTTTTTGCTGGATATTGTCTGCGCGTTTATTGGCCTTCTCCGCCTGATATTTCCAGTACAGGGCATCAGAGACGTCATCCAAGCTGCGTCCTGCAGGGTATGAGGTGTATTCGCTGATAGGAGTACCCGTTTCTAATTGCAATACCTTTGCTTGCAGCTTCTGGTTTTCCTCCTTGGACTTTTCATATAATCCCTTGTATGTAATGTTTTCTCTGACCAGAAACTCTGTCTGGTCCAAGTTCAATCTTGCAACATCCAGATTGAGCTTCGCAGTGACCCTAGGATCGGTCTTTCCAACCTGATGAACCATGAGGTGCCCAAAGGTTTCTTCTATATCCACAATGATTGGCCTCTTCCCTTTTGGATATAGTGCCCACTGTAGGAGAGCCTTCTTGTCTGGATCATATCCAGAGCCTAGGAACAGTTTATCTACCTCCTGGGGCAATACCTGCTGATTCAAATCTTGCTTCTTCAAAAAACCATCAAATAAGAGTGCTGAATTGATATCCCAACCAGAGAAGATGATCACACCGGCCTCTTTTAATAGTTTCCTCCCTTTTTCAGGAGTCATATCTTTCATGAGGACATCAATTTCATCCTGTAATCTCTTCATCTGTTCTTCCTCTGGTTTTCCAGCCATGCTTCGTTTGACATGAGCCCCTTTGTATTGATATAGAAATGAGAGAAATTCCCTAGAGGAGGCGAATCCATCATCAGCAATAAAGTCCTCATGCTCAGTCATTCTTATGTCAACAACATCTTTGATGTTGATTTCTCCTGTGTCCATGTTCATTTCTGTTTCGAAACCTGGAGGATAATCCTCTCGAGGAGAATCAGGTGGGATACTACTGGCGGTTGATTTTGGTGACATGTGAGCTAGGGGCTGACTGTCTCTTTCAGTATTAATGAAGCGAAGGAATTGTGGAGGAACTCTGTGCATAATTTCAGCTTCATGTTGAAGCAGTCTTTTAGCTACCTCCAGAGGATCTTGGAGATTTCCAATTAGGTCTCCATCTATCATTCCCCTTGCCCTTTTCCATTTGTAGGCCTCCCAGACTAACTCACTCTTTCCTTTCAAAACTTTGGCCTCCTCTCGCTCAAGGTTCTTAATTAGGTCGTCTGGCATTTTGGCCATGTGTATCCCAGCTTTGAGTTTCTGTGAGGCTCTGGCAGCTTTTATATATCCTTCGGGATCAAAACTCTCCCTAGGCTCACCCAGAGTCATGCCATAGTAATTTAATTTATTCTGTAATAAATGATAACTCTTTGAACTTTTGACAATGAAATCAGAGAAAACTAATAGACCTGGAACAATAGATTGTTTACCAAAGTCAGTTAAATGTTTAGCACTGGCAATAGACAATTGCCTTATAATCTCCAAGCTAGCCACTCTGTCTGGCACCGTAATTGGAAGCATGTGTGGTTGCCCTTCATATCCAAATACCCTTATCTCCGTGTGATTATCATGGCAATACCAATCACCCCAATTGTGTTCAATCTGTGATTCTGGAGAAAAATCCTTTGGCCTGAGGAACCTCTTAATTTCAGGGGACAAAGTATAATCCCTGCGTTGTCCAAAAGCTGCACTGAGAGGTTTCACAAAGTATTCTTGAAAATGCCAATATTGGTTGTTCATAAACCTCTGGTCCCATGCTGATACCCACAACTGAACCGGCTTCTTCAGACCATTCTTATCATAAGACCTGATGCTGAACTCATCTGGCCAGAAGTTAATTTCTTGTCCACAATAAAGAAGAATATGCATTAACATGGAGTATAATGAAAAGTGAACATTCACGAGGTCTCCTTTCATTTTTTCCAGCCCATGATTCAAGGTATCCGCAACATAAGTAGCAAAATCAAATGACCTAGGGTCTTTTGATTGAATATCAGCACACAAAACCATAATCCCAACATCCATGAGTGGATGAGCCTCTATGCCTAGTACTTGGGCTGCAGTATAATACGTATACTTGAAATATGGATGGAAGTGGTTGACATCAAATGGCACCTTGTCACTTTTGCCAAACTGAACAAATGACCCACCCACTTTTGGCCTGTGGACAGGTAGCCTCCAAGTCCTGTAGATATTTTCCAGACTAAAGAATTCCTGTGAGAGTTTCTTCATATCGATGCTTTCCTCGACTTCCCAGTCTAGATCAAAAACCATATCAATAGTCTGCTTGTTGATTACTACTAATGTATTCCCTCTGTAATCACATATGGTTTTAGTTCTCGGGTTGTAGCAATTTACCAGTGCTTTCATTAATTCTACGTCTACAAATACATTTGGAACTACTAACTTGCCTAAGTTCTTCTTCCACAGATTACTAATGGGTTCGGGTGCATCCCTTCTTTTGTAACCAAACAAAAATAACTCATGCCCTCTTATCTCAGTCCAAATGTCTCCTAGATTTTCAAATTTGTCCTCCAACCCTTCTTCTTCACTTTTAATCTTCTTAGACCTTACACTAGACGATGGACACTGGTCTAATAAGTCCTGAGTCAAAGCTCTCCCTTCTTTCTTCTGCCTCTTGGGCTTCTCTTCAGGGTTTAACTCTTTTCCTTTCCTACTCTTTTTAGAAGAAGAAGACGAAGGTTCCATAGTTACAGTAAATAAGAGAGACAACACTTACTTGGTAAAATGCTCAACTCTTCTGGTTATCGTTTGCAAATCTCTGCAAGTTCTTCACAGCTTTCAATCTCTTAGCGTCGATCTGATTCTTACGAAAATTCACTCGGCTTAACTGTAATTGAAGGGGCAACTTGTGTATAGTTAATATCCTGCATCTGTAACGGCTACTCAAGTGTTTTAAATTTAATTGCAGATGTGACACTTTTCAACTGGGCCTTTAATTCCTTCGCGGGAAGTACAGTCTGCTCAAAGTGCGCGCGTTTCAAATTATCGATGAAACCCTTGCCTTCGGCCGAGTGTTCGAATCTTCCATCGAAAGCTCACTTTCTTCGATAATACTGTTTCGGTGAAAAACTTACGTCGAGAAGCCGCTTTTAAGACTCATCGAAATTACTTTTTCATCGATGGTCTCCCTTTTCGACAAATTGCTCGTGAGTTTCATCGATGCCATACTTTCGATGAGTTTCTTTCTTCGATGAAGGCTTATGAGTGTTCATCGATATCCCCCTTTTCATCGATATCCCTTTTTATCGATGAAACAGCCTTTCTTTTGTTCGACACCACGTTCATCGATGAGACTTGCTTTTCGATGAATGCCTCTTGAGTTTCCTCGGTAACGATATTTCTTCGAAATCACCTTTTGTCTTTTTGCTTTTATCCTTTTCGATGAAACATGGGGTATCGATGAGCGGTTTCTTGCGTTCATCGAAGGTAACTTCTTACGGAAACACCTTTGCTTAGCGCTTTATATGCCCTGTGTCGATGAAAACGCTCTTTCGATGAAACCTCTCCTGCAGTGCTCGACACAGCTTACTGGCCGAAATATCCATTAGTCTTCATGCTTATGGAAACATATAGTATTATTTTTTATTTTTATTATATTTTTTCTTTTTTTTTAAAAAATAGTGCTCAACAGCGGCTCTGACTGAGGATGGAGGCATTCTGAACTATGCCTTCAAGAATCCAGAATCTCTGGTTTCGTAGACATGATGGTATTTACAATGGAAACGGATCCTACCCTACTGTACAGGTGATGCGGAGTGCTTCAGGAGAAGAAGTTCTTTAAGAATTGCCCATGTACTGGCAATTCCTGGACCTCCCCTGTCGCGTTTTGGAGCAAATAAGAATCCTCCCCCCCTTTGTCTATGATCACATATGGGCCGATCCATAAGGCTTCAAATTTACCATGCTTGCCTTTGTCTTGACTCCTGGCATTCCACATTAAAACCCAGTCTCCTACACAAAATTTCCTATGAGATGTCCTCTTGTCATACAACCTCTTCATTTGATTCTGAATCCTGATATTTTGCCTTTGAGCTTCTGCCCTGACTTCATCAAGTTCTACTAGCTGCATTATTCTTTCTTGTGATGGATCTTCAACATCTATTTCCTCTTGAATCATAAATCTATGTACAGGTAGAAGATTATCCAAAGGTAGTCTGGCCCTTTTGCCATAAACCAATTCAAATGGAGATTTTCCTGTGGATCTTTTCACAGTTATCCTGTCTGTCCATAATGCAAGATTCAACTTTGAGTCCCATGCTTTTTTGTTCTGCCCCAGCATCTTTTTAATGATCTTCAGGATGTTCTTGTTGCTTGATTCGGCCTGCCCATTCCCCTGGGGGTGATAAGGAGAAGAATGTGATATCTTAATGCCATATTCATCACAGAAATTGTTGAGTTCCTCTGATCTAAAAGACATGCCATTATCCGAGATGATTCTTGCAGGAACACCAAACCTAGTAATAATGTTCTCCATTAAGAATTTTATCACCACCTTGCTAGTGGCCTGCCTGGTAGGTATTGCCTCCACCCATTTGGTAAAATAATCTGTAGCAACCAATATCCATCTGTGTCCTCCACTGGATTTTTCTGATATTTCCCCTATAAAGTCAATTCCCCACTGTTGGAATGGTTCCTCAGTCAACATTGGCCTCAACGGGAGTGATCCTTGATACTTAGTTTTGCTTGAGAATTTTTGACAAGCTTCGCATTTTCTGACATATCTATAGGAATCATTGAAGACACATGGCCAATAATATCCGGCTCTCAATATTTTATGTGCTGTAGTCTTAGCTGAGAAATGGCCACCACAAACCCCATCATGCATTTCATGAAGAACCTTGCCTGCCTGGTAGTTGTCCAGACACAATAGCAATATCCCATCTCTGTTTTTCCAGTATAAGTCCCCATTTACAATCACATACCTTGCTGATTTTAACTTCAAAGCTCTCTTCTGACTATCGGTCATAGCATCTGGACACTTTAAGTGCTTAAGGTAATATATGATATCAGTGTACCATGATGTTTTCTCAATACTGAAGTTAGCTTCTTCCCATCCAACCTGATTCACATCAGACCCTTCAATTTCAGTTCCTGTCATGAGTTTGGCCAATCCTTGTCCTTTGATAACCTGTGAAATCTTAAGCTCAATGTCAAATTCTTGTATCTGATTGATCCATTTGCATCTTTTGCCCGTGACCTCAGTTTGTCTGAAGATATCTTTTACTGCTGCATTGGGAACATAAGCAATAACTTCGGCCCCTACTAGGTATGGCCTGAATTGTTTTACTGCTTTGACCAGAGCATAGGCCTGTTTTTCATTTATCTCATATTTTACTTCTGAAGGGCTTAAAGACTTGCTAAAGTATGCAATGGGCTGCTCATATCCCTCTGAATTTTTCTGTAACAACACTGCTGCTATAGTATGACAAGAGGCAAATGAAAATATCATAAATGGTTTGCCAAAATCTGGGGAAATTAGTACTGGTGCCTCAGAAATTGCTCTTTTAATAGCCACAAAGGAATCAATTGCATCTTCAGTCCAGTCAATTTTTGCCTCTTTCTTCAACATCCTTACTATAGGTTTCACTATGTCTGCGAAATTCAAAATGAATCTTCTCACAAAATTAATTTGTCCCAGAAATGACTGAATGGCTTTGAGAGTTCGGGGGATGGGAACCTCTTTAATAGCTGCTACCCTTTCAGGGTCAATTCTCACCCCCTCCTTGGATACTATGTGTCCAAGTAGTCTTCCCTCTTCAACACCAAAGTGACATTTCTTGGGATTCAAGGAAATTCCGTATTCTAAGGCTCTTTTAAATATCTTCTCAAGGTGTTCACAGTGATCATCAGCTTTCTTCGAGTACGCAGTCAGATCATCTTGGTATACTACCATGATTATGTCAATCAATTCTGCAAAAGCCACATCCATTGCCCTTTGAAAAGTAGCTCCAGCATTGGTCAATCCAAATGGCATACGTGCATAGACATAAGTGCCCCATGGAGTTGTGAAGGCTGTTTTATATTTTTCAGTTTCTCTAACTTTCACCTGATTGTAACCTGAAAATCCATCCATCATGGACAGCAACTCACACCCTGTTACCTTCTGCAGCATATTATCCATGTTTGGCAATGGATAGTTATCCTTTAAAGACGATATGTTTAAATTCCTAAAATCTACACATAATCTAATATCCCCATTTTTCTTCCTGACTGGTACCAAGTTAGAAACCCAAGTGGAATATCTGCATGGTTCTATTATTCCTGCATCTTTCATCTTTATAATTTCTTCTCTCATTTTTGGTAGCAATGTAGGATTAATTGGTCTCTGTTTTTGCCTAAATGGCTTAGCTTCTGGCTTAAGTGGTATCTCATGTTGAAAGAGATCTTCCCTGTAAGCTTTGAGATCCTCATAAGACCATGCAAACACATGTTTATATCTTTTTAACAAGACTACCAGTTGTTGCTTCATAGTAGGAGTCAATTTTTTCCCAATAAAAACATTCTTGGGAGCTTCTTCATTTCCTAGATTGATTTGTTCAACATCACTTTCTTTAACAGCTGACCCTTTGGTCTCAATTACATCTTGAGCATTAAAAGTTCTCTCTAATGCTACCAGGCCTCTTGGTAATTTATTTGACTTCAGTTGTATAATTTCATGTCCAAATAAGGTTTCCTTACCTTTAGTTTGTTCCACAAAGTCATTAAAATTTATAGCTTGAGCCTGATAATGATCAGCACACCGTAAGAAGTTCAACAGGTCTGCGTCATCTTGAAACACTTGCCAATTATACAAGTTGTCAGGAACAGATGGTCTCACTTTCATCTCCACTTCAGATATCCCAGTTAGCGTTATATCATTGCCTTTTAGTGCAATATTTGCTAGAAAATCTGCCATGATGTTCTTCGATCTATCTATCCAGGTTATCTGAAAAGCATCAAAAAGCTCCATGGTATCCCATACAGCATTCCTGTACTGTTTCAGCCTTAAATGCTTCGAGGCATATCTCTCCTTTACTTGTGAGACTATTAGTTCTGAATCACCAAAGACACTTATCAACTTGATTCCATGTTTGACTGCTATGTTAAGACCAGTGAGTAGGGCTTCATATTCAGCAATGTTGTTTGTACATTCAAATAACAACTTGAAAGAATATTTGTAAGTTTCTCCTGTAGGTGAAATAAAAAGGATTCCAGCCCCACTCCCTTCTTTGCTACAAGACCCATCAAAGAACATCTTCCATATCTGACCATTATTTTCAGTTAGACATGACTCAATGGGGATCCACTCTTTAAATTTAGGTTTTGTCAGCTGTACCTGGAAGTTGTCCATATCAGTTTGCAAAAAACATACCTGGTTCACTGCTCCTTCCATGTCTTCTATGATATATGTGGACCGAGGCTCCCTGTCAATTTTTATTTCCTGTCCATTTATTGGAATCGTAGCATAGGACAAATCCAGCTGCACATATCCACCAATCATATTCGACCATTGTCTAGACAACAACATTCCATAGTTTGGTGGAACGTCTACCACCGTGATATCTGTTTTATATGATGCTTCTGGACAGGCTGCTAATCTGAACTCTACATTCTTCATGATACCAACCACTGGGACTGATCTATTGTCCATGGCATAGCATTTCCCAAAGGTAGTATCAACTTCCAATCCTAATTCTTTCATCACCCCAACAGGCATGACGTTTATGGCTGCTCCCGAATCAATCATACAATTTTTTACCCTTTTGTTGTTTATCACCAAAGTGAGGTAAAATGGGTCTACTTGTGTTGGATTTTTAGTTATAGTGGACCCTAAGTATATAACTGGAGCCATTTGTTCATTACTGCCACCTGTTGGGACTTCTCGTTTCTTTTCATTAACCTTCCCTTCTTGGACACCTGAAATCATTTCCAAAGTTTTTTCCCTATATTCAGGAAACCTCATGATTTCCATCAATGGGACAGAGACTTTTAATTGTGTTAGTGCAGCTGAGATATCAAACGAGGTAGATTGCTGTGATGAAAGAGTTTTTGCCGTTTCTTTCTTTTGAACATCAGGACCCTGATTATCATCTTGCCTAGTCTTAGTTGCCTTATTCATTTGCTTAAATGCTTCATTGTTTTCTTTCATGAAAAGACTAGCAGGTTTACCTTGTTCTGGGTTCACCATCCTGTTTCTTAAGTCATAAGTCCTTTTTGCTTGTGCAACAGCATAAGCTGTAATTTTTCTTTTCTCTTCTTCAGTAGGGACTCTGAGTTTGACACTTTCATTTTTGCTGGTGGTCACAGGTAAAACAGAGCACTGATCAATATTTATAGAGTCCGACCTTCCTTCCTGACTAAATGACATCATATTAATAGTTGAATCATCCACATGATTTTCATAGCTATCCTCCTCCTCTTGCAACCCTTTTGCTACTGCACACAAAGAGGAAGCGTGTGGCATATTGCAAGCATAGCACCACATGTCATCGTCTTGAGTATAATTTACTGCTCTTTTTAAAGGATCTGGAATTTGTTGATTGTCTCTATGGTTCCTTTCTATCGGTTTTCCATCCTTCCATGTAGTGTTGTAAGGCATGTCATGTAGTCTAGGTCTCTCAGGACGGTAGTATTGCTGCTTCTCTGTTTTGTTTACTCTTACAGATAAATCTTTCAGGGCATTTAAAACTTTGTCAAGCTTATCTTCTTCCCTATTGGCCTTGGGTGCTTTAGGATTGTACAATCTTGCATCCTCTCTTTTTCCAATCTTACCAGCAGCCTTTCTATTGTTCTCTATAACAATGGCATCTTTCATAACATCTCGGAGATCTCTTGGGTTTCTGGTTCTCAACTCATAGTTTGTTTTGCTGTCATAAGCATTGATATAGTACAGAATGCTCACTTCAGGTACTGGTTTCATCCTATTAGGGATTTTGTTCAAAACCCTATTGAATCTTTTGTTAAAGTCAATTACTGATTCATTTTGCTCTTTCTTAATGCTGATGATTTCATGTAAAGCAAACTCAGGACTATTATGGTCTCCATATTGTTCCAGGAACATTTCTTTGAATTCTGCAAGATTTCTAATGGATGCATCAGGCAACGTTCTAAACCAGTCTCTCGCATCTTCTATTAATGACTGCATAAACAACCTGATCTTGACATCCTCATATGGCAAACCAAAATCCTCAATTACTGCATCAAATGCTTTGCAATGAGCCTCACCTGAAACTGCATTACTTCCTGTGAACTTTGGTATTGCTGTCCTGATTTCATTTGGGATGGGATATGGATACACCATCATTCCTGAAAAATCAAACTGCCTCATTTGTTCCATATTTATTAGTCCATGCCCTCCATGAGGGTTCACAAAGTTCTGGTTCATATTACCATACAAGGGCATTTGGTTTTGATAAGGAGGAGGGTATTGATTCTGGTGTTGATACTGAAACTGATTAGGGGGTGGATGTTGGTTATAAAATTGACCAGGAGGTGGATACTGATTGTGAGGGATGAAGCCTGTATGTGAGTTTTGCTGGACTGGTGGTGCACTTGATTGCACATGATCATCCCTCCTGTTACCAAACAGAGGGTTCTCATAAGCTTTGAAATCATTACTCTCTGTTCTACCCACTCCCTGAGCATATGTTTTCTTGTAGTTGTTCACATCTTTATTAAAGTCATCCTCACCAACATTTATGCCCAACTTGGCACACAATTCCAAACATTCCTGAGTCCATCCTGAATCTCTCATTTCAGCAGCTGCCTCCATCATTTGTCTGGTTAAATCTGTAAATCTATCTGCAGGATCTGCCATACCTGATCCTGATGGAGGTGGTGTATATTGTCTGGACCGTTCTTCATGACTTTCAAAACCAGGGGGAATTTGGCATCGCCCCTTTTGAGCTTTATATGCCGCAACCAAATCTTCGTTCATCGGGCTTGAAGTTGTTGTTCTATCTTGTTCCTTTAAGGGCGAGTGTTGGCTACCTTCATGTTTATGCTGGTTGTATCTTTCTCTCATGGAATCATTCATGGGTTCTTTATTTTTGTTCCTTCGTTGAGGGAAATCTAATTGGGATAAAGATTGTCCTTTCGCAATCGATCTTGTCCCGTGCATTGAAATTCTTATTTTAGAGTCGCCACCTCTTGTCTAGAGGACATGAATTGTTTTTATTTCTTCCGAGCTCTTTCCCACAGCAGAGTCTTTATAATTTCCCCAGTAGAGTCGCCAATCTGTTGGGTCTCAAATCAACAGATTGGATGGGTTCTAAGGCAATGCCAACTCCTATGATCAAACCCTCCAATTGACTTGGCCAACTTATAGAGTGAACCTATTAGTTACTAACTCTCTCTCTTTAGGCTCTGCAGGACCTAGGCGGGTATACCTATTCACTGAATGTCTCCAATAAACAGTGCTTTTTATAGCAGATATGTTATCCTATTCTGATATCTCCTGATCTTGAAATGGCATGAATTCCTTGAATGGAGATATTGCAGACGAGTTCAAGGTTGTTATTTCGCTTTGTGTTTCTTAATTACTCCTGTAGCTATCAAAATAACTAATTGTGAAAATAAACGATGAGTATGACTTGAGATTTAAGCCAGTGCCTTCTTTATTGCATGGGTTACAGAGTCATTACAATTTTCTTCAGGGCTTATAGTGCGAATCTGTGAGACAGTTTTTTAACTCATCCCTTATGAACCTGTCAGTTACTATTTCTTTCAAAACCAAATGAATGCTTACATTATGTGCTGATTGAGTGAATTTAACCCTACCCTTAAGGGACCAGTCAATTAAGCTTTGCAGGGAACAATTACAATCCGCAAGCAAAACTTTTGTTACAACATTATAACATAAAGCATAGATTTGATCTTAAGAATATGAATAACCCTATCTTTATCAGATAATATCACAGATGATTGCCAAAAGAAAATGAAATAATCCACAACGCATATGCAGGGAAACAATTGATCAAGATTTGTATTCCATTGAAGTTCATACACGAAGACTTGCAGGCTGTTGTTCTTTCGCTCCTAATCCTAATCAAAATCCTTCTCTCTTACATTACAAAAACATTCTCATATATATATGAGGACGCAAGCTTTTCATGAAGAGACACGTCTTTTCAAAATATTAGTCATCAACTCGAGTGTTTCTAAACTTAAGCAAAAAGAGATTCAAAAGTCCCAAATGATGAATGTAATCATCATCTTTGAATGTTTTGATTCGAAGCGTTTGCTTTTTTAATTCATCCCCTAGCGTCAGGTACTTGAATATCATCTGGTTGACGGTAGGGGCCATATCCTTACTCCGATCAATTTCTGACAAGGCCCAATCCTTGACGCTGACAAGCTCCTTTCGCAAATCCTCCAAGGTTATTACCTCTCCTTCCTTGTGGACAGAAGGCATTCCAACGGGTCTTTCATCATCTAATTCTTTTAGATCTCTTCTCAGCATATCTTCGAATTTGACATGACTATCCATATACGCGTTACCCTCAGCCTTTTCTTCTGGCGTCATGGAATCGTCATTGCTTAGCACCCCCTGCAATCGTGCTCTTAACCGCTCATGCTCTGTTAGCGCTTTCATGGTTCCATTGTAAACTATCCAATATGGTTCGACCTGTAAGAGCATGGTGTTAAACCGATGTCCTATGATGTCATTGACTAATTTGTCCATTTTTTGCTGGATATTGTCTGCGCGTTTATTGGCCTTCTCCGCCTGATATTTCCAGTACAGGGCATCAGAGACGTCATCCAAGCTGCGTCCTGCAGGGTATGAGGTGTATTCGCTGATAGGAGTACCCGTTTCTAATTGCAATACCTTTGCTTGCAGCTTCTGGTTTTCCTCCTTGGACTTTTCATATAATCCCTTGTATGTAATGTTTTCTCTGACCAGAAACTCTGTCTGGTCCAAGTTCAATCTTGCAACATCCAGATTGAGCTTCGCAGTGACCCTAGGATCGGTCTTTCCAACCTGATGAACCATGAGGTGCCCAAAGGTTTCTTCTATATCCACAATGATTGGCCTCTTCCCTTTTGGATATAGTGCCCACTGTAGGAGAGCCTTCTTGTCTGGATCATATCCAGAGCCTAGGAACAGTTTATCTACCTCCTGGGGCAATACCTGCTGATTCAAATCTTGCTTCTTCAAAAAACCATCAAATAAGAGTGCTGAATTGATATCCCAACCAGAGAAGATGATCACACCGGCCTCTTTTAATAGTTTCCTCCCTTTTTCAGGAGTCATATCTTTCATGAGGACATCAATTTCATCCTGTAATCTCTTCATCTGTTCTTCCTCTGGTTTTCCAGCCATGCTTCGTTTGACATGAGCCCCTTTGTATTGATATAGAAATGAGAGAAATTCCCTAGAGGAGGCGAATCCATCATCAGCAATAAAGTCCTCATGCTCAGTCATTCTTATGTCAACAACATCTTTGATGTTGATTTCTCCTGTGTCCATGTTCATTTCTGTTTCGAAACCTGGAGGATAATCCTCTCGAGGAGAATCAGGTGGGATACTACTGGCGGTTGATTTTGGTGACATGTGAGCTAGGGGCTGACTGTCTCTTTCAGTATTAATGAAGCGAAGGAATTGTGGAGGAACTCTGTGCATAATTTCAGCTTCATGTTGAAGCAGTCTTTTAGCTACCTCCAGAGGATCTTGGAGATTTCCAATTAGGTCTCCATCTATCATTCCCCTTGCCCTTTTCCATTTGTAGGCCTCCCAGACTAACTCACTCTTTCCTTTCAAAACTTTGGCCTCCTCTCGCTCAAGGTTCTTAATTAGGTCGTCTGGCATTTTGGCCATGTGTATCCCAGCTTTGAGTTTCTGTGAGGCTCTGGCAGCTTTTATATATCCTTCGGGATCAAAACTCTCCCTAGGCTCACCCAGAGTCATGCCATAGTAATTTAATTTATTCTGTAATAAATGATAACTCTTTGAACTTTTGACAATGAAATCAGAGAAAACTAATAGACCTGGAACAATAGATTGTTTACCAAAGTCAGTTAAATGTTTAGCACTGGCAATAGACAATTGCCTTATAATCTCCAAGCTAGCCACTCTGTCTGGCACCGTAATTGGAAGCATGTGTGGTTGCCCTTCATATCCAAATACCCTTATCTCCGTGTGATTATCATGGCAATACCAATCACCCCAATTGTGTTCAATCTGTGATTCTGGAGAAAAATCCTTTGGCCTGAGGAACCTCTTAATTTCAGGGGACAAAGTATAATCCCTGCGTTGTCCAAAAGCTGCACTGAGAGGTTTCACAAAGTATTCTTGAAAATGCCAATATTGGTTGTTCATAAACCTCTGGTCCCATGCTGATACCCACAACTGAACCGGCTTCTTCAGACCATTCTTATCATAAGACCTGATGCTGAACTCATCTGGCCAGAAGTTAATTTCTTGTCCACAATAAAGAAGAATATGCATTAACATGGAGTATAATGAAAAGTGAACATTCACGAGGTCTCCTTTCATTTTTTCCAGCCCATGATTCAAGGTATCCGCAACATAAGTAGCAAAATCAAATGACCTAGGGTCTTTTGATTGAATATCAGCACACAAAACCATAATCCCAACATCCATGAGTGGATGAGCCTCTATGCCTAGTACTTGGGCTGCAGTATAATACGTATACTTGAAATATGGATGGAAGTGGTTGACATCAAATGGCACCTTGTCACTTTTGCCAAACTGAACAAATGACCCACCCACTTTTGGCCTGTGGACAGGTAGCCTCCAAGTCCTGTAGATATTTTCCAGACTAAAGAATTCCTGTGAGAGTTTCTTCATATCGATGCTTTCCTCGACTTCCCAGTCTAGATCAAAAACCATATCAATAGTCTGCTTGTTGATTACTACTAATGTATTCCCTCTGTAATCACATATGGTTTTAGTTCTCGGGTTGTAGCAATTTACCAGTGCTTTCATTAATTCTACGTCTACAAATACATTTGGAACTACTAACTTGCCTAAGTTCTTCTTCCACAGATTACTAATGGGTTCGGGTGCATCCCTTCTTTTGTAACCAAACAAAAATAACTCATGCCCTCTTATCTCAGTCCAAATGTCTCCTAGATTTTCAAATTTGTCCTCCAACCCTTCTTCTTCACTTTTAATCTTCTTAGACCTTACACTAGACGATGGACACTGGTCTAATAAGTCCTGAGTCAAAGCTCTCCCTTCTTTCTTCTGCCTCTTGGGCTTCTCTTCAGGGTTTAACTCTTTTCCTTTCCTATTCTTTTTAGAAGAAGAAGACGAAGGTTCCATAGTTACAGTAAATAAGAGAGACAACACTTACTTGGTAAAATGCTCAACTCTTCTGGTTATCGTTTGCAAATCTCTGCAAGTTCTTCACAGCTTTCAATCTCTTAGCGTCGATCTGATTCTTACGAAAATTCACTCGGCTTAACTGTAATTGAAGGGGCAACTTGTATATAGTTAATATCCTGCATCTGTAACGGCTACTCAAGTGTTTTAAATTTAATTGCAGATGTGACACTTTTCAACTGGGCCTTTAATTCCTTCGCGGGAAGTACAGTCCGCTCAAAGTGCGCGCGTTTCAAATTATCGATGAAACCCTTGCCTTCGGCCGAGTGTTCGAATCTTCCATCGAAAGCTCACTTTCTTCGATAATACTGTTTCGGTGAAAAACTTACGTCGAGAAGCCGCTTTTAAGACTCATCGAAATTACTTTTTCATCGATGGTCTCCCTTTTCGACAAATTGCTCGTGAGTTTCATCGATGCCATACTTTCGATGAGTTTCTTTCTTCGATGAAGGCTTATGAGTGTTCATCGATATCCCCCTTTTCATCGATATCCCTTTTTATCGATGAAACAGCCTTTCTTTTGTTCGACACCACGTTCATCGATGAGACTTGCTTTTCGATGAATGCCTCTTGAGTTTCCTCGGTAACGATATTTCTTCGAAATCACCTTTTGTCTTTTTGCTTTTATCCTTTTCGATGAAACATGGGGTATCGATGAGCGGTTTCTTGCGTTCATCGAAGGTAACTTCTTACCGAAACACCTTTGCTTAGCGCTTTATATGCCCTGTGTCGATGAAAACGCTCTTTCGATGAAACCTCTCCTGCAGTGCTCGACACAGCTTACTGGCCGAAATATCCATTAGTCTTCATGCTTATGGAAACATATAGTATTATTTTTTATTTTTATTATATTTTTTCTTTTTTTTTAAAAAATAGTGCTCAACAAGATGTATGATATGATATGCTATGCAACTAAATGCAAGATTAATATGATAATGATGTGTACCTAATTGTAAGATGATATGCAACTAATTGTTTTTGAGCATCCTTTTTCTGCATTTGTCATCCTGGTATAGCCACATGTTGTTTGCTTTTGTTGTATGTATGATCATTGAGCATTGATTTGTTTGGGATATGTTGAAAATTTATACAAGCATAATGGTATGATTTGAACCATAATGACCTGAGAAAATATTTCATGATGTTTTGATTTTGCAAGATAGCACAAGCGTCAAGGTATATGATTGAACCAGGACGACCTAAGTGCGGATTGTGTATAAACAGACAAGATTAAACCATTTGTATGTGTAAAGTGGATTCATGTATTCAGTGATATGCATTGAATCATGTCTCGAGACAAGTATTTGCACAATACAGATGATCGCCTCACAGATAGAAAACTAAGAAAATATTGGAGTCCCTTGATGTTCTCTAGCTTTGAAGCATGGTGGAGAAAATGCAGAGGATCCAATAATTCAAAAATTTCAAGTGCAAAAATAGTCAAAACCTTATGCAAGATGCAACATTTGATACTTCAGAAAATCATCCATCAACCCTTGTGAATTTTGTTGAGTGATCAATGTTTTGTTGCGCAATTTGTGTGAGCTTTTGTCGCTAGATATGATGTTCTTAGTTTGCTTCTAGTTTTTGATGGTTTGAACGTGCTTTTTAGTTTTGACAAGTATTTCCCCTAACTAAGTGTATCTCTCGATGTGGATATGTACAGTGATTACCAAGCCATGGTGAGATGTGGAGGAGGTTTATGTGGATAAACCAGGATAGTGACTACACTAAGTATGTCTTGAATGGATTTTGGAATAAAAATGTCAGGCGATGGCCGATAGTGCTTTACTATGGATATAATGATATGGATATAGATAGAGGAGTCATCCTCTCACAATAGTGCCTGTTGCCAGATTTTCACCAGTTGCTTTTATTGTACCTTTTTATTTGCTTTTTCTTGATTTTTTTAATTTTTTCGTGCATTAGACTCCTCAAGTGTAGTATTTCTTCAGATGAATGTTGTTAGTTGGTTCATCAAGCATATCTCCTTCTGAAGTTGTTAGCTGATAAGCACTTGATCCATAGGCTGATGGGTGAACTCACAAAGCTGGTTCCCACTTTTTGGTACATGCTGTTTTTTGCTGAAATCATACATTTTTTGGAAAATATAATTATTTAAGCTTTAAGAGGTCCCATTTAAAGTAGTTAATTGAAGAGAGTTAGATCAAAGGCTCTTAGATCAAAATTTCTTGGATATAACCTCTCTACTTCTAAATCATACTTGCAATGGAGTCTCCTTTGCATCTATCAAATGCTGATAAAAAACCAATTTTACATTAGCTTTTGAGGGGCAAAACGAATTCATTTAGAAGTTTTGTTTTTTTGAGGATTTAGTCCTTATTATAAGCTTTCCAAATAGTATAATTTTTAATATATTTAAGTTTATTAATATATTTTTATTTTATTTTTTATGAATGTAGGTTTTTCACCGAACATGAACTTCTTTGTTCAATGCATTGGGAAAAATAGCAAACTAATACAAAAAAATTCTAAAAAATATCTATGCCCTAGGTATTGATGTCTTCTTTCTAACAAAAAAAATAAAACTTAATTTTGATATATATAGAGCAAGTTATGTGTTCAAACGTACGCCTATATCTAAATTATAATTAGTTGGACTTCAAAACTTAATAAAATAAAAAATATTCAACATATCACTATCAAACCAACTACATGCCCTGGGTATTGATGTTACAAACCAAAATTTAAAAGAGATAAGTTTTTATCATTTATAGAAAAAAATTTATACGTTTCAGGATCCACATCACTCTTAAAAAATGTTGTTTCCTGTAAAAAACTACTTTTGAGGGAGATGGAAAAATCAATAAAATTTTATTCAAAAAAATTTGAAAAAAATATATTTAGAATCTATAAAAAGAATGTTACAAATCACTAGTTTACATCATCTTCAAATTCTTAACGATTTAAAAGTTATAGGTGTCGGAAAGTGAAGGTTTTTTGCAAAATGTTCATCTAAGTGTCAAAGTTGGTCAAAAAGTGGGAACCAGTATTGTGAGTTCACCCTGATATGATGACATAAGGACCTCCCAGTTGGGCTCAAATTTACCTTTCTTTTCCCGATCTTGCTGATTTTTAGGATTTTCCTTGAGTACTAGGTCACCAACTTTAAATATTCGAGGAATGACCTTATGGTTGTAGCTTCTGCAAATGTGTTGTTGATATGCTTTGAGATGAGTGTAAGAACGTTGGCGTCTTTCATCTAATAGTTCAAGTTCTTGCAGTCGGTTAACTCAATACTCTTCATCCGAAATTAAGCCTTTCAAAGAGACTCTTAGAGATGCAATTTCCTCTAAGGGTAAAATAGCTTCTGATCCATATACCAATGAATATGGTGTAGCTCCTATAGGTGCGCGGATGCTTGTTCTATAGCCCAAAGTGCTGGATTGAGCTGTACATGCTAATCTTTGCATGCATCATTCACTGTTTTCTTTAGGATTTTCAATATTGTCTTGTTGGATGCTTCTGCTTGACCATTCCCCTGTGGATAATATGGCGTAGAGAAATGATGTTGGATTTTGAATTTTTCACATAGTTCTTGTACATCTTGGTTCTTGAAAGGTTGTCCATTATCTGTGATGATGGAACTCAGAATACCATATCTGCAGATCAGATAATTAAGGATAAAAGAGGCAATTTGTTTCCCAGTCACTATGGTCATAGGAACTGCTTCAATCCATTTGGTAAAGTATTCTATTGCGGTTATAATGAACTTGTGTCCATTTGAAGATGGAGGATGAATTTTGCCAACTAAGTCTAGTCCCCACTGGCAAAAGGGCCAGGATGTTGTGAATGGTTGCAGTTCCTGTGCTGGTGCATGTATTAGATTGCCATGGATCTGACATTTAGGACATTTCTTTGCAAAGTGATAAGACTCTTTTTCCATTGTTGGCCAATAATATCCCATTCTCAGAAGCTTTTTAGCAAGAGTAGTACCACTTGAATGTGTGCCACAGATACCTTCGTGAAGCTCGTGTAAAGCGGAGTCAGATTCATTGCGATCAAGGCAATGAAGAAGAGTACCATCTAGACCTCGACGATACAAAGTATCAACAGTAAGGGTATAACGGGCGGCTTGTCGGATAAAATTACATTTTTGGTTTCGGGATAGGTCAATGGGTAGGATGTTGTTCTTAAGACAATCATATATTGGTCCATATAGAGGAGAATCTGAATTGGTCAAGGCATAGATAACATGGGATTTAGAGTGGTCATAGGCTGGGGAGAACAATTGCTCTACCAGAAACTCGTAACGACTCTATTGCTCTGGAATCTGTAGTAATGAAGTGATAGTAGCCATTGCATCAGCTGATTTGTTGTTTAACCTTGGTATTTGTTCAAAGGTGACGTGTATAAAATATTGCTTGAATGCATCCACCATTCGCTTGTATGGTAGCAGCTTGTTGTCCTTTGTCTGATAGTTGTTGTTGATTTGATTGACAACTAGTTGTGAGTCTCTGTAGACCTTTAACTCTGTGATTTTCCATTCTACGACCATTTTGATGCCTATAACCAATGCCTCATATTTAGCCACATTATTTGTGCAAGGAAACATTAGTCTATATGATCTTGGTATAGTGTGTCCTTCAGGAGTAATGAACAAAATGCCAGCACCCAAGCCATGTTGTGTGTAAGACCCATCAAAGTACAATGTCCATTATGTGGTAGAAATAGCCAGTACATCCCTGTCTAGAAATTCGATCTCCATAGTTTGTTTTCTAGGTAGTGGTGCTTCAGCCAGTTGATCTGCAATTGCTTGTCCTTTGATAGCCCTTCGTTCTGTGTAATGGATATCAAATTCACTGAGAATCATGACCCATTTAGCCAATCTTCCTGTAAGAGTTGCCTTGCTGAGTAGATATTTTAGAGGATCAATTTTTGCCACTAGCTTAATTGTGTGAGCTAGCATGTAATGTTGGAACTTTTGAGAGGCGAAGACCACTGTTAGACAGGCCTTCTCAATGAATGAATAGTTTAATTCATATCCATTTAATGTCCTACTGATATAGTATATAGCTCGTTCCTTTCCTTGTTGATCTTCTTGTGCTAACAATGCCCCCAGTGATATATCTGTTGTTGAAATGTAGAGAATGAGCGACTTCCCGGCTATTGGTGGTACTAGAGCTGGTGGGTTCATTAGATACTGCTTGATTTGATAGAACGATTTTGCACATTTGGCTTCCTATCTGAATGGTACATTTTTATGTAGCAAATGATTGAATGGTAGACTTTTGTCTGCTAGTTGAGCGATAAATCGTCTAATTGATTGGAGTCATCCTTGTAGAGATCTGAGCTGAGTGATGTTCTTTAGTGGTGGCATTTTCATAATGGCTTGTACCTTTGCTCGATCCACTTCAATACCTTTAGCTGAAACTATGTAGCCTAGTAACTTTCCTGATGTAACCCTGAAGACACACTTCTTAGGGTTAAGCCAGACTTGGAATTTTTCTAATCTGTCAAATATCTTTGCCAAGATGTTGAGATGATCTGCTCTGGTGAAGGATTTAGCTAGTAAATCATCCACATAGTCTTCCATGGAGGTATGCATCATGTCATGAAAGATTGTTGTCATTGCTCGTTGATAAGTGGCGCCTGCATTTTTAAAGCCGAAAGACATAACATTCCAACAGTATGTTCCCCATGGACAGGTAAACGTTGTTCTCTCTTGATCTTCTGGGGCTATCTTGATTTGATTATAGCTGGAAAAACCATCCATTAGTGATAGCATTGCATGGCCTGCTATGAGGTCTACAATTATGTCGATATTGGGTAGAGGAAAGTCATCCTTTGGACAAGCTTTATTGACATCTCAAAAATCTATGCATATTTTGATACTGCCATTGGGCTTTAACACTAGTACAATGTTGGAGATCCATTCAGCATAGTCGATGGGTTGAATGAATCCAAAATCTAATAGTTTCTTTAGTTTAGTTTTGACCACAAGTGCTACCTATGGATTCATCTTTCTCAGTTTCTGTTTGACTGGTTTGGCTCCTTGAGTAATGGATAAATGATGCATGATCAACTATGGATCAATTTCAGGCATATTGGCATATGACCATGCAAAGTTGATTTGCCTTTCTTTAAAAAATTTAACAAATTCGACTCTTTCTTCCTTTATTAGGGATTCTGCTAGATGTATGTTTTTGGCTGCTTCTGTAGTACCAATGTTGATGGATTGAGTTGGCTCAATCAATATGGGTGATCGCTCCTGGTAATGTTCTAGAAGAGTGTCAAGTCTCCCATCTTTAGGTGCCTTAAAAAGGTTTTCACCCTCCAATGCGTCCTTTATTTTTACATTTTTGTGATCTATTGCTACCATTGTCTGGTCTTTAGCTATAGATCCTTTATCTGATTCATTTTTGCGACTGAGAGACTTGGCACTCCTTGGATTGTAGATGTTGTTACTTTGTTTACTGGTAGAGTTTGTTTCTGGGTGAATGGTACACAAGTAATGAATGATGGATTCATCATTTGGGAATATTGGTATATCATGATTTTCAGGTTCATCCCAGTCTATGAGGTCAGGAAAGACGAGTGGTAAGGAGTCGTTAAGTGGATCAAGTTCAACTGTTGTAAGTGTCAGGATGGAGGTTTTATCGTGGTTGGACTGGGTTTTAAAGAGTTCAAGAATTTCGTTGAGGTCTTCGATGGTATCATTTTCCATGTAGACTTGTTCATAATGACGATGCTCGTTTTCCTTGGCGTCATAGATATTTTGTGGACCAAATTCAAGGGTTCTATATTCTGTGTCGTGTGCTTCTTGAAAAATGGGTACATGGCTACTATGTTCAACAAAATATTCAGTAGTATTAGAACAACTGCCCCATTCATATTCATTGGAATCCGTCTCAGAGGTATCATCCCAGATTCTATTAATGCTGCAAACTGGTATGTTGTATGGTGAGAATAGGTTTTTAATGATGGATACGAGTCTGATAGTTTTCTCTGATTCTATGTCGGATCTTGCTTCTACCTTTTGTATTTGTTCATATACTGTCCCTCCTTGGGGAGGAATGATGTTATTAGGAGATGATTCTACTTTGCTAGATATTGGTTCTTGAATATGATCTTTCTGTAGATGTTGTCTTTTTGTGAATGATGGGCTTCCCTTGATGTTGCTTCCTTTCTTGATGTTCACGTTCCTTACGGATTGTCTCTGCTGACTCAAATAGTGCTTCCTGCTAGGAGTCTTCTTTGTACTTCTGCTTTGCTTTCCACTGAGGTTTTTTATATTTGCATGGTATCCTTCTTGGTAACAGAGTGAGTTCAAAGCCCAATCCCTTTTTGTCTTTACTGAATTGTGAAGGAAGATCTAATGGTTTTGTGACGCCTTCTTGACGCTTACCAATAGGTCCTTTGCCATTGTATCCCATTTGCTGCATGATTAAGTAGCCTTTTCCATACAAGTGTGTTGGTATAGTTACTTCCATAGTAGCTTCTTTGTCTTCTTCTTCATCTTTGTATAACCAGCCAAGGATGTCCTTTTCCTCTGATTCATGTGCTAGAGTGCCAAGTTGGATGAATGTACCATCAAACTTTGTGATGGGCCGATTTGCTTGATGTGTTGATGTTGTAGGTAATCCATGAGATTTAGGTGATGTTGGTAAGTTAGCCAAACACATGGGTTCCAAAGAGTATTCCCCCATGCCTTGCTCTTTGATTGTCAGTTTTTACTTGAAATCTCTATAGTTTTCTTGTTGAAGATTTGATGTCGAGGAATTATGTTTCTCTCTATTATGTGGAACCAAACTATCCTGGGTTGCCCCCATTGCATTATAATGTTGAAATGGATTACGATCAACAAATATAGAAACCTCTTGCCCTTTATAGGGAAATTTGACACACTGGTGATACGTAGAAGGCACTGCTTGCATTTCATGTATCCAGGGCCAACCTAATAAGATATTGTATGTGAGGTCTATGTCTAAGACCTGGCACATAGTATCTTTCTATATCGAGCCTACCTGAATAGGCAACATCACAGTTCCTTTAGATGATCTTTCTTCATCATCATATGCTTTTATGGTGATCTTCTTGCGTGGATCAATAGTCTCTTCAGAAAAGCCTAATGCACGGATAAGTTTTAAGGTACAAATATTAAGTCCAGCTCCTCCATCTATTAATACTCATTTTAATCGGTGTTTATGGACTATGACCTCAATATGGAGAGGAGTATTATGTGGATGGCTCAAAGAGATATTATCATGCTTAGAAAAAGTGAGGTTATGAGGTCCTGTCATATGAGCCACCATGGTTTGGAATTTGTTAGCATCTAGATCTTGAGGCACATTCGTTTCTAGCAGTGCTTGTTCTAATATGTCTTTGTGTTTTGGTGAAAGTTTTAGCAACTCCAGAATAGATATTTGAGCGGAAGTTTTGCGCAGTTGGCTGACTCGATCATATTGAACTTTGGGTACTGTGTTCATTGTTGACATATGTCCCTTCAAGACATATTTTTGAGCTCTGGTTGTTACGTTGACGGATTTATGTTCGTGTTGATCTTGAATGGTGATGACGTTTACTTGATTGTCTACGACTGATATGTGATTTACAGTGTTATTGTAGACGTGATTGATACGAGCCCCGCATGTATCATTTGAGGTCGAGGCTCCATCCTTGTTGTAGTTTGGAAGAGGATTCTTAAAGGCTCCATGGTCACCATTTGTCTTGAGACCATCAACTGTTAGATCACCTCTATCAATCATGTCTTGGACAATGTTTTTCAATCTCATGCAATCGTTTGTTTGATGACCTTTGTTTCGATGAAAATCACAAAAGTGTGAGTCATTCCACCAAGGTGGTTTGATTTGTGGTTCATAGTTGTTGATTGTTGGTAATGAGATAATTTTATTTGTCGGGAGTTCTCTGAATGCTGACTCTAGCGATTGTCCCAATGGTGTGTAGACACATTTTTGAAAATGGTTGGTGTTACCTCGTGAATTGTTATTAGGCCCTCGATTTGTGTTATTGTTTTGAGCACTGTTGGTGGTGGGTTGACCTTGATTGGTATCTGGTGCGTAAGTGTTAGTATCTGGGTTAGCACCTTTGGGAGTCTTTGTAGCTTGAGGATTTCCTGATAATGCAAGCACGAGCTACTTAGATTTTGTATCATGTGATTCATTGCCTCCTTCATTTCCATTGTTTTTGTTTCTGGTCCAAAATCTGGATTTGTCCAAGTTATTATTTTGGTTATTGTAATTTGATGAATTTGTTCCTTCTTTGAAGAATTTTAGTGTGCCTTTCTTGATACATGCTTCTTCTACTTGAATGCCATTTTCAATCAATTTAACGAAAGATGGTATGCATTGGAGTTTGAGCCTATAACTCATCTCACCATTCAAGTTGTCGATGAAAATTTCCATTTTCTCCTTTTTAGGAATATCATGGGGATATCTTGAAACCATATGTCACCAACATTGAAGGAATACCATGAATATTTCATTGTTTTTCTATTTGGTGTTACAGACGTCTAACATGGTGATAGCATGTTGAGTGTTATAGGAATATTGAGTTATGAACTTGTTGACGAGTTCATCAAATGATCTGACAGGAGGTGTGATTTTGGATAACCATTCCATTGTTTGTCCCCCCAAGCTTCTTGGGAATAACCTCATCAAATAGCTGTCATCATGAGCAAATTCAAGACTCATTGTGCAGAATTCTCGAACATGATGGGATCGCTTTTCCCATCGTACTTGTCAAATTTGGGAACGTCTGAGTTTGGAGAAAAAGGAACCATGTTCAATCTTCTGTCAAAGGGATAAGGACAAATTTCGTTTAATGAGTACCGTACTGTTGTCCCTTGTTGCATGTCTTGCATTTGTCTTTGTAACATTTGCATTTGTTGAGTAAGAGCAATCAAAGGTGCATTATTTTGCCGAGGAAAGAGTTCTTCCCTGGCATTAATCTTAGGTTGAAATGGTGTATGGAACGGTATGTTTTGCTCAGGGATGTTTTGTTGTAGAATATCTTGCTTAGAGTCACGTGCTTCTTCTTCCCTTTGTCGTTCTTGATATTCATATTGTCGAGAGCCAGTTCTAAAAATGTTTGTGTCTAAGTCTTCTGGAAGTTTAACTCCTTTGCTTGTGAGCATGAGCAAATATTTTTCTTTGTCATTTTCCATGAGTCTTTCCACGAGTTTTTGAAATGAAGCACTTTCTTGACATTCTTGAAGAAGTTCTTCAGAAATTTTAGTGTCCTCTAGATGCGGACCTTCAAAGGGATTAGATAACCTTCAATTCATGCTTGATTCTGGTGGTGCTTTGCTTTATTTGTTTTGTTGAGAGCGAGTAACAATAGGCATCTAGTAAAAAACTTTATGTGACAAAGGGGATAAAATCCTCTTCGATACGTTGCTCAGGGGTTGGTGGTTCAAATCAGGGTATGTTGTAAGTGATGCACTTGTCAGGAAAGAATGCTGGATTGATCTTTCCTCCACGATTGATTTTTTGATTGAACGCGAATTTTTGACAGAATGCTCTAGTCTTCAAAGGTTCCCTATCAAATTCTTTTGATTTGTTCTGAATGTAGAGTCGTACGTGACGAAGGAATGTTCGATGAGATTTGAAAAGTTGATGATTGATGTATAAAAATTTATTTCTTTTGGCCAATTTTGAAGAACTTGGTTGTTGTTTCTTCAACTTAGTGCTACGATAAATATTCTTTCTTCTCAAAATATGAGGATTAGTCATGCACAAGTGATCAATGGTTTCCTTTTGAGTTGTTTTGGATTCAATTTATCTTGTTTTGGAAACTCAAGTTTTACTTTATCAAAGTGAAGGTTTAGATGCCCCATCATGACAAAGTGCGTCAAATGATATGGAATAGAGCTTTCCTGATATGGAAACTCGATTTGAGAACTTGGGGTTTTTAAAGTAAGTGTGTTTTTGGGATAAAATCCGCGAGGTAAAAAGGACCTATTTGCCACTTGCGATGATGTTTCCTGATTTTGATAGGATAGATATGTTTATCATGTGACTAGTTTTCAGATTCTGGACAACTTTTGTTTGATTAGAGACTTGCTTTAGAAATAACTTTCAATACTCTGTTCTTGGTATTCTGGTTTTGACGATGTTCAAGCTGATGAAAAGAGGTTTCCAAAAATGTTTTTAAATTTTTCTAAATTTACCTCTGTTTTGCCCCCTGTTTTTCTGGTTTTTACCATGCGCTAAAACAAAGACCCTATGCGCTACAAAAGTTTCTCAAAGCGCTAAGGAAAGGACCCCATGCGCTACGCTGCCCCAGTCTACGCGCTAACTGTTTCTGATAGTAAATTTTGTTTAAAACCTGGTCTCAAAATATCATGCGCCAATATGAGCCACTGACGTGCTATTGTTTATACTCTACGCGCTAAGAATTGACCTCCAAGCACTAAGTTGATGCTTTGACGTGTTAAGCTGTTTTCAAAATGCGCTAACTGCTACCGCTGTTTTTAAATTTTGGTGAAGCGCTACTTGTGAATACTTTACACGCTAAGGATAAGATTTGATGCACTAAGATATTGTTGATATGCGCTAAGATGTTGCTCTTATGCACTAAACTGCCCTGGTTTGATTGTTTTATGTGATTTTGGTGTTTTGCCTTAAGCTGTTAATGCTGATGGATGATTTTTTGGAGTAACAAATGAAGACACAACACCAAATACATAACCATTTTTGTCTAATCTAAACAATAATTGTATGTTCAGTGAGGATGTGTTCAAATCCCCAATGTTTCAACGGGTTTGGGATACAAAGAATACACTTCAAAAAGACTCTTTATTCAAGGGTCATAAGTAATACCATAGCCCACTAGTCTCGATACTCTGTCAGCTCAAACAACCTTGTTACCCCCTACAGGGCGCCCGTTTTTTTGCCTTTTGCCAGAAATTAACTCAAAGTGAATTGCTTCACAATTGAGTAGTTATCTTGGGAGATATATGGTGAGTAATCCTGGGGGCGGATTCTTCCCCACCCTTGCACTATGATATTACAAATGTCTGGTTACTGACTCGGCTCAAAGTTTCTATGCTAAGGTTTGTAATCAAGCTTCCTGTTCGGCCGTCAGTTATAAACTCCACCAGGAGGCTTCCCAACCTTTAGAACAAAGGCTTTACGTATCTCAAGGATACTGGGGGAAGGCTAATCGCTACGCGCAACTGTTGAAAAGGACTTTCGTCGCTTTCCACATTTGATTATAGTGGGTTGGAACACTTGGCGTCAAAGCCATTTCCCACTTAGGTCATTCCCTTCACATCGACCATAAATAACTTTAAGAGTTTTTCAACCCCTCGGGAAGGCAGGCCTGCTAAAGGATGTAAATGCTTGAAGTACATAAAGCTTAAGAGTGGTTTGACTTTTTGATCACCCAACTAAAGGGAGAGCATATACCTTCCACTTTCGAGTCAAAGCACACAAAGTTCTTTTTAACTCTTTAAGTCAATGATTTTTCTAAGATCTATATGGAGATCTTGCTCCATGAAAACATGGTGTTCCTTTTAACTTTTCAATGCAATGATTTTCTGATCTATTGGAAAGAAATGGTCAACAAAGTAAAATTACGATCTTGGTGGTCAATAAAAGAAATCGATAAAAGGGGAAGAACTTCCCTCTTTAATTGTAAATGACCCTTGAACTTGTGTAATTCTTTACTTTACACAAATTAAAATGAATCCTTTTATGCACCAAAGGATGGTGAAGTTCTTTTTAACCCTTTTGATTGTAGAACTTGAAAATTTGATTTGTTCCTTTTAGAGCCCAAATTGAGAATTTTTCTCCTAGAAAAAGCAAAAAAAAATTGATTTTGTGGTTCGTTTTATAGCCCAAAGTAAGGTGAGTTCAATTTTATCTAACAAAAAATAAACTGACTCTAAATTTCAACTAACTTAACTAAGTTAGAAAAATTTAAAACTATTTTAATTTTTCAAATAAAATCCAGTTCTACTTGCAAGAAATTGTTAGAGTCCTGCAAAAGTTTCAATCAAACTGTTGGAAAAATCTAGGTTTTGGTGGACTTTTACAAGTCTAAATTTAAGTTCGGTTACAATTTCATTTTATTTTCTGTTTGTTATGCACTACAGAACGAACTATACGCGCTACAGGATGACTGTGATGCTTTATCGAACAGACCCAATGCGCGGCTTTGTTTTCCGGATGTGCTGCTTTGTTTTTCGGATGCGTTGCTCTGTTTTTCTTCTGCGCCAAGACCTACAGGAAAAAATTAGTAAAGATGATGCGTTAAGCTAAGGACTTCATGTGCTAGAGTATAAACCCCACATGTTAAACAGTGTACGAGATGTGCTATTATGTTAGCGAGATGCGCTAAGGGATGTTCCCCACGCACTGATTCCTGTTTCCCGCGTACTTGCAAAAGTGGTTATTTTTGAAAACCGATTTGATTAGTGGGGTTGAGCCCCACAGTGGGCGCCATAAATGTATATGGGAAAAGCGGATCTATTGAACTTAAAATACGAAAAGTGAAGCCCAAAGAGACTTGTCCACACACCCACATGACTTCTTGGTGCAAGCTATGGAGTCATGAAGGATGACTCAGCTTCCCAAGGTTGGTTCCATGGTTCTCTATCTCATAAGGTCCTTCAAACCAATGCCTCTGCTCTCAGATCACTGAGCAAAGTGGTTTAGGGATGACAAATGCAAGAACGAGGGATGATTTTGATTGATTTTAACATGAGAATGCAACCTATCTATGCATGATCCTACAAATGCAACGAACTAGATTATAAGATGACAAGATTAGTAGTGATACTATCTTAACATGATATACTAGTTATATGATTAAGCTATTGATGAAAGAAGTAGTCTAAAATGATTATTAGATTAATTCTTATTGCAAAGAGAGACTAGATGTGCTAAAAATTGAGCATAAGTGTAATACTAAGAGCTTGCATATCTCAAAATGGAGGAATGAGAGCTCTATTTATAGCAAAAATAGGGCAATGGATGGCCAATATTGAAAGAGTTAATCAAGGGTTGAGTTTGAAAGTTGCTTAATCCATGTTCACAATTTTCACCAATGAAATGGTGACAATTGGCAACATAAGGTTGGTTGAGAGGAGATGTAAGAAGCATTAAATGCTTGAGAAGACCCCATGGTTACCTTAGGGGATAAGGGTTAAGGTTAGGTTAAGATTATCCATTGGATAAAGTTTTTACCCAAAGGATAAACTCTTGTGCAAAGGTTAAAGGGATAACCATGGTCAAAGCAATAAATGCTTGATGAGACCCTTGGGTTAGATGGGGCTAAGTTAGGCAAAAAGTCTCTAATCATGCCACTAAGGGTTAGTTAACCATTAATGGTTTGAAGACTTTGGGGACAAATTTGTAAGAGACCTTCCAAATTTGGGGGCATTCAACCTTGTTGAATGGATAAAGGTTTTAATGCATTTGGAAGACTTTTCTCCAAAATTGAGAAGTGACCTCCTCAATTTTAGGGAAAAGGGATAATGGATGGGTTTAGGTTGATTGATTAGGTTTAGAAGAATCTAGAATAATTTAGGAAGGGGATTAGGATGCAAGTGAGAGATGTAGGAAAATGCAAGTGGGTGAGGAATAATAAGATTTAATTAAAATAAAGTTAATTTATTTCAATTTGGTTGTAAAATAGGAAATTGAATAAATTAGATTTATTCAATTTGGGGGGACACTATTTAATTAAATGGGCTAGAAGGGGAATTTTAATTAAATGGCTTAGATAGAAGAAGGGTATATTAATTAAATCTTAATTTAATTAATTAGAAGAATTTAAGAGTAATTAAAATGAATAAAAATTCACTTAATTTATTATGCAACTTTTTGGTGTCTACAATAATATTCTCCATAAGAAAAAAATAAGATGGGTTTAAAAAATTGTATTCTAATTATTTACTTATTGATTATATCTGCAAATAATTAGAAGGTAATGTCTATACAACACCCAAATTGTACCATTGATCGTATTTAATTAAAAATAAAAAACTTGTTATATTTTAATTTTTATTAATTAATAAAAAAATACCGTCAATGATACATTAGGTGCTGCATAAACAATCTGTTTATGTAAAAGGGTTTTATTTTCTTGCACGAGGAAAGAAAAGAAAACATTTCCAGTGGGGGCCGGATTTGACAATCTATACATTGCAATTAAAACTCGTATTTCCTTCGAGTCGTGCCCTTAGCGAAAACGTAAAGGACGCGGGCTGCCCTTGCGGAGGAGAAGACATTCTAGGTGTTCTTGGCATTCCTTCTCTCGGTTACAATGTAAGTGCACCATTGATAACCCCTGCTTTTCTGGTCTCTGTTTCGTTATGTTTTGTTTCCAGATATTGCTACATTTTTCATTAGAGAACTCAACATGGTTGGAACAATTTAATATCCCTTGATTTTGGATGCTTTTAGTTTTGATCGAAGAATTGGGCTTGTCCTTTCTTTGTTAGATTAGTTAGGGTTGGGTGAGTTTTGACTGAATTTCTGGCTATTGATGCGATTGCAGGGCTCTGTAATTAGTTGATTTATTGCTCTGGTGTTTTTTAATATACTTCTAATGGGCTTTTGATCGGAGTGTTTTGTTTTTTATTTATTTGCTAGATTGTTGAGGTTTTTTAATAAATTTAACTTGTTTTGATGCGAGGAATAGGCTCTTTATTAATTTGGTGAATTGTTTTGGGTTCTTAGTTTGATAGATCTCGGGTATTTCATTTGGTTGCCAAAACATGATCTTTGAAAATGTGAGGGATTTTAGATTAGGGTTAGATGTATTGATTGTGATAATGCGATGGCATTTAATGGTTGCCAAAACATGATCTTTAAAAATGTGAGGGATTTTAGATTAGGGTTAGATGTATTGATTGTGATAATGTGATGGCATTTAACTTCCTTTCGGCGAACTGTTATCTAGGGTCTGTTAATAACTTGATGGATGTCTACTTGTTTTAAAGACATTCTATGTGTTTTCGGTTTTAAAATGAATTCTCCAATCCTTTTCAAAATTTTAATTTAAATTCAAATTTAAGTACCTGCCTCGAGGTTGTGATTTCAAAATTGTGAGATGCAGTGGCTTTTTAAAAATACACAGGATGGATTTCGATAGAAAGTTTCTTTGGGTGGAGAGGTTGACGTTCCTTGATGTGATTTTACTATTCTAGGTATCAGGTTCAAAGTTGTTTGAAGCTTGTGAAAAGTAGCAGCATGTTAAGGATCTACAGCATGAATTAAAGGAAAATTTCTTCTTTAGGGTGGAGAATTTGACTATATTTGATGTGCTTAAGATTGTTTTCAAATATTGATATAAAACATGAATCAAATTGGGAGTGGTTGACTGTTGTGAACTCAAGAGATGGGTCACTGAAGAGTTGTCTGCTCATGAGTGATGTGCAAGTGAAGTATTGGACTACACCCAGTTGAGCCCTAAAATGAGAGCTATATCACAGAAAATCCAAAATTTAATGGTGTTCATAGAGGTCTACTCCTTTGAGGGGGATGTCAATTTGATAGCTCTAACTGGGTTAGCTGTTTAACTTTCTAATGTGTAACAAAAGTTTCAGATTCTAGAGAGCAACATATGCTGCCTGTCCTAATATATTAAACTCTATTCATGATTCAAGTCTTTGCTTCCTATCATGGTGTCATTTTGATGTTTTTAGTTTGGATCCTCCTATTCCGTTTTGTAAAATTGAGTGGTGTACGTAGGAATAGCTGACATTTGGGTGTTCTCAATTTCGTAGAACTGACAAATGATGCATAGAGATGGTAGCGGTTGATTCATTAGATGAAGTCAGTCATATTATAATTGAATGATTCTCTTATCTTCTATTCGAAAAACATCACATGCTCTCAAAAGACAATAATGAGAAATACGACCTGGTAAGCTCCATTGAAATTTGGGAATCTGAGATTGAAGTAGCTGTAGAGACATCCCAGTCTTAATAAGCATCCTGATATGGTCTCAACATTATGGAACATGTACTGGGTCTGCCTGCATAGATTGTACCTACGCAATTAAAAGTGGAACAAGCAGGAATCTACATGTTCAATATCCTGATAATGAAGATCAGGAAACTATTCTAAAATCTTGGAGTGATCATTGGTAACACATTTCCACATGCTATTTCAACAATATGTTATAATTGTTCTGTGTTTGATCTTTCATTTGAGAAGTTGATGTTAAAAAAAGAATCAGAGGCCTCCTCTAGTATGAACTTAGCCTTATAAATCTTTTCCTGGGTCCACTTGCATACATTGTACCTATGTTACAACTTATGGAAAATCCGGGGACCATCAAGTTTAAATGCCTTTTTATTGAGATCCCTATCAGTCAATTACTATAAACCAAATAATCATACCAGAAAACATTAAAATGATTAAATATAATTTTGCTTAATATCCACTAAGCTTCTCAATAATTTTATATTTATTCCATCTTTTGATTTGTCCTTAACTGAGGCGGAACTAAATAGAGAGTCTTTCCTCCCTAAGCATCCTGATATGGTCCCAAACTTATGTAAATTTATCATTTTGAAATTTTCTCTGTCCACCTACATTTTATTTACTTATTTTTCCAGAATGGGAAAGGACGGGGATTGTATCTCAGGAACCTAATGAGAAAACCAAAGAACCATGAAATTACCTGTAATGTCCCCTTCTTAGCCAGAATCAACATATCAAGATCAGTTTATTAACGAAGTCCTTGTAGACTGATAAGGACGGGCAGAGGACACTGGACTGGTGATTTTCTCCTATTTCAGAGGGCACTTTAGAGTAAACATGGGTGGGATCAGTCGACAAAATTGTTATCTCCA
Source organism: Cryptomeria japonica (assembly GCF_030272615.1). Lineage (NCBI taxonomy): Eukaryota > Viridiplantae > Streptophyta > Pinopsida > Cupressales > Cupressaceae > Cryptomeria > Cryptomeria japonica. The sequence goes on from NC_081411.1 coordinate 53,258,585, forward strand.
AGTTGCCAGTCTAAAACTGCATTAAACCCTAGAATATCTCCTTCAAAGGCATACGTGAGTCTAGAGAGAGAGTGAGGTGCTTCCTTGCCAGGTATCCATGAGGAGAGAGACAAATAAAAAACAAATTAAAAGAGATAATAAAGTTGATGCATATTACTCTGTAATCTCTCCTTGGGTCACTTAAAACATATTTATAATATTAAGTTTTACCTTTCCTATGTACCTATTCCTAGTGAGAGAGTGAATGGGAAAGAGATATAAAAGGTTAGTATAAGTAGAGAAAGCATATAATATAAAGTGTACGTCCTAAGTGGGAGAATTGTCATGAGGATAAAGTAACTATTATTTAATCCATTAAATTTGATTGAGGTGTTAGGGTTTCAACCCTAATTAGGGCAACTTGAGGAAGAGTTATTTAAAGGTCATTGGAGACTCATTTCTTTTCATGTTTTTAGATATCATTTCTTTTTCATGTCTCCTTTGAGGAGCTTGGCAACCTTATGGTTTTGAGAACTTTGGAGACGGAAACCTCCACTGTTTTGCACATCTGTAGCTGTGAGAGGCCAGCCAAGGGTGTGAGGACAAACTCCATTTTCAGGGGTTTCCATTGAGCATCAAAGTTGAAGAGTTTTTTGTAGCAATTCTGAAGTGTGCTACTTGCTTGAGCGGCCATACCATACCATACCTAGGTGGGAGAAGCTCAGTAAATACCGCTTTAAGAAGATTTAGCAGCAGTTTGGAGAGGCATTTTGGATCAGATTATTGAGTTTCTTTGATGGTGGCTGAGTGACGTGGTTGCTTGGCAGGCCAACCCCCTTTATAACTCTTTTGGTGGTTATCTTTGTCACAAACTTTGCTCTTGGTGGCTGTCCCTCATTGAACTCTCATCTCCAACACATCAGTACAGTCCTCAAGGATTGCAGCAGTTAAAAAGGGTCTGAAAACTATTAAATCAGATTTATATCAGACCATGGTGACTGAGGATTTGGAGCTCATAAACTATCCCAACTTAAGGGATAACTTCTGTCTATGCATAACAAATCCATTGTCTCCAGTGAACTACCTTATGGCAGCATTCTGGAGTGGAAAAGATCAGATTTCTCATCCGTGGTGACTGAGGATTTGGAGCTCATAAACTATCCCAACTTAAGGGATAACTTCTGTCTATGCATAACAAATACATTGTCTCCAGTGAACTACCTTATGGCAGCAATCTGGAGTGGAAAAGATCAGATTTCTGATCCGTGGTGACTGAGGATTTGGAGCTCATAAACTATCCCAACTTAAGGGATAACTTCTGTCTATGCATAACAAATCCATTGTCTCCAGCGAACTACCTTATGGCAGCAATCTGGAGTGGAAAAGATCAGATTTCTGATCTCTGTGAGCTGATTTTCTGAGTAAGCACCTCATTTCTGAGTGAGCTCCTTGCTGTATGTTTCATCAAAAGTTCAATTTTTTCCTCCAACCACCAGGTATGTTAGTAGTGGGTTAAAGGACTTCATTGTTTGTAACTGAACTATTTTCTGGGAATTGATTTATCTAATTTCAATGAAATATTGGTATAAGTGTTGAACTTAAATGCAATTTCAATTATGTTTCAATCTACTACTTGAAGACAGTTGTTTCCTTTCTTTCAAAAAACTTCAAACTAAAATACAACATCTTTTGCAACTCCTATCTAGTTCTGAAAGACGAAATTCAAAAGACACATAGTATTATTAATATAATCAAAGAACAAGCAGGTGTTCTACTGTTCAAGCTTTTAGTGTCCTAGAGAGGGTGGGACATTACATTACCCTCACAATATCTTCCCCAAATCTGATAACCTTTTAGTTCTATTCCAAACTTGATTTACTGCTGTGCATTTATTAGATTGCAGATCTTGGCATTCAAGTATAGAAGTGTTTCTTGTTGTTTATAACTAGGTAAGATGGGTTCGGATTGCCTTAAGACAACATCCGAACCCACATGGACTGGGTCTTATCTTAAAGGGGTAACGTGCCCCCAAGACAAGAGCGGCCCCATATCTCCACGCCACATTAAATGTGCACCACGCCTCAATAAAACAAATTGGTGCCAAAATGATTAAGGCTGACTTGGAGTATATGGGTTAAAAGCTCATATAAATAAAGTTAAAATGCAAACTCAATTCACTCACTTTATCTCTCATGCAATCAGCGAAATAGCTCTGCAACTAAAGGTGCGAAAAATAGAAGAGGATTGTGCAAACTTGTTCAAGAGGATGTAAGGCATTTTGGTGCAGACTTGGTGTATTTAGAAGGGCAGATCTGATATAATAAAAGGGATCAGATCTGGAGAATCAAGCTAAGTATTGTATTGGTGCAATTAAGATTGAATACATAATCTGACCTGTGGGTCTTTAGTGCTGGGTTTTTCCTCCTTGGAGGTTTTCCCAGAGTATTTGTGTTTGTCTCTTGCTCTCTTGTTTTCATTCTTGGATTTACTTGATTATGATTTACTTAATGTTAACAAATAATTAAATGTTAGAAATCTGATTACTGAACTAGGGCACAAATTTAACATTTCTTAGTTCAGTCAGCTCATCGATAATACTGACAAATATCAAACAGACCGCGATTTTCACAATAATCGCACATATGTTTAATGACAGATATAACGTTATTTTTCTCATGCCATGACTTAGGACTCTAGGAGAGAGCCAATGAAGATTCAGGTCCCACAAGGTATCATGACGGACCTTATTCAAGAAATAATAGTATTTAGAATTCATCTAACTTATTCCCCAAACCACATACCGATATAAAATTCCCTAACTGAGGAAATTAAAATATCTTTATTGCTGGAACTTATCTGCAAATTTGTCTACACAGGAGACTTCACAAGTTTGGCACAGATGTAGACTCTGTCATGAATCTACCCTTGGAAGAACTAGGTATTTGTACAGCCCTTCTATCAATCTCATAAAGGTTTTTGTCCGCAGAAAGCATAAATCGTCATTTCAAATTCAAGCATGCTTTACTCCACCCGCCCAGCCTCCTCATAAAGAACTCCCAGAAACATCTAGAAGATTAAGATTAGGCCGACTTTAATATTTGTCATTGCTGGAGATATTTATTTAATAGCGTGAATATTTTATTATTTTCACTTACTTTAATTAAATTAATTATTTGGAAGTCATCCTTATGAAATAAATTTAATATTGGGACAACTTAATTAATTAATTTAAATAAGCCACTTTATAAAAATTTGGGGACATTACTAACCACTTGAAAAATGAAAAAATATTGAAAACTAGAACTGCCCATTTTCCATTAACCATTTCAACTTTTGTCCATAATCACTGTCTTTGATTTGCAATTTTGCTGCCCTAAGCCATAGTTGCATTATATTAACACAACAGTGGAACAGAAAACCAAAAGGGTAAGTGGAGTTCAATTACATGAATTTAAAGTGGGAAAATTAAAGGACACTAAAATACATGTAAAACATGGAAAAAATGTTTAAGTTAGAACCAGAAAGGTAGACACAAAAATCTGAAACTTAGAAAAATCTCACAAGAACAAGATACACAGAATTTTATCTTGGGAAAAATCCTCCACCTGAGGGTGAAAAACCTAGCCACACCAAAAATCAACCTTTATTAAAGGCACAAATCTGATACAAAGCTTCACAAGCTTAATCACTTGACAATTAACAGAATAAGTCGATAATGTCTCAGACAACTGATAGTTGTTACAATACGGCTTGAACATAGGCTTTTTATATATGTCGATCCCTTAAACTTCACGCATCCCCCAAAATACAATCCGCAACCATCGTGAGATGACAAAGCGAGCTCGAATATGAATATATTGAAGGCAAATGAAGAGCCAACACTTGACGCGCCCAATATCCAAAGCGGCAGTTACATTTAATTATGTTTCATAAATCGCCACCGACAAGAGCAGCAAATACGATGACACAATTGCCCTTCTTATCGGATGTAATACGATAATACACTTCCACCAAGTGCAAAATTCCCATGAAGCCAAAGGCAATATGCGATGGTTGAAAAATAAATTGAATGAATGATTCAATAATTGGATAATGTATTCAACACTATACAAGTGTATATATGGAGATTACAAGACGACGTTCTAAATTAAGAACAAGTCGTTTAAAGTGAACTACCAAAAAGCTATACGCTAAATAAAGCTTAAAAGCTAATTAACTAAAAAGAGAAAGCTAAATGCTAAATAAAGCTTAAAAGCTAACTAACTAAAAAGCTAAATGACCATTAAACAAGGAACTAAATATAGGTGACTAAAATATAATTAAATATTCTAATACCCTCCCTTAATAGTCATTCTATCTACTAACTACCCTACAAAAGACACTGCAGGTCTTTTGATCACAAATGAAAAGAACACTCTGTTGTGGTGGAGACCCTCCCTGGATCTGAAAAGTGTTAATGACCAAGAATACCGGAATCCATCCAACCTGACGTTGGGTAACCAAATTGAAACTTGAGACCATGATTTTGAGGAAAATTGGCAAACCCTTTTGCAAAAGAGTATCAACTCCAAAATTGACTGCAAGATATCATAGTTGTAGATGTTTGCCCTGGCAGGTACGACCCAAACTAATTGCAACAAAGCACGATTTTGAGGAAAAAACCGTCAAACCTTGAAACAGGAACCCTCGAAAAGAGAATTTATGATTTTGAGGAGAAAATCGAAAAACCAAGAAATTCGAGGGTTACAAATCATCTATTTTGTGGAAAAAAATGGTCAAACCCAGATAACTAAAATCTTATGCGAATATCACGGATTACAGATGAGATAATTTTTAAGGGAAAATTATAAACCATGCGAACAATTTTTGAGAAAAAAATCGTGAAAACCCTCCCATGATTTTTTGTGGAAAAAATTAGAAAACCGATGGACAATTTTTCAGGAAAAAATCGTGAAAACCCTGGGACCTGTAAGACGAGGTCTAGCCTAAATCAATTTGATCAAGGCAACGATATCCAGATATCGTGAACATGCACTATTTCCAAGTGTTGTGGTAGCTATTGAACTTCTGACTGTGTTCCAACATGATGTTGGTCAAAGATGCCATCACGAAAATGGAGGTTGAACGAGGTCAACTTAGTGAAAGCATGAGATAGAAGAATCTGATTCAAAAATCACAATAGAAGTAGCTGCACAAAAAATCTGGAACTTTGGAGGAGAATTCTAGCACGTATTCGAAGGTGCGAATTTCGAGGTTTGGAAGAAACCTAGAAATTAAAATTTTTTGCAAACTTAAAACCTGAAATTTTTCCTGAAAACAATCAGAAAAAAAAATAATTTGCAGAAAATAAAAAAATACCTCTGATTTTTTTGTAAAAAAGAGAAAAATATTGACGATTTTTTTTCCAAAAAAAACGCAAAAAAAAAAAATCAGTAGAAACCCTAGGTCGGATGTACAACATAAACGACGCCTAGAAGACACCAAAATTCTCGACGTCCACAGAATTAGCAGAAATCGTTGGCTGATTTTAAATTCCAAGGCAAATTCGTTGGCACAAAATTTGAGGCACCGAAAACGAGGTACCCAGAAATTTTGAGACCAGCCCAAAAAAGCTCTCGAAAAACCCACCAAGAATCTGAAAACAGAATGCAGATTTGATGGCTCAAAAATTGAGGCATGAAAAACGATGCACCCAGAAAAATCAGACGACGACCCAGTTGAGGTCTCGAAAAACCCACCAAGAATCTGCAAGCAAAATAAAATTTCAACTTGAACTGAAGGGTCAAAACCCTAGTAAAAAATTGCAGAAACCCTAGGAAAATTTTTAATCTGCAAAAAAAACTCCAGGTTGCAGGCCCAAAAATCTCTAGAATTCTTAAAAAAACATGAATTGCTACACAACACAGAAATTCGCCCACAAACCAAAAACCCTCAAAAAGCCTTCTAAAAAGCAAAATCGTTTTTTTTAATAAAAAAACAATAAAAAAATTTGGAAAATATTCAAGAAAGGGCATGAATTTTTATTAAAAAATTCGCCAAACTTTAAAGAATCCCATCGACCCGCTCTGATACCATGAAAAATAAATTGAATGAATAATTCAATAATCAGATAATGTATTCAACAATATACAAGCGTATATATAGAGATTACAAGACGACGTTCTAAATTAAGAACAAGTCATTTAAAGTGAACTACCAAAAAGCTAAACGCTAAATAAAGCTTAGAAGCTAATTAACTAAAAAGAAAAAGCTAAATGCTAAATAAAGCTTAAAAGCTAATTAACTAAAAAGCTAAATGACCATTAAACAAGGAACTAAATATAGGTGACTAAAATATAATTAAATATTCTAATAGGTCGGTGACAAGTAACAAGAAATTGGAAACACATCTAGCTAAGAAAGAACTCATAAATGCAGAGATCAATATCTTTGAACAGAGACAAATTGAGAAAAGAAGGCACAATATCAACAAAATGGTTATACAACCATCGCAGGAAAAATAAAATCTTGTGCAGCATACGCAAACATTAACACTCCCTCTTAGCAAAGGGGATATTATTTTATGATATTCAAGTCATGGAGTCTCTCAACATGACAAACACAATGGCTACACCTATATGTGTAAAAAGCAAAATTTCATCACAGATTCTCTCAATGTGATAGCATCATGGATTCATTCAACATGATGTTCACCATGGCTACTCCCATGTGTGAAATAAACACAAGCTCTCATCACGGAGTCACTCAACGTGATGTTGTCTTGGAGTCTCTCAACATGACATCCACCATGGCTACTCCTAGAGGGTGGAACGAGGGCTTTCACCTCAAACTTCTCTTGCAGAGAAGAATGCATTAACAAGGGCTTGCACCTCAAACTTCTCTCGCAGAGAAGAATGCATTGACAAGGGCTTGCACCTCAAATTTCCTCATCACAAAGAAAAATGCATTACAAGGGCTTTCACCTTAAATTTCTCCGTCACAGAGAAAAAAGCATTACAAGGGCTTGCACCTCAAACTTCTCTCATAGAGAAGAATGCATTGACAAGGGCTTGCACTTCAAGTTTTTCCGTCATAGAGAAAAATGCATTACAAGGGCTTTCACCTCAAATTTCTCCATCACAAAGAAAAATGCATTACAAGGGCTTGCACCTCAAACTTATCTCACAGAGAAGAATGCATTAACAAAATCTTCATGATGATGTGGCTCCCTTTGAAGTTGAAATGTCAGACTCCCTCTGAAGTTGAAAAGTTAGGCTCCCTCTGAAGCTGAACTGTCAGGGTCCCTAGGAGAGCCCTCTAGTCTCAATTTTAATATCTTCAGTGTTGTAGCGGTCAAGAAGTATGTTGGAGCATACCCCAATTCCAAATCTCCCATCAGTAGCGTGACCAACACTTCCAGCAGTATGAAACATAATGATAGCTCAGATGATGCTTAGATATAACATTCAGTTGGAAGTTCACAAACACATGGTATGCACCTAGAACATGTGTAGCCTCCACCTATAATAACAAGCGCAAATAGAAATAATGATTCACTAGTCCAATGTTATGAAAAATTCGTGAACATCATTCAAACATAAAAGAAACTTATCTCTTTATTGCCACTTCCCATTGAGTTAGTCTTGTAGTTGAGTCTTATCTTCTCATAAGACTCCTCCAACACTGTTCTTTATATTAGGAATATATGCCGGATAAGAGCAACGACACAAAGAAGCCGTGATCTTGTCTTTCCAAAACAATAAAGTGGACCTCACACGACGTGATACCCAGATCAGTTGCATTGTAGAGATCTCGTCGAGTTTTCTAGGTCTGTTGAAGAAATCCGAAATAGGAAGAAATGAAGTCGTAACTTAGAGAGAGGTGTAGTCTTCATGAAAACATAGTTTGAATAAACACCAAACAATAAACTAGCAACCCTCCCAGAATCCTGAGACCTCTTGTGAGGGAGACGACCTCAGACTTGCTCTGATACCATGTTAATGTTAGAACCAGAAAGGTAAGACACAAAAATTTGAAACTTAGAAAAATCTCACAAGAACAAGATACACAATTTTATCTTGGGAAAACCCTCCACATGAGGGTGAAAAACCCAGCCACACCAAAAATCAACCTTTATTGAAGGCACAAATCTGAAACTTAGAAAAATCTCACAAGAACAAGATACACAATTTTATCCTGTGAAAACCCTCCACCTGAGGGTGAAAAACCCAGCCACACCAAAAATCAACCTTTATTAAAGGCACAAATCTGATACAAAGCTTCACAAGCTTAATCACTTGACAATTAATAGAATAAGTCGATAATGTCTTAGACAACTGATAGCTGCTACAATACGGCTTGAACATAGGCTTTTTATATATGTCGATCCCTTAAACTTCACGCATCCTCCAAAATACAATCCGCAACCACCGTGAGATGACAAAGCAACTCGAATATGAATATATTGAAGGCAAACGAAGAGCCAACACTTCACGCACCCAATGTCCAAAGCGACAGTTACATTGAATTATGCTTCATAAACCGCCACCGATAGGAGCAGCAAATACGTTGACACCATTGCACTTCTTATCGGATGTAATACGATAAGACGCTTCCACCAAATGCAAAATTCCCATGAAGCCAAAGGCAATATTCGATGGTCGGTGACAGGTTACAAGAAAATTGGAAACACTTCCAACTAAGAAAGAACTCATAAATGTAGAGATCAATATCTTCAAATAGAGACGAACTGATAAAAGTAAGGCACGATATCAACAAAATGGTTATACAACCATCGCAGCAAAAATAAAATCTCCTGCAGCATACGCAAACATTAACAAAAAAAACCTCCAAATGCTATTTCATGTCAAATATAGTGTGTGGAAAGAGAAACAGAGGTCTAGCTTTAATTATAAGACACAAATAAAGATTCAATGTTGTCAATTGTTCCCGAATTTTCAATAAGCATCAATGTTTGAGTCTTATAGTACCTATGTTCATAGACCCATTACTCATAAGTCAGACAAAACAAAATTGGAGAGTAGACTTGAAGAATCTTGGTTTGCACGAGAGATTCTCCTTGCTACCCTAGTACAATCCTTGCAAATGAAGGTTAAAAAGCACACTTTGAACTTGTACAGAAGATTTGTTGAATGAAGACTTAAACACACTAAGGTACAAAGGCATAAATGATGATAGTGCAAAACATTTAGAGAACAGGGAACAAGGTAGTTTGTTACTTGTAATTGGAAAGATAACCGAAATCTCCTCTCTAAGAGCTCCAAATCATGGTACATATGTTCTTCTAGAATCAAGGTACATGGGCAGTTACACATAATAAGAGAGATAGGCCTAAAGAAAAGCTACCTCTAAGTGCTCCAAAGTGCTGTCCATCCCTTTTGCAAGATGCCATACAATGATGTCCATTATAATGCCCTTATCTCGACTATCATCCATAGCTATCACAATTTCATCCCCTTGGTCACATTTCAATGCCATTTACAAGAAGGATATCACCCTCCCCTAGAAGATGCTTGTAAGTAGTTAAACTGTTATCTCTCAATGACAATAAATTACTGTTCTTCATCCACAAAATAGAACTCTACATAGTCTTAAGGAATTGAAGGAATAGCTTGCTTAATTCAAGAAAATACTCACTCTATTGCTCAAATGTAGCTAGCATTTAGGTTCTTCTCTTGGACTGTCTTTGTAATGCCTGTGTTTTTGTTTGGATATTTTTTGGATTTTACCATCTTGTTAGTTTTAGCTTGTATTGACATTTAGCGATTATGTAGATGTTTTATTTCTATGGAGTGTCAATTGTTGCTTCCTTGGTTCCTTTGGGTGCAGGTCTTCTTTCATCTTCTCCAAATCTTGGCCTTGGTACCTTGGCTTCTGATGCACTTTGTGAGTTAATTGATTCATGTTATTCTTGGATTGTTGGACCACAATTAAGCATAGGAAGTTCTCTTCTAGGAAAAAGCTTTAAAATGAGATGATAATTAAATTGCATAAAGACAAGGAGTTGGTTTAGTCTCCTGGAGTTTGGTGTTTGGATTGGCCTTTCTGTTCCCAGTTGGGCTCTTTTGGACTGTTTGTTTGTTCTTCCCCTTTTGCATGGAGTTTGTAGTCTTTCCTTCTTCAGTAGTTGTTTGTTCCTTTGTACTTAGGTTCTTTTGCTTCTTGGACTTGTTGGTGTTCGTTTTGTTACCCACCAAACACAGAATAAAATGTCCAAAGACACGCTATACGCTTTTGAACAAAATCACTACATATGCTAAGATTGCGAGAAGATCATATGGCAATTCCAAGGCTTCTTTTGTCAGGTCTTGATGTGTGGATAAGCTCAATGGGCGTTGTGATATGTTGGTAGTACACAAAGGGACTTACACTTGGCTCGTTCAATTCACAATGAAGGTCTAGACAATGAAGCTCTATTGTTTGGGTTTTGGATCATGGACTTTAAGAAAATTGAAAAGGAGATAAGGGTTTAGAAGTTCTAATCTATTTCTAAGAATTCAAGAGATGGTATTGATTAGGTGAAATCGATAACCACGCTTTGCTTCGCCACGTTGTGGACAACTACATAAAGTGGGTGCAATCTTCAAGGGATGTGCTTATGATTTTCAGATCATGAATAACTACCATCAAGCCGAACAATATTTATCTAGACAAAAGTTAAGCATCCACAAGGTAAGCTCAGACTAACTTTACACAATGAACAAAAATCATCTGTTCATCAAAAGTATGAGCCGAAGATTCACCATAAATCAATACTTATCAGATCTTGCTTTCTTCTAACATACATGAAATAAAATCTAAACTATGATGAGGGAAAAGAACCATGCAAACTCCAAAATAATAGAAGTAATCACCATCAATTTGAACAATGCATTACTTATTACTTTGGCAGTCATAAACAACAATTTGCTTATCTTAACATGCTTTGCAACATGCTCCCATGTTTTACAAATAAGGGGTGAACTCAATTTATAGGCTCCTCAATTACAATTCAATGGCTGGGATTGTTTTTAACTCAACAGTCGAGATTACAAAATAAAACCCTAATTAGGTTTTGTTACAACTAACTACCCCTCAATCGATGAGAAAATTACATTTTGGGACACACTTGTCCTTCTTGCTAAATATAAACCAATAATAAAATAGAAGGTTGTTGCATTGTGGAGTGTGCCTTCTAGAAGCTTTTGTGGATAAGTCAAGTTCATTGAACTTGGACATGTTGACTTGGAACAATCTGATTGGTTGGAAGATGATGAGGCGCCACCTCAGTGTGCTGGATGTCCTCCTTGGTCACTTCATTCTTTTTCCATGTACTTGTCTTAGAATATCTTTCCTTGCCAAGGACTCTGTCCTTTGCGCTTGCTTCTTCCTAGCTTTGATTTCAGATTCATTTTGAGATTTTGATCTCTTCTCACTTGTATTTGAATCTTTGAGGTTTGGAAGTCTCCCCTTGGAGCAGATGTCTGGACTTGAAGTTATTTAAAATTTTCTTTCTTGATTGCTTTTAAAATTTTTCCTACTTGAACTGGATTGATGTTATTCCTTTGAAGTCTCCAATTTGTGTTAAGAAATTGTTTTAATATGGAAATTTGTTTGGAACACTTTTCTTGTGACTATCTGATTCTAATTGGGAGCTTGTCTTCAATCCTTCAGGAGATGAAATCCCTCAAGAAATTGCCCTGATTGCCTCAATAGGTCTGGGATTGTAGATGAAATCCCCCAAGAAGTTCGAATTTTTTTTATATATTTTCACCAAGTTTGAGGACTTTTCTTTCTTGATGCCTTGAAATTCTTTCAAGTGCTTTGAATTTGGAGAAGAATTCTCCTGTGCTATTGCCACAATGGAGGAAATTGAAATTTTCTTTGTGTAGTATCGCCACAATGGAGGAAATGGAGAAGATTTCATTTTGTAACACCTTCATGTCGACCTTTCAACACTTAGCCAAAATTTGGCCATTTTTATGCTCGAACGAACTTTGCCTGTGGATTTACCTTCGATTTTGAATTTAGCTTGTGCTAAGTAGGGCAGACTCCATCCTTGGACAAGGATTTTATTCATTTCCTCTTTATTCCTCTCCATTCTTCCTATTTCCTTTCCAACACAGTCAAAATTTGATTTTGTTGTGGAAAATTCCACACTTAGCCATTTTTTTTGTTTCCTCTTGGCAAATTCCAACACTTGGGTCAGACTTTGGAAATTCCTTTCCTTGCTTCAAAAAATTTTACTTCTTGTCTTCGAAAATCTTCCTTCCTTGTCTTCGAAAATAACTGGTGATGATTTTCGTGTTATGCGGTTTTTTTGGTGGTGTAGTGTGTTGCGGTTGATCTTAGCATGATTTCCAGTGGAGTTGAGTGTTTGGGAATTTGAATTAGGTCCATGTTATGTCACGTAAATTATTGTATTGGTCCGTTGGTCGATCTTTGTATCGTGTGATGTAATTTTGTAATTGAGGGTTTAGCTGACCTTGCTATCAAGGTTGATGAATTGTATATATAGGTGTTATATTCATGTAATTTAAGTGTCGATGTTGTGTCTACATTATCAGAGAGGTTTATGTGCGAACAAGTGATTTATCCTTCGATTTTGTGATTGAGGAGAGATTGGTGTTGCAGAGCAGACATCTGTGCTTAATCGGAACTGTAATCGGGCATTTGGAGATGCTATTCTTTCAATTCATTTTGTTCAGATTGTAGTCCAAATCTTGATGTAAGTCAGTGAGACTTCCTTGAGGGTTGTAGCCTTCCGGGCCATTATATTTGAGCAGTGAGCTGTAGGCAGTGTGCCTGAATGCATGTGCATTCCCCATTGTAATATTTTTCACATACTACTGCAGAGTATCATCTTATTGTAGGTAGGCACCGGGATTTTTCCCTTAACCAGGTTTTCAACGTCAAAATCTTGGTGTTGTGTGTTGTATGTTGAAGGTTTGAAGCATAATCTTTTGAGTGTTGGACAGATGGTTGATAAAGGTTATGATCTACAATTCAAGGATGGAAAATGTAAGATCCTAAATGCCTCCGGTATAGAGACTGCATTTGGAACTAAGACTGAAGGTAACATTTTTCATTTGAATGCTGGTGAAAAAAGTTGTTTGATTGCTTAGATTGATTAGAGTTGGTTGTGGCATATGTGAATGTGTTATGTTAATTTTGATTCAATGATAAAGATCTGTTCTACACAATCTGTTAGAGATTTGCCTAAGATTGTTAAACTTGTTAATCCAGTATGTAAGGAATGTCAGTTGGGTAAGCAAATAGGAAACACTGTTGGTCATTTGGCTATCTCTGAGAGGGTTGGGGATGCCCTTGATGGCAAGGTAGGTTTTTGTAATGTTAAAAAATAAAATAAAATCAACAATGTCATCAATAGAGATTATTTAGATATATCATGATAGCATAATAACAAAAGTATAACATGAGAGCATTATAACAATAGCTATAAATGTATCATGAGAACACTATTACAACAATAATTTGAATTTATGATTTCATTGTTCAAACTTTAAATTCAACATCTCAAACTTAATTATTTTTGATATGATATTAGTGTCAGTTATTATTGTGAGTTGCAAAAGAGATTAAATGTGCATTTGTCATGATCTGTTAATGTGGTATTGCTTGAGAAGTGTGGGCAAACAATTTTTTCTGGAATGTGGTTTTGGCATGCAGGTGCAGGCTTTTGTAGACATCATCCAGCATCATTTTAATAGTCTCATGTTATATTGCTATTGTTATACTGTTGTCCATTAACATGTAGAAATTTGAGCATCTCTTGAAATGGTAATTGCATATTTAAACTAGTGAAGATGAAAGAATACATATAGGCAATTACAAAATGATGTTTCTAAATGAAACAATCGTGAACAAATGACTAAATTAGAAACAAACTAAAATTAACTAAAGACTAACTAATGACCATTAATAATATAATATATGTTATAATACCCTCCCTTAATGGTCATCCTATCAAGTACACCAAATCACCCCATAAATTTTGCAAACTTGTCCGGGCTCGAAGACTTGGTGAGAATGTTTGCAGTTTGGCCCACAATTGGAACATATTGCAAGACCACAGTGCCATCTTCAACAAGTTGTTGAGTGAAGTGACAATGAAGCTCTACATGTTTGGTTTGCTCATGGAAGATTGGATTCTTGGCAAGTTTCAACAACCCTTGATTGTCATAAAAAAAGTGTGAAGGCCCTGCTTGAGACATTTTCATGTCAGAAAGCATCCTTCGAATCCATACTGCCTCACATGCAGCCTTAACAATTCATTGATACTCTGCTTCTATTGAGGAAAGAGCTATTGCTTGCTACTTCTTACTGGTCCACATAACTGCACCCATACCAAGACCGAAGACATACCCAAAAATAGATTGTCATCAATAGAACTTACCCAATCTAAGTCCGTAAATCCAATCAGCTGAAGACTCTTGCTTTTGCTATATGAAATGCCAAAGTCAGGTGTCTCTTTCACATATCTTAGCACACGCTTCGCTGCAACCCAATGTTCTACTGTAGAAGCTGTCATGAAACGAGATATGTAGCTCACAACATAACTAAGATCAGGTCTAGTGGCTGTAAGATAGATGGGACTGCCAACTAGTTGTTTGTATGCTTACTCATTCACCATATGTGAATTTGGTTTGGTTGATAGTTTCAGCCTTTCTCCATAGGTGTAGATGAAGGTTTGCAATCTTGCATTGTGAACTTATCCAGCAAACTCTTGACATATATCAATTGAGAGATAAAAATGCTGCCAACTATTTGCCAAACCTCGATATTGAGACAATAGTGCAGAAGTCCCAAATCTGTCATATCAAATGCCTGACACAAGTTCTGTTTGATTTGCTCAAGCAAGTGTTCTCCAGTACTAGTAATGGTGATATCATCCACATAGATGACAAGAAAAATGATGTCATTTTTAACACTCTTGACATACAAATTGGGATTTGAAGGACTTCTCTGAAAGCCTTGTTCAACCAAGTATTGATCAATCTTAGTGTACCATGCCCTTGGGGCTTGTTTTAGGCCCTAAAGAGCCTTCACCTATCTATAGTCCTAGTGCTCTTTGCTTGCAACCTTGAATTCTTGAGGTTGCATCATGTAGACCTCTTCCTCCAAATCACTAGTGAGGAAGGCACTCTTTATGTCCATTTGATGAACTTTCCAATTAGGCTGTGCTGCAATGGCAAGAACTAGTTGGATGGTGCTCATCTTTGTTGTGGGAGCAAAGTTTTCCTCATAGTCAACTCATTTATGTGAGAAGCCTTTAGCCACCAACCGAGCTTTATATTTTGCAAGTGCCTCATTAGCTTTGTATTTCACTTTATAGACCCATTTGCAGCCGATGGGTTTCTTCCTTGGTGGAAGATCTAACATAACTCAAGTGTTATTCTTCAGAAGACTATGATGTTCAACTTCCATGGCCTTTTCCCATTCACCTTTTGCCTCTAAATAGTCTAGGGCTAAGAAACACTTTGAATGTTGGTCATAAGAGCAAAATTGACTATGTTCTTCTTCTTCTTGTTCTTGCCTCTAGAAGATCTACCCTCAACAAGCTCATCATCCCGAATATCACCAATAAGCTTTTCCCACCACTTAGGACGAAGAGCAGGACCATCTACTTCCAAATCAAGTGTATTAGTTGTATCAACATGACTTGGGTTGCCTGGAATAAAATCATTTGGATGTTGATCCAGGTTATCTTGAGGGAACTTTGGTGGTACAATATCATGCCTAGGAGATTGCACAACTTCGGGTTCAGAATCATCAGAATTCCTCCCTTTAGG
This sequence comes from Cryptomeria japonica, assembly GCF_030272615.1. Taxonomy (NCBI): domain Eukaryota; kingdom Viridiplantae; phylum Streptophyta; class Pinopsida; order Cupressales; family Cupressaceae; genus Cryptomeria; species Cryptomeria japonica. The sequence goes on from NC_081411.1 coordinate 53,274,355, forward strand.
TGGAGTTAATGGAGGCCTAACACTTATATTTGTTTTCTGCAGAGGCTGATCTTTAGGACACTGGATGGTAGAAGTGAGCTGAAAGGGCCCACTGTCTTCATCGAAACCCACATCTCTATTGAGTGTGAGATAGTCAATGTCCACATCAATCAGTCGATAGGCCTAATGATTGTCGCTGTAGTCTGTAAGCATCAACTTCTAACTCCTGGAATCCAATTTTGTTCTCTTGGCATTAGGTACCCAAATATATGTAGTCGAACCAAAAACCTTGAGGTGGCTGATTTTTGGTTTCTTCCCTAACCAAGTTTTCTTGGGAGTCATCTTCTTAACAACTTGTGTGGGAGATCGATTTTGAAAGTATACTGCAGTATGGACTGCTTCAGCCCAAATTTTCTTAGGCACATTCTTGTTTTCTATCACACATGGAGCCATCTTTGTTATGGTTCGGTTCCTCCGGTCGACAAGACCATTTTGCTGAGGGATACATGGTGTAGGAAGGTGACACTTGATACCGTGTTTAGCACATAAGTTTGTGAATTTAAAGGATTAAAATTCACCCCATTATCTGACCTAAGACTTATGATTTGATGTGCTGATTCTTTTTCAACTAATGCTTTAAACTTTTGAAATTCATTAAGCACATTTGATTTTGTTTTGAGAAAAAAACATTGAGATATTTCTACTAAAATCATCAACAAATAGAAAAAAATACCTAGCACCAGTGACTGTATTCATTGGTCCACAAACATTTGCATGAGCCAATTGCAATGCCTTGGATGCTCTCCAAGCTTGTCCATCGGAGAATGGAGTTCGATGCTGCTTCCTTGCTTGGTAAGCTTTGCATACACCATGTGTCTGTTGTTGAATTTGAGGAAGTCTTCGACTATATTCTCTCGAGCCAACTGTGAGATATATGATAGGTTGAGGTGTCCACATCGCTTATGCCAAAGAGTGTTTATGGAAGAACTCTTTGCAGCCATTGCAATCTCCAGAGACTTGCTAGTATCAATCAGGGTATACAATCCATGATCTTTGAGGCCAACAACAATTGTCTTCTTGGACTCCTTATCAACAATGTGGCACTTGTGTGCACTAGAGACGACATCCAACTTCGGACAATATCTCATCATCTGACTAACAAAAAGCAGATTGAGCTCCATGCCCGGAACATATTATATGTTGAGAAATATGAGATTCCTCCCACCAAATGTTATATGAATGTTGCCCTTGCCGATAACTGTATACTTTTCACCTCCTGCAAAGCTCACTGAATCAGAGCAAGTTGTGTACTTTGTGAACCATTTTCTTCTATGCGTGAAATGTCAAGAAGCTTTAGAATCAATGTATTAGGCAGATAATTTAACTTGGTCTGCTGGTCTTTTGACAATAAAAGTGTAAAAACTAAAAAGCAAACTCCTTTTGCTCGGTGTGTTTTGCAACATGGGCCTTTTGTTGAGACCCTCTTTGGTTGGATTGCTCATCAGCCAACCATTTTTTGCATTGCTTTTTCATGTGGCCAAGCTTACCACAAAAGTGACATGTGATAACCTTCTTGGAGCCACTCTTAGGTTGGCTTTGCCCTTTTGGTTGAAAGGACTTGCCTTTGCCTTTGTCCTTGGCTTTGTTTGTGAAGGCTTGCTATGTAGTGGATGATTCGTTGGTGCTCCCAAACTGTTGTTTACACTTTTCTTGTTGTAGAAGTTTGTTGTACGTTTCAGGAAACTTCAAGTCAACATTTGTGGATGTAATGTTGAGTGTTTCAATAAAGTGTTCGTATGAATGTGGTAAACTTTTGAGAGTGATAACCACCATGTCTTCTTCCTCCATCTTGTTACTAGTAGCTTCTAGTTGATTGCAAACATCCTTGATCTCATAAGATGTTCCTACAGAGACATCTTATGGTCCATCATGATGGAAAACAACATATTCTTCAAAAAAAATTCTTTGCTCGTCTGGCATTTCATGGAGATCCTTTAGATGCATCCAAATCTTTGAAGCTGTCTTGCCAAACGACACTTGTGGAAGCATGTCGTCTGTGATTGACAATTTGGTTAGCATCACCACTTCCCGATTGTGCTTATCGTACTTGTCCTGGACTTTTCCCGCCACCATGGGATGAGGAGTTGTACCTAGAACAACTTGGTCTAGACATCATTATTCAAATATTGTGAGCATTTGCTGTTTCCATGTGTTTTAATTTTTGCCGTTGAAGCATTGATTATTTTCCAACATAATGTTGGTCAACAATGCCATCCCTTCCACTTTTTGATGCACAAAAAACGAGGTAAAACAAATTGCAGCAGCTAAATATGATTTTTCTAGTAAAAAACAGTCAAAACCCTTGCATGAAGCATGAGGCATAGATCCAAGATGCTGGTTAGAAAAAAAGCCTTGATTTTTTTATAAAAAAATCAGTCAAAAAGAATAAAACCCTAGTTTGCAGAGATGAAATGCCCAGATCGTAGAGAGAGAATCCTAGGGCACAACTGATAGAAGGCAGCAAATTTTTTCAAAACTCTAGGTTGCAAGAAATTTGGAAATCGCCTAAAAACAGGTAAGAAATCCGATGCAGACCAAAACCTATCTGCAAGAACTCTAGTTGCAATCTGCAAACCCCGTTGTTGCTTAAAAATCACTCCCGTTGCGAAATAAAAACCAGGGAAAAACACCTCGATTTTTTTGACCTGTCATAGGAAAAACTAGAAGAGGCCGTGAAAAACCCCTAGTCCATCGTGTGGAATAAAGAAAATACTATATCTTACAGTTGGAAACACAAGCACATTGCAGGAAATATTCTTCCTGTTGTGATTTTAGGCACGTCGTAGGAAATGAAAACACCTTTGCACAGACTCATCGGGGGCACAAACTGAGCAAAACAACCATGATTTTTAGAAAGATAAATGCGGAAAACCCAAGGCATAAAGAACACATGATTTTAGAAAACGATTTGCGATTTAGCACATGCACAAAAAAATGCCTTAAAAATTCGACGCAATTCTAAGAAACCCTCAACTTCACAAGCCACAAAAAATTGATATTGTTGAAGAAGAAACGCGTGCCAAAAAAACGATCACACCAGATCTTGATTATAGCCTGTGATTTTTAACTTAAAAAATATTTAGAAAAAATCCATAGATTTCACAGATTAGACCCACGATTTTTTTATTTTTTAAAATCGACAAAAAACTTCTAAATAAATTTTAGAAAAAAATATTTAGGATCACACCACGAATTTTATTGTTAAAAATTTCGCCAAAAAACTAACAAGCTTTGATGCCATGAAATGGTAATTGCATATTTAAATTAATGAAGATGAAAGAATACATATAGGCAATTACAAAACGATGTTTCTAAACGAAACAATCATGAACAAACGACTAATTTAGAAACAAACTAAAACTAACTAAAGACTAACTAATGTCCATTAATAATTAGAGAAACGAGAATAGCCCAAAATCGCTGAGCTGGGCGATTTCCAAGTCGAGTCATGGTCACTGAGTCCAATGGGGTCCGGGTCAAAAAATCGCCCAAAATCGCTAAAAGTGAGGTTCATTTCATTCATTTGGCAAAATAGGAGGAGAAAGGTGAGTTGTGAGGAGAAACAATAGAAAAATAACACCCAACACCTGTATAAAATAATAAGTCTTTTGGCCTCGTGGGGCGCTGCCCCCAAACCCCCGTCATAAAATTGGGGGGAAATTGCGACGATAAAAGTAGGGAAATTTTAACCTCCGAGTCTGATTAGGCCCCAATTCCATATAACAACATATACTTTCATTTGGTGTATCAAGAGTTGGAAAGGAAGAGTTTGCATCTCATTTGATCATATGATGACATGGATTTTTTATTCCGTGAGTTTTGTAATATTGTATACATTTGACAATATTTATATATCTATGTTTGTTATTTCCTTCAACTTCAATTTGTGTTTATGCTTATGTGATTGATGTATATTTGTGTATGTAATCAAATTAGCTTCTATTTGATGATGTTATTGCGTCTTTAAGGTGTATTTAATAAAGGGTGCATGAAACAAGTTTTAAATCTTTAAAAATCTTTAAATTTCTTGAGTTTTTCATTTTGCCGAGTCTAGCCGAGTCCGAGTCGAGTTTTGACTCCCAAGTCCAAGTCCCGAGTCAAGTTGGCCTTGCCAAGTCCGAGTCCCGTTTCTTTGGTACCAGCACACCTTTAGTTTGTGACTTAAATAAAAAATTCATTTATAAGCATGTTTAATTTTTGCACCAATACAATTTTGTCACAACTGACTGACTATTTTCACCAGTTTATACCTCCCACTACCTTATAGAAAGGCCTGGGATTAGGTTTTGGAGATGAGGATGGCTCTTTGCCTATGTCTTGCATCTTAAACCAAGGAGATTTCTTGTCCATAGCCTAATCAGCAACCTCTGACAGGGCTTCTCCTTTGCAGGCATTTGCGTAAGGTTGAGAATTTTTACTGGTCTGGATAGAAGCCTTACCTTTAATATGAGTTATCCTAGCAACTCTGGTTACTGCATGGACCTCAGCTATGCTGCTGTCAGCCTGCATCAACACTAGGCTTGGGTTGCTTTGTTTCCCTTTCAAATATGTTTTTCCAATTTCCCTTTTTGTCATATCCAGCTTGATGTGTTCTTCTCAAGGGACCTATTGACACATGTAAAACACTATGCTTGGATTGCTTTGTTTTCCTCTCAAATATGTTTTTCAGGTTTCCTTTTAAACACATCTAAAGACATATCATACTGAAACAGCAACTGGATGTAGCTGAGGTGATTTATCAAACTGTATTGGGGTCATCTATAGCAGGTCTTAGCTTATGATGAAACATACTAAATAATTGGATCAACCAATTCTTTAATTAATTATGTTCATTTAACTGTAATTTTGCCATATACAATGCAGTGTGTAGACAAATGACAAAATATTTTAGAGCTCTGTATGTCATAAACAGAAACACCTCTTGGATAGAGTTTAACTGTCTTACTTAATAATCTCGCCACAGATGATTTAAATGTGAAATACATACCATTGATCTTGTGTTGCTAATCAATTTATTTCAGGTCGGATGAAGAGCCTGTTGATCCCAAACATGAAATTGAAGAATCTTGCAAGCCAAAGTGTGTGAAACCACTTCTTCAATATCAGGTATTTCATTTACTCACATGGATTTCAGTCATAGTTTTATTGTTCTTCTTGATGCAGGTGCTTTTAGTTTCTGATTGGATTTGACAACTTATTTCTGGATTGGAATGAACGTTAATTTGAAGCAAACATTTTGTGCTAAAAAAATGTTCTTGGATTTTTTTTTTGTTACACTCTTAGAAGTTAGAACAATGATTGTCAGGTAGAGTAAAAGATAGACAATTTGATACCCTTCTGAACTCCTTTTTGTTTTTATGCTTGAAGACTGATATGCTTTTTCTTTGTTTCCGTGGATATACATAGGATAAGATTTTACAGAATTAAGCTCAATGAAACAAATTTAGACAGATAATATTTTTCATCTGAAAATGCTTATTGAGAAAAAGAGGTGTCATGTTTGTCTGTACTACTGTGCGTAATATTTGGTGGAGTGGGTGCATGTTTGTTCTTTTATTGCTTCAATAAGGTTATTGCAAGAATTTAGATAACTTGCTTACAAGGTCTGCCAGATGTGTTCATGGGGATACTAACTGTTGTACTATCTAACCAACTTGAAGAATACCAAGAATCATGTAATTATAACCTAACCATACATGTTGTCGGTATACTGCATAGAACACCAATTATGTTGTCTCCTCATGGATGGTATCCTTGTACTGTTTGCTGCAGCCACACACCATGAATCAACAATTACAACTTTTACACTACCAGAACATATGCATGCCATCAGTGTAGCCACTAACACTAGCTTCTTCCTTACAGAAGCTAGTTCAAATGTGACACTATGCTTGATCACTTGCAGTACCTTGTCAGTTTCAAGGACACTACTTAGCTCACAGATTGTGCTACATTACTATAGTTCTGCCACAAGTGCACCTGCATCACTATTCATGTTTCTAGCAAACAGTCTTACATATGTGTCTGTGATTCTTCAAATGCCTTGTAGTTGCTGTCATAACATCACCACAGTTACATATATGATGTACTATAATATGTGCAACATCATTATCATATGTAAGTTACTATGCATTCTATGCTGCAACATTTGTAACATTTCCCAATCAAGTATATAGACAAACTCTGTAATGGCCCATTTTAGAATTTTCCTTAATTTTGCCTTAAATAAATATCCTTTATTCACAATAGGCTTACAAGTGTTATTATAATTTTGATATATATTTCGGCTTTAAAATTTAATAATATATTTCTGAAAATACAAACTTAATTTTGAATATCTGTTGTAATCGTTGTGCAGTTTGCAGCTATTTTATTTGTACAAATGTCTTGACATGTTCTTGCTAAGTTAGACGTTTTTGTCCACTAACTTGTCAAAAGAAATTAAGGGTTTTCATCCTTGTAGTAATGATCAGTGAGGGTTTTCGTCCTCAATATTACTGAATCGTTGATTCATACTCCATGAAGGAAACACAAATAATTATCTCTTGCTGAATTCCCCTATTTCCCCTTCATTTATCTTCTTATAAACCCCCTTATACTTAAATGGTCATAATGCTTCATATGCTGTCCCTTGAGTTTTATTTAATTATAATTTAAAATTTTGTTTTTCTGCTTTTAAAGGAATCGCAGGGGTAGGAATAAATCCCATGACCTTATTGTTATTCACCATATAATAATTTGAATTTTCTACTGCTGCCAAACATTATCAGCAGTTTATGATCAACAATGGGAAAAAACAAACAAAAATTGATCTCAAGTTTAGGCAGGGGCATCACAGTCCCCACAATGGCATCAAGTTTTTGTGGATGTGCCGTTGTGAAAAAACATCCAATAGGTCTTTAATCATTTGAGATGGAGATAATGTTATGGTGGGTTATAATTAAGTCGCCTTCATTCATATCATGTTGGAAGAGCTTTTAATTTACTGAATAGTGTTGGGTTTTCACTGTGAAGGTAACTGTAGTACACTTGCTTAATATATGGGTGAATGTTTGTAAGATTTCAGTTTGTTAATTTACTGAAAGTTTTGGGGTTTCATTGTGAAAGTAACTGTCATACACTTGATTAATACATGGGTGAAATATATGTAAAATTTCAGTCTGTTAATTTACTGAATAGGGTTGGAGTATCATTGTGAAGGTAATCGTCATGCACTTGCTTAATATATGGGTGAAATATTTTCAAGATTTCTGTCTGTTCTTTTTGTTTTTGATTAAGTAAAAATAGGTTTTAAGGGACCCGAAACCCGATTATAATACAAAAGATGAACATGAAAGAGACGAAACAAAACAGCTGCAAAAGACCAGCAAAAAAACCAGCAGCTAAGAAAAAGACAGCAAGAAACCAACAAGAAGTTGGCCCCAAACCCAGCATTACAAATTAATTGAAAACTTTAATAGATTCCTCAGCATTCTCAACCAAGAGTATCATCGCTTTGGCTGCTTCCCTCAGGTCGTTGCTTTCCTGTCTTAGCTGGTTATCTTTCGTTTTGGTCTCCATCCCAGTAGTGTTCTGCCTTGTTCTACACCTGGGAATCTGGTGGGTGGAGCTGGAAGTTGGTACTTCTTCAATGATTACCAGATTCTTATCCTGATTTTTCCTTTCCAGATGATCCACCAATGCAGTCATGTTCTGTGAAGAAACTTTTAGGACTTGGAGACTATGGTTCATGAAGCTTTTTAGAGTCTTCTCGGTACAGGCAACCCGGGTGTTGATGTTGTCTTTATCCTCCTCAGCCCGTTCTTTCAAAATTTTGATAACATCCTCCAGGTGTTTCAAATCTCCTTTGATCAAATCTTTTTCAAGCCAATCCTCCATCTCGATTTCCTCCTCAGCTTCACTGGTTTCTGTGTCATCATTCTTTTTCCTAGAGTTTGTATCCTTAATCAACTTATTAATCTTGTTTTCCAGATCCATTTGTTTACTTTGCATACTAGTAATGTTGTCAACAACCCATTTCTGGAAGTTGAAGGACTCCAGAGTACAGCTACGGGCGGTATTCAAGATAGTGTTCACAGAATCCCTACCCTGTTCAGTACCCACAGAGTTAGGATTGTCATCCTCCTTAGAATTCAGAGCAACATTCCTGCTGTCCGATCCCATAGGGTTAGAGTGTGGGTTTTCAGAGTTACCCCCTTCATCCTCTTCACCAATGTTCTCATCCTTTTCATACTCCATTTCAGTTTCAATATCCTTACCCTTTTCCTCCTCCACATCACAGTGCACCTCCGTTTCCACATTATCTATATCAACTCTCCTTTTTTTGTGGATAGGGGCATTAGGCTGATCCTCATCTGAATCCAAATCTTTGCAACTCTCAGAGATATGAGCATTAGTGATTAGGGGGTCATCTTTGGTAGCCCTAGCCTTGTCCTTCAGATGTTCATAAATGAGCAATATAAGCCCTTGATGGGCTATAGGGTAAGAGTTAGGCTTTTTAGCGTGGTCAGCAAGACTCTCATTCAGAGAGGACGCTAAATAAAAAGGCAGGGATATTTTAGCCCCATGACGGAAGTGGTTCAAAATTGCAAAGTGATAGTTATAGATTTTTGTAAATCTATCGTCAACAGTGAGAAACTCCATTAAAACCCTTAAAACTTTTTGCCAAAAGGCCTTTACCTACTGGGGAATGTAGTAGGAGATGTTGTCTTTCTTCATAATCTTGCCCTTCTCATCCTCCGATTTCGGGAAGTTTTTGAACGCTTCAGCTGCATACTTCCGGTCTCTATAGAATTTAGTGCCCTCCTTCTGAAGACCCGTGACCTTTGCGACTAGGTTCTCATCAATTTGCCATATCTCCTCGAGCAAGGTGACTTTGTTGTTACTCCAACCTCTGGCAAAACCATGTGACATAGAATTTCTGCTTCCGTGAAGCTTTTCCATATAGTTAGTAAAGCCATATCTGTGAAGCCTTCTCCAGAGTTTTCGTTCACTCTTCCAATTTTCGCATCTTGGGGGCTCGTTCCTGTTTAAGCTACCACCCATTTTGAGCTCCAGGTAGAAGTAACCACAACTATAATTCACAGTCCGCAGATGAAACCCCAAATACTTGTAAATTCTGGAGTTACAGAACAGAGACTCTTTCGTTGTTTTGAAACTTATGTTTATGGCTGCACAAACCTAGCATTTATTATTATAATCTTCCTCACTCATATGATCATGGAAATGATGCCAAAAAGCACTCATTAACTGACAGTTAATCCGCCCCCAAAATCTGTCTTTGGAATTCGTTCCCCTAAATATAGTCATGATTTTAACTTGACCCATTGATACGATCAAAATATAATTGCTCTTTAACCTCCCTTTTACAATGAATTTCTCCAATATATTTAACATCATTCTCTAAATTGACCCCTTCATTTGCTAAGAGATCCGCAACCTTATTGCCTTCTCTTAGAGTATGAGTTATGCTAATACTAACATAGTTATTTAACAAATATTTAGCACTTTTAACTAAGTTGGTAATATTCCAAGAGACAAAGCTAGTACCTTTGAGAGCTTGGATGATGTTTAAGGAATCCCTTTCGAGCCAGATTTTTTTGAATTTGAATCCCTGAGCAAGCTGGAAGCTTTTTAACATGGCCAGAGTTTCGGCCACATGATTATTTTGGACCCCAAAAGGAGAGGCAAAAGCTGCAATGCAGACTCCTTGAGCATTTCTGATAACTCCTCCACCACCAGACTTCCCAGGGTTGCCCTTAGCCGCCCCATCGAAATTCACCTTTATCCAATCATGATCAGGAAAGCGCCAAACAATATTATCTCTCCTATTCTTATAGTCAGATCTGCAAACTTTATGTATTAGATTCCATTCAATGAGGATATCTTTTTCCATATCATTCATATTAGTAACAAACCATTGCTTATTATTCTTGTGAGGAATATTGATGTTCTTTTTTATAGCCCTGCAGATTTTTTCAAAAACCACCTGAGAGTTACACTTAGCTTCCCTAAATATTCTGTTATTTCTTTCTTTCCTTCCAAATGTCCTAGCAAATCATGGGGAGGGTCAATGACCAAAGGTTCTTGATAAGCTGGCATTTGGTGGGGAAATTCCATTGCCAGATAATATCCTTGAAACTCTTGTTCATAACCCAATTAACTTTCCATTTCTCCCACATCTTACACCAAATTTCACAGGTAAAGGAGCAGTGAAAAAAGAGATGATCAACTGATTCTTCCTCTTTCTGGCATAGCTCGCATCTATTAGGGAATTTGAAACCTCTTCGGACCAAATTGTCAAGAGTAAGGGTACTATTATGAGAAGCAAGCCAAAAGAAAATATTGACTTTAGGGATCAGAATGCTGTTCCGAACTTTACTCCAAATGGGATTACTGGTCTGAGAAAAAGCGTTTTTGTAGGCAGAGGCAACCGTAAATTCACCTCTAGGATTACTTTTCCATAGAAAAACATCATCATAGTCTTTGTTAGGGGAAAAGGACAGCAGCTCCTTCTGGAGTAAGGAAAATCCAGAGTGAATAACATCAAGCCTCACCCATTTGTCCTCCTTCCAGTAGTCACACACCATAAGCCCAAACCTCCTTTTACATTCTTCAATAACTTGACTGTTGTCTTGATCATAAAGAGCTTCATTCTTCATCCAAGGGTCCTCCCAAAACCTTATTTTGTCGCCTTTTCCAAGGACCCATCCAGCTTCAGCTTTGGCCACTTTTATGGATTTGATAATACTATTCCAAATGAAGGATCCAACAGGAATGTCTTCAGAATTAAGGACCCCTTGAATTGGCTGATTCTGAATATATTTATCAAACCATATTTGATTCCAATCTTTCTTGGTATCATAAGCTCTCCATAATTGTTTTGCTAGAAGAGCTTTGTTAAAGGTTTTTAGAGCTTTAATCCCCAACCCTCCTTTGTTCTTTGGTCTACAAACTTTGTCCCAAGCAACCAAGGATATCCTCTTTTTTTCTTCAACTCTTGACCATAAAAATCTCTTCTGGATTCTTTCCAACGCTTAAGCAAATTTAGCCGGGATACCAAATAAGCTGAGGGCATAAACAGGGAGGTTCTGAAGTGTAGCTTGAAGGAGCTGCAATTTCCCAGCCTGAGATAAAATGGAACCTTTCCACCTAGCTAGTTTTTTGTTGAGTTTATCAATAAGCATGTTCCAAAAGGAATTTGGGGGATTTAAACCCAAGGGAAGACCCAGATAGGTGGAAGGGAGCATGTCCACCTTTCAACCAATAATTTTAGCAATTTTCTGTTGTCTTATGATCGGAGTATTCATGAAATATATAGCCGATTTGTCTCAATTGACTTGCTGACCAGTAGCCAAAGCATAGGAATTAAGAGTAGTTTTGAAGGCCTCAACCTCCCTAACAGAGGAATATCCCATGAAGATAGTATCATCAACAAACTGTTGATGAGAACAAAAAACATTAGCAGAGGAAGGTTGAAGGCCTTTGGTTTTACTCAATTTCAGATTGTTAATCAATCTGCTCATGCTCTCAGCCAAAATGGTGAAAAGAATAGGAGATATGGGATCTCCTTGTTTGAGCCCCCTTGACGATTTAAATAATTTTGTTGAAGATCCATTAATCAGAATAGAAAACATAGGAGTGGTGATCAGCTCTCTGATAATTTTGATTATCTTTTCATCAAATCCAAAAGCCTCCATGATTCTGAAAAGAACATGCCAATCCACTCTGTCATAAGCCTTCACCAGATCCAACGAAGCCTTCTTTTTTAGCAGCATTGAGGGAATGAATGTTCTTATGCACAAGAATGATAGAGTCCAATATCTGCCTGCCAGGAACAAAACCTTTCTGCTCCTTAGAGATGATGAAGGGGAGAACAGCCAAAATTCTAGTGGTCAAAACTTTGGATATGATCTTATAGAAAGAGTTACATAGACTTATTGGCCTAAATTTTCCCATAGAGTCTGCCCCAACAACTTTAGGGATTAGGGCAATAAACGTGGAGTTGAGTTCCTTAAGGTTTCTTCTAGATCCAAAAAATTCTTTGACCGCATTAACCGTGTCTTCTTCCACAATATGCCAGAATTCCTGGAAGAAAAACATAGGGAAGCCATCAGGACCCGGAGCTTTATCCCCTTGAAATGAAAAGACAGCTTTTTAATTTCTCCAGCAGACGGTATAACAGATGGGGCCTTATTCTGAATAGGATTAATGATCTTGGGATTGATATTAACCAAATTGTGTTGATGAGTATGATCAATGTCTTTGTTACTAGTGAGGAGCTGATTGAAGAAACTGGCAGCTTCATCTCTGATTTCATCCTTATTAAGAAGAGTTTTGTCCTCTACAATAAGTCTTGAAATTCTATTCGCAGCTTTATGTTTTAAAGAGGTCATGTGGAAAAATTTAGTGTTTCTGTCCCTAGCCTCTAGCCAGTTCGCCCTAGATCTCTGCCTCCAATAGATTTCTTCCCTAGAAATAATGTTGTGGAGTTTGACTAGAACATCGTCTTCCATGGCTTTGGAATACTTTTTATAGCCATCTTTCTGTATTGAATTTTGGATCTGAACCAGATCCTCCTTTAGCTTTTTCTTTGCATCAAAAATATCACCAAAGACCTTCTTGTTCCATATCTTAATGTTGACTTTGATATTTTAAAGTTTTTTGGCAACTTTATACATGGCAGTTCCATTCGCATCAGTATTCCACCAGTTGGCAATAGATTTTTCGAGATTAGGGTGGGAAATCCACATCTTTTCGAACCGAAAAGGGAAGCTCTGATTATTCTTAAAATTCTCAGCAACAAAAGAAATGGGATAATGGTCCGACCCAATTCTATTAATAACAGAAAGGGAGCATCTATGAGAAAGAATCCAATCATTAGTGACAAGGGATCTATCAAGTCTTACCTGAATGAGATATTCACCATCCCTTCGGTTAGACCATGTGTAGGATGCCCCATTGAGATCCATATCAATGAGAGCATTGTGATTGATAAAGTCCATCAGGTCAGATCTGCTGTCTGGTTGAGCTTGAGTACCCCCATATTTATCAATGTCTTGCAGAGGAGTATTTAAATCTCCCATCACAACTCAGCCGTTCGAAGGGAAAAAATTTTTTTTTTGCTGAATTTTATCCCAGAATTTGCTTCTAGCAGATTTGGAGTTAGGGGCATAGATATTAGTAGTAACACATTCCTTTTCATCATAGATGCTTTTAGCTTTCAGGGATAAAATATTGCCATCTTCATCAATCATTTCTCCACAGATGGTTTTCTTGTTCCAGAAAATTGCTACCCCTTCAGATGCTCCATTCGAGCTATTGCCACAAACTCCTCCATTTTTAAAGAAGTTTAATTTCTCCACTTTCTCTTTACTCATTTTGGTTTCCTGTACCAGAATAATATCCGGATTTTGATCTCAGGTTCCGTAATATACCCTGTTTATTGAGACCATTTAGGCCTCTGATATTCCAAGATATTACCTTCATTTGGAAGCCTGAGGGTAGGATTCCTTTATAGTTCGCTGCCTTCCATCAGCTATGTTTTGCTTGCTCTCCTGGTCCCTATGCCATTTCGTAGTTTTACGTCCCGATGGGGATTTTGAAGCACCAAAATCAGCCTTGGACTTGGTTCTGGTTTTCACCCCATTAAGGCCTCCTACCTTCTTAGTTTTTATTTTCTTTCCATTTCCTGTTATGTTCTCTTCTTGTTCCTTTCTAGGCTTATCTTGCATATTACTCCATAGTTCTCCTCTTTTCTGGGATGATGTGGGCGTATCAACTCCAATATTCTGGAACAACACATTAAAATTTACCTGAGGCGATCCAAACTTGTTGCTCCTTCCAAGTTTAATTTCATGTTCTTCAAATTCATCTAGGCTCTGTTCATCTATTTTTGATATAGAATCTTGAAAGACCTCATGAAGAGAGTCAGTGATATTCTCAATCTCACCATCTTCAATTGTCTCTTCACTGATTTCATTCTCCTTCTCGTGTCTATAGAGCCTCAAAGGTATTGACTGTTTTGATCTCAAACTCCCTGATTTCATTCGTATTCTTCTCCTTCATAGGGGGATTCTTAGGAAGGTCATTTCTATCTCCTTCTGATGGTTCTGATATATTGACAGAGCTTCCGCTTTTTCCTTCTAACTTGTTACCTTCTTTGTTATTATTCTTTTCTTTCCAAACCTGTTTGTGGATGTTTGTCATCACAGGTTTTTTAGGGTTGTTGGGGCAAGCCTTAGCCCAGTGACCAACTTTTTTGCAAGAAAAGCACACAAAGGTGAGTGATTCAAACTCTATTGATTGTTCCCATAATCCAAGTTTGGAACTTATATCAATAGTGCTAGGAAGGTCCATATTCTGCGAAATGTTGACACAGATTTGCGCATAAATTAATCTCTTGCGAGCTGCTGTTATTGGATCTATCGCAACAAGCTCCCCAAAGGAGTTAGTGATTCCTGAGAAAACATCCTCCACCTAGTATTCCAACGGCAACCCTGACAACTTTACCCAAACTGGAGTAGATTCAAAGAAAGAGTCATTGAGTTCCATGTTAGGAGACCATTTTCTAACAGATAAAGAAGATTTACCAAACATCCAGGGGCCACCACTTAATGTAGCTTCTATATCTTCCCCACAAGAGAATAAAAATACAAAAAAGCCTCTGGACAGGGCAGAGACATCAACCTGACCTTTCATTCTTCATTTTCTCTTAACAAAAGACCTAACATCCTCAATATTAGGTTGAGGTCCAACAAACTTCCCCACCAGAGAAAAAGCCATTAAAGAAATACTATGATCGATAACTAAATCAGGCATCTCAATAGCAAGTTTACTCGTTTTAATATATGATATATCTTTCACAAAGGGGAAAGACGATTGACCAGTCGGTTTTCCAGATGCTTTCCTTGCAAAAAGACTACTCCAAGGTTTGGAAACTTGCACCTCGATGTTTTCTGAGTCAACTTTCACCGCCTTTGGGCTCGATTCTTGGGAATCTTTCATCTTTTTGTGGTTAGGAGGAGGGTCCCGTAGCCGTGGGTCCCCATCCTGTCTTCCATCCACATCATCCATTGCTTGTCCTTGAGCTGTGGTGGATTCAGAACCAGAGGATCCAGCCTTGCTGTTCCCTCCATTTCCCGATTTCAAATTTCCCACTGCATTCGCCGTTCCCTCCATTTTTTTGTTAAGTTGCTGATTTGGGTGATTTTCTCCCGTCTGTTCTTTTTGTTGAGCCATTGCAGGAGGTTGCCTTATTTTTTGGCATACAATTCCAAGCCTTGTGTATACTAAATTGGTAAAATATTCAGATGGACAACAGACGTTTTTGAGAATTTTATTAGACCACCCTTTTGATATGGTGGTTCCTTATCCTCAAGTCTTTGAGTTCAATGTATTCTTATGAAATGTAAGGGAAATTTGATTTATTTGTGAAGAAATCAATCAAGACAGTCTCAAATTTGTTTGGTGCATGATAAGGGTCTGTAATTGCTATTAGTCCACCCATTTGTTGTGGCAGTTCCATGTTCTTAAGTCACCGATCTTAATGTATAATTATGAAATTTAATGTATATCTCAAGATAATTTGTCAAAAAGTCAGTTTTTGGTTTGAAAATTAGTTGGTAGTCGAACAGTTATTTATGAGAACTGTTTTGTATTGTATTCATGGTTTCTCCTGTTTGGGCTTAGAGGCACATTGTTTGGGCATCCAAACTAGTTAGGGTCCATTTAACTTTGGCCTAGAAAGTGTGATGTTTCAGATTTGGTAAAGAACATGCAAGATGGCTTCATAAAGGAACAGTGATCAGAATAAGTTGGATTAAAATAGTGATATATGTTGAAGGCATATTAAGATACAGTAACACAGAGACAGCAATCTGTATTGAAGTAATTAATATCCATATTCAGCGATCTCCTTAGCAATACTCCAGCGATTCAATTGAAGGATTGATAGAAGGCTGCAATTATCATTCATTTATATAGAAGCATATATTAAGAATAACATTAGTACCATTGAGTCTATCTTATTAAAAAGAAGATATTATACAGTGAAGGGAATAATAAGCAGCGATAACAATACTGTAATTAAAGTCAGTAACTACATCAAGCTACGATGTGCAAAACAAGAAATGACAGCGATCACTATTATCTATTCTCAAGCAGTGCTTATGAACAGTGACTAGAGAGTAAAAGTTTACAAGTAGCCACGATGAGGAATAAGTGCAGATTTAAGACATCAATCATGTTTCAAGAAGTAAATAGATTGCAGAAGAGGCATTTATATTTATGAAAACAAAGACAGTTATGTTTGATAGAGAGATGTATTAAGACAGTTATGGATGAATGAGGCCATTAGAAGATAATAAATTAGAATGGTTAAAGTCAGTAAAATAAAAGATAAGATAGCACAAAACAAAGTTTATTCCATGAAGAGGAGCAATGGACAAAGACAGTGTGATAAAGGATTCAGAAAGAGCAGTGACTTTATTAAGAAGACTTTTATAAACATATATATCAATTAATATCAGCAATTAAGTGGAAGATGAAGCTCTTGTATCAAAGGCAACGATTGTCTTTAGATTAGTTTTTGAAGAGAATTTAATACTGCTCAGAAAAGCAGCGATCCATAAATATGCAACAATTTATTAGTAAAGAATAGTGATAAGAAGTGGCAATTTGTTTGAGAAACAAAAGGAAGCAATAAGTCAAAATTAATAAACATTCATATATCATAATGACTGACTGAGTCAATAATCATTAACATATTGGTAAGACAGTATTTGCTTTCCAAATGATATGGTTCATTAAAGGAAATACGAGGATTTTTGTTAAAGAATGTTTTACCAGAAAGATGCGATTAAGAAGATTCGCCAAATGGTAACCTACGATTATTATACATGAAAAGGTGCAAAGTTTATCACATGAAAGAAAGTGATTAATATTCTTAAAGGCAGCTCTCTTCACATGAGGACAAATTGTTTTACTAAAAGACAAATTCTTTGTCTCATGCAATTTTGTCTTATTCAAAAAGTAACTTTTTTGTCTTATTCAAGGTCAAAAGGCAGCGCTTGAGATAAGAAAGTTTTGTCAGGTAATTAATATAATATGTCATTTAAGACAAGTCAGCAAAAAGGTACGATTTATTTGGATGAGTTATTAAATTTACGAAAGGAGGTGTCTCAAAGGAGGTGCGAAGATATAATTTGTAAGAAAAAGAATATATCTATTGTGAAGCATCGTCTCTCTTATAGGAGTCGTATTCTCTCAAAGAAGATATAAATACAATAAGAATATGAGATGGGAAGAAGTGTGTGAATGAAATACAGAATGCTAAGAAAATAATCGTGGAAAAAGAAGATGCTGCTGTGTATGTATTAAAGACATTTTTTAATATACACACAAATACCAAAAATCTGAAAGTACAGACTGAAGTGTGGTGGGTACGTGAATGTGCAAATAAAAAAAACAAGAAGTTCTTGAAAATACACCAAGGTGGTTTATTGAGGCAGTTTAAGCCAAAAAGGGATATATCAGAATTACCAGCAGAAATACATGAAGATCTAAATAAACATAAGGGGAATATATAAAGATGAATATGCAGATTTGAAACAGGTGGAAAAGCTAATGTTGTGAATATATTTCAGAAAAAAGTGTTGAGAATATGTTGTGTAAAAGTATACAGTGCTGAAGGAACAATTCTGTGAAGAATGTGAAGTATCTGAATAATAATATGAAGAGTGTGGTTTGTTCAAATAAGAGAAATGTCAGATGTACACAAAGGCAGATGCCTGAGTATATGTCTATATGACGGCAGATATAAAAGCATATTGAGTCTAAGATAAGGTACAGATTTATGATCAGATTTGTGAAGACCTGTGGAAGAAGGTTTCATGTAGAGATTGAAGGAGGATATACACTCAGATCTGTGGAGAGGAATAGTATCCATCATCAGTTGGAGAAGCAACATAAAAATGAAAAATCAGATTTATGTGAAGTGGGTTGGTGCTCACAAAATTCAAATTTGAGAGTTGGTGCTTGTTGGCATGTGTCATTGATGTCAACTAGATTCATTTAGTCTCATCCTTTCAGATTTCAGTCAGCCTTATACATACAGATGGTATTAACAGTAATATACATCCTTGAAATGCGTTATACTATTTGCTGCTAAATATTGGATTGCAGAAATAAATGCAGATATATATTAACTTATAAGACCTGTACGTGATTAATGAGATTGAAGTATTTTATGTATTTGTTCTCTGTGTTGGGTTTGAACTTCTCTTCCCACAAGCAAATTTGGAATATACATATATACACTTGTTTGTAATCAACTTATTGGTGTCTGAACTAAGCCTGTGTATCAGAGAAATGAATAATCAGATATCTGCATCATATTAAAATAAGTCTTATGGTTGGTTACAACTGAAGCAGTTATAACTTCTTCATTTGTTGAGATTAAGTAATCTATTTGTTAGTGGGACATTTATAACTGGCCACCGATTTGTGAAGGTTATGTTTGATGGAACATTTATTTTTGTTTTTGAGTCTTGCCTTTCATCGATATAGACTTTTATAAAAAGAAGACATCATAATGAAAAGAAACATGATGGAATAGAAGTTGGGACAGTTGACAGTTGTCAGTTATAGTTGGTTGCAACTTATCAGTAGCTTATTAACAGATTGCAGTTGGCCGGTTCACTTCATATATTTTTATTTATACATTCCTTTATTGAAAAGTGTGTTGGGAATGTGGAGACTCGATAGAAAGAGTATGTTAGTATCTTAAAAGATTTTTGTGAAAAAATAAGTGCTGGAGATGTGAGAGAAAAAACCAACATGTATATGAATGCTGAGTGATATGAGGTCATAAAACTTTAGGTAAACAGTGAATTCTAATACAGAAATGAAAAGCATCTTGGCATTCCATAAAAGTGTACAAAGTGAAAAGAGAACAGATCTGAGACGTGAAGGGTAACATTCCAGATTTCGGTGACTTAGATGTAAGTTTGAGATTTATCTCAGTATATCCAGGTATTCACATTGTATTTGATTCAGTCATTACTCTTGAATTATGACAGAGTTTAAAAATGATGATCTGTTCAAAATTTCAGTCCTCTTCTCTTGAGTTGTAACAGAGTTTTTATGGTGATTACTGTTATGGTGAAGTCAAATAACTCTCAGAACTCTCAGACATGCAGAATTACTTTGAGGATCTGAAATGATAAATCAGTCTCATTTGGCAGATTCTTGAAAATATTTGGCGTTTGTTTTGTTACAGATTTCTATTGATATTGGAAATATCTGTTCTCAGATTTGCAGTGTTGATTGAAGTGATTTGCAGATCTCACTCAGTATTTAAGCATACAAAGATACATTAATTTCAGTGCAGATCTAATTCGGATTCAGAACATTCTTCTGTGCAGATTTGTTTCAGATATAGAGGCATCTTGACAATTTCATTTCATCAGCATATCTTTTAATTAAAACATGTGCATTCTGTGAGTTGTATGCAGAGATACAGTTGTATTTAATATTCAGATTGGTACAATAACTTACAGTTTATTTTGAATTCAGAAAAAGGATATTGGTTATTGTTTCAATTTGTAATTGATTGAAGTCTATTTGTATATCCTTTGGGTTGGTGCCATAAGGATTCTGAGTTGGTGCTCAGATTGTGGAGTTAGGGCGTTGAAAGAGTTGGTGCTCTTAAAATAGGGGTTTGGTGACAACTTAGGGTTGGTGCCCTTAAAGATTGTAATTGGTTTTTAACTGTGAGGCTGGATTAGGACACTAGATCCTAGCAGCGTTACTCACCGTGGTTTTTCCCATCTTGTGTTTCCATGTCAAATCTTGTGCAGTTGTTTCTTGTGTGATTGCTTTGCGTTGTTATTTCAGTTTCAGTTTAAAAGCAATTTTACAAAAGAATTTAATTGATCAAAAAGTTTTAAGTTTCATTTACTACTGATTCACCCCCTCCTCTTTGTAGTAAACCTATGTTCTACAGTGCTTCCAGTTGGTTGGTGCTCACAAACAGTATTAGGGGTTGGTGCTTCTAGTAGGTTGGTGCCTACGAACATTGTAAAAGAAGATATTTATATAAAAGCATTGATTTATGGTGGTTTTCTCCCGTAAGTGTTTCCACGTATATATCTTGTATTCATATTTAGTTAAATCACATATGAATGATGGTATGCAATGAATATGTTTATGAGATGAGTTATATACTTATGATTGAAGTTGAAAAAGTTTAAATTGGTAAAAGATTGTTGTTATCTTGATCAACCCCCGCCACCCCCAACCCCCCATCTCAGTATATCCGTGTGCTCTTCAATTGCTTTTAAGTTTGTCCCATTTTCCATATTTCAACCTTACAGTTTTAAGGCGACCCTGGGCAAGACCTATGCATCTTCACTAGGACTTTGTCATTTTGACAAGGAATCTTGCAATTCACATCCTTGCCAAAGACAAACCTTGCACTTCTATTCTTTCATGTACTGATTGTTGCATTTCTGGACTGACAAGGGTTTACAATTATTTCGAAGGCCAGGAAGCTAAGAGACCAAAACTATTGCCAAGCTAAGCAATACCAAGCAAAACACCTAATTTATTAAGTGAAAAGAAGGGGTCCTCATTTGCAATGGGCATGTGTGTTTACAACACGACAAATCTGCCTGGGACAAAGTCAGTTTGCTTATCTGAGATGATGTCAGAAAATATTTTTTTTAGCCTATTTGCCAAAGGTTTGGCCACCTCTTTGTAGATAGTGTGCATAGTGATATTGGACGAATATCATCTAGTGAACTGGCACCCTACTTTGGGACCAATCCCACAAAGGTGTTGTTTACTTCTCTCAGAAGGCTGCCTGAATTCCACGACTTATCAATAGCATCTCCAAGTTCCTTGCCCACTGTGCTCCAGCACTTTTGAAAAAAGCTTGCAAGGAAACTGTCCGGGCCGGGGGCCATATTAGTGTGTAATTGAAAGAGAGCAGCTTTGATCTCCTGAGCAGAAATTTTTTCATTCAGCATTTTATTTTGGGCTTCCAAGTCCAAGCAAGGAATATTCTCTAAGAGTTTCTTTTGTTCCACAAGGTTGTTCAAAAGGCTGTGAAAGAATTGCACTGTTTCTCTACTAATGACTTTTGGATCTTCCATTGTAGTCCCATTTGGAAGCTTTAAAGAAGCAATTCTATTTATTGACCTTATTTCTTTAACTGTATTGTGAAAGTATTTTGTATTCCTGTCACCAGCTTCAATCCAGGTTTCTGTGGCTTTTTTAGGCCAAAAAATCTCTTCTTTTGACAGGATATCCTCATATGCCCGCATTAGTTCCTTTTCCTTTGTAAAAGATGATTGGTCCATCCCATTTTTCGGCACCTCCTTTTCCAAGCAAAGCAATTTAGACTCATTGTGATTTTTGGTTTCAAAAATGTTTTTAAAGTGATTGTGGTTCGAGTGCTTGATTTGCTGCTTTAGCAATTTCAACTTAGACATGAAGTAGAACAACTTGGAGCCAGAAGGCCTAGCCTCATGACACCACTCATCCACAAGCTGGAGAAACTCCCGACCCTTTAACCACATATTCTCAGACTTGAAGGGATTTATAACCAGACTCTTATCCCCAATAATCTCTTAACTGATTAGGGAAATGATCTGAACCAGAGCAAGGGATGATAGAGCTTGATAGGGTGAAAGGGAAGGAGTTGACGTCACCAATAAACAAAAATCTATCCAACTTGCTAGCTCTATTTCTGCCAATTGATTTCTTTCCACCCAATTCTTGAAGTCTTTCTAGGACTGATTTGCTCCTCTGACACCTCCTCGCTTATCACTATACCTCAAGATTAGCATTGAAGTCACCCCAAAGATATGCCGCTGATTAGGGTTAAGGCTTAGAAATGTATCCAATTTTTATTTATATTCATACAAATAGATTTTACATATATGAATGAACCCAAAATGATCCCAACAGCAAAGTATTTTGACTGAACCCCCCTGCACCAAACCTGAGCCCAAACCTGAACCAGTAACTTAGATTTAGGAAGGCCAAGGTTCATAGCGATGTTGTTGAATGAATTAGGAGAGGCTCTGACCTTGGAGCTCCATCATTAGGACTTGAAGCCCTTTAGTGTAGC
Organism: Cryptomeria japonica; assembly: GCF_030272615.1. Classification (NCBI taxonomy): domain Eukaryota; kingdom Viridiplantae; phylum Streptophyta; class Pinopsida; order Cupressales; family Cupressaceae; genus Cryptomeria; species Cryptomeria japonica. The sequence continues at coordinate 53,296,529 of NC_081411.1, forward strand.
TCTTTTCATAGCTGTAAAATTAATTAGCTACATTCGATTTGATTGGAACTTCTTACTTAGTTAATGTAGATTGTAATTGAAAATTATAAAGCTAGTAGTTGTTTTATGCACTATGCAGAATGCGTTGTGCAATGCAATGTAATCAGGGATATTCCAAAATAAAAAATTCTGTATTCCAAAATTTGTTGAACTCTTTTATTTGTGTGCTTTGTGTATCTGTATGCTATTTAAATTACTTTAAATTTAAAAAACAACAGATTGTTTTCTCTTTTTTTCCCCTTCTTTTGTGGCTTTCTTCATTTTTTGAATATCTTATTTTTTCCTCATTAAATCCTAATTATTTGAAGAAAATCTTTTATCTTTTGGTTTGCCAATTTATTTCTGAAACAATATTTCTGCTATGTACAATACTATTCCTTTTTTAATCTTTTCTGTTCTCACTTTCTTGAGCACTTTTAGAGCATCCAATTTTCTGACCCAATATTTAAGTAAATATAACATGAGGCCTTCTTGTTGTTGAACAAATTGAAATGGTCACCTCTGTTGAACTCAAGGCAGGACTGAGAGGGGGGGTGAATCAGTCCAAACAAACTATTATTGCAGCACATAAACAATTAGTAAATAACACATAACCCACACATGAACACCAATAATTTCTTTGTGGAAAACCCAAATAGGAAAAAAACCATGGTGAACACTTGCCCACAAAGATATATCCACTATTAATATCAGATTAAAAAGAGAAGAGTTTGCTGCTCTGGACTTGCAAACCAAGGCTAACTGCTCTTGGGGTAAGATACAAAAGAGGACTTGCAAAACCTAAAGCTAACTGCACTCAGGGCAAGATACAAAAAATGATTAAAAAAGAAGGATCTCCTTATCATGAAGCTGTCCTTGAACTCTGTATCAAGTGACCAACATCAGCACACAACTCAAACTTCAACTGTCAACACTCTGTCTCTTAATTCTGCTACAGTTTCAACACAACTTGCATATCATTCGAACACAACTCTTCTTCACTGCTCATATTTCCTCTGATCTTCGCTCTTCACCACATCATCCACACTCTCTTCTCATACCAACTCAATCAAACATATTCCTTATATACAAGATAGATCATCAAAGTTTGAACCAAATCGGCCTGAATCAAAATATACCTTCCGGACCAAAAATACACATATTGATTCACTCCAGGGGAAAGAGGGGACCAAAACATATCTTCCAAAGGTCAATTCATCGATCTGCAAGCACCGGAACATAACCAACAACATATCTACACACTGCGCATCCATATAAGCAATTAGTGATCAAAACATACTGTCCAATGCAATTCAAACAAACTCCCTCAAATCATATCCGGACTTAAGGATAAGTCTAACATAGAATATCACAACTAGCAATGAACAAAGCCACAACACCCGGAGAACACAAAGATGTTTCCGAACCATAGAACTATTGTATCCATGATATCAAAACCATAACCAATGAAGATAACAATAATACTCAACATCAATAACACTTTCCGGATCCGAACACTTTCGGAACAACCAATATAACAACTTCATCATCAACACAGCAAGATAACTCTGCACCACAGACATTCCGGACCAATCTAGAACAAGAAGTTTGACATCAATGACAAACACAACAACACATACTTCCAACAATCTCTTCTTCAGACAAAGGCATTTTTGGGCAAGTTTTGATTTTGCTAACATTTTTGTATAGAACTCAAATTTACATCTGAGTTACTGGCCATTTGGTCATTTTGGGGAGATTTAGTTTTGCAATGAAGGGGTGGAAATATATGCTTGTGAAAGGTAGAGTTATAAATGTTCATTTTGCAGCAAGTTGGATATATTGGCAAAATTAATATGCCATCTCTTCAGATGCTCAATAATGAAGAACAAATTCAACATGCCACTGGATTTCATATTAATGGCATATTAATGCTAGCCAATAAGAACAAACCACAATAAGATATCGTATTTTTGAACAAAAATAAAAAGGGATTAATTTATTTTTTGAGTGCCATGTCATAAAGAGAGGCTTTTAAAGTGGGTATTTGAGCTGCTATGTTGATGCTGTATGCGGACATAAATACTTTTGTTGGCTGAGGGAGCATATGTGCTTACCATATTTTGGCACGGCCAATTAAAATAAATGCACAGTAGGAGTATACCTTTTGGAAGTAACAAGGTTAAATTATTATTATTTTCTTCTTAACGTGGGTAGTAGACAGGATTTTCTGCAATTCTGATATGACACTCAATAATTAATTCTTTAGAACGGGTGGATATTTCAGAAGTCACAGACCATTTGTGTTCCGATTTTTCTAATTACAAAATATCTATTCTTGTATGGTGACTATTAGTGATGCCTCATGAAATCTTTTCCTTGTAATTTCGTTGTGCATTATTCTTGTGTGATGGCCTTACAAAAATTGCCAATTAATTTTGTGGGGTTTTATTTACGGTTGTTTGAGTGGAAAGACTAATGAATAATTGTGATGGATGTTTCTGTATGTTTTCTGTATTCTATTCAATTAGATTTAACGTTACGAGTTTTCAGCCTTGTGGAGTTTGTTATGAGAACTTGGGAACTATTTTTTATTGCTGTATAATTTAAAATCGCTTTGTAGTGGGTGAATCCATTTCATATAGATTTTGGCTATCCTTCAACACTATTTAATACTTTTTCTCTTTTGGCAGGCATGTGTAAAGAGAATTGAAGCTGATGAAACCGGGCATAAGCACTGCACTGGGCAGTATTTTGACTACTGGCATTGTATTGACAAATGTGTAAGTATTCTATTTAGGGATCAAAGTTTCTAGTGCTTTCATTTGTTTTCTTTTCTTATGGGAATGAAGAGTTTTATATTTTAATTAATATTATTCCTTGTAAAATGCAGAGTGCAAACAAACTATTTGAGAAACTAAAATGAGGAAGCATAGAAATTATGGAGAGATGCCCATGGAACTTGTGGAGAATAATTTTCTTGTTCCATAATTTATCATATTTTTCTTTGAATATTCTTATTTTTGTACTTCTATAAATACTTGGGATATCTTGATATATTATTTGATGCAACTGAGAAGCAAGTGAAGGCATGCTTGCTTTGGACATCAATGCAAAAGTTCCATCAATTGCATGGTTTGAGTCAAGGTTTGCCTTGTCCTTTTCTTGTTCTTTGTCTGACCAGATCTACAACGGCTTTATGATTGAATCATAATAAACCTTACGAAGTGTATGGCATGATTGAATAACAAGGGACAAAAGTCTTTGCATTACGTGCTCATTTTTGGAATCACGCACTACGCGATGAATATGAAGTTTATAGTTCATTTTTTATTCTCAATAATTTTTAATCTATTGATTAAGATAATTCTGCTTAATGTAATTAGATTATTTGACCCTTATAAAATTAAACCGTGGAGCTCTGCCTGGATTTTAGTTCTCGATGCTTAAATAATAGTCGTTTTGAGCTCTGGTTTTTGCTGGGATGTCTGAAGATCTTGCATGCAACTACTGTGCATAATTATTCTTTTTCTTCAGTACCATCTTTCAGTCAGGACTATTCCAAGGACTGAAAATTTGGAGTGGGAGCCTAAGTGGATTAGATAAGTAATAATTGGCAGAAGTGCCAGTATTCTCTTGTCAAGAAGCAGTCAGTTGATAACAGTGCTGTCATGTGGAAGTTACTTATTGTTGTTTTGTGCTTTAATTCAGAAGTGCTTTGTGTACCTTTTTGGGACATCACAGGACTCTTTTAGCCAGTCACCTTTTTATGTGTAGATGATGATAAAAACTGTGATTACCAGCTGACTGGTTCTGGTATATCTGAATTGGATTAACTTGTTAGTCAGTCTTCAGATGATCTGTAATGGATGATGTGTTGCAAAAACTCCACCTGAAAATGTTAAATATGACAACAGTTCTAGGTGGACTCTCCATACAGATAGATCCTCATGCATGGAACATTTTTTATGAACAGTTTACATAGCAGTCTTCTACGAATTTCGACATGTACAGAGATGTGCAGTGAGACACACTATTGAATCTTAAATCTCTTGAGGATGTATCAATCACCATTGATTTGTTAGTTAAGTTCATAATTTGACATCCACGTGGAGATGGAGGATTGATATGTGAATATTCAAAGATGAGTATAGTGGGTCCATTGGAAGGTTTAGATGTTTCGCGCACCGTCAATTGACTCTTAACATGTTTGGAAGATGGCTTGATAAAAGTGGAATCAAAATTGGGCAAAAATATACGATGCTAAAATAATTTCTAGTCACCATTTTCAAGACCTTAAAAGTAAAAAATGCTAATAAATTCTAGTATGATTATTTATTTATTTTTCTATGTAATTATTTATGTGCATTCAATGATGTCATTGTGGGCTCCATTAGTTGAACCGAACTTAAATCAATTGCCGAGTTGGAAATGGACAGTAACCATGATAGGTATGAGTTCTGTAGGCACATTGCATGGCCGGTGGCCGGTGGATAACTAGCCGACAGAATTACTCTTGGTAAGGAGTGAAAAGTGTTTTGCCAATCAATAAAACAGCACTTTTGTTGGCTGCGTAGACACACACCGTCCATTGCATGTGCATGAGCTTTGCGTGTTGAACTTTACACATGCATGTGCTTTGCATCTTGCATGCAAGGAGGCGTTATTTGTAGTCAAGATTGGAGTTGTATTAGGAGATTATATTCAAACACTCGTGTCCTCGTAGATGAAACTTACTTGGCAAGTGTTCTACTATAATACCGTAAACAAATTGTTTATTGTTATACATTGAGCAAGTTTTTGGAGGGTTTATTTATTTTAAATGGTTTTCTTTTCGTACATCTCTTGTTTTGTGTATTTCCCTATGATGTTATTTTATATTTCCTGTAATGTGCATCTTCTTCACCCAAAAAAAAAAAAATGTTTTAAGGGTTAAAAAAATTGTACCATCTTTCAAATGGCTTCCTTTCAAATGGCACAAGTTTAGTTTTGGTTCCATTGTTGTGTAGAGGGTTTTTTTTATTGATTTTCTTTGAGTGGGAGTTTGTTGCAAAGTATTTTATTACTTTATTGAGAGGAGATGGCTAGCACATTTGGAAGAATAGTAATTAAAAAATTTAACAAAGATAATTTTGAACTATGGAGTTTGTAGATTGAGATCTATTAATTGTTGTATTTGGAAAGATGCCATTGAGCATGAAATACAAAGATTGGGATTTGATGGATCAAAAGGCAAAGAGTTTGATAAGACCGTGCTTAGTTGACTTTGTACTTTTGAATGTTCATGAACTGAAGATCGCGAATCTTTGTAATAAATTTGTTTAAATTTATCAAGTGAAATCCTTTGAAAGTAAGTTCTTGTGAAGGAAAATAAAATCTCTTAAGCCGTAAGGACGATCTTGTTGGCTTGATGATGATGATTTTGTTGTAATAGGGTGTTTGATGACTTTATTTGTGTTGTCATTGATGGCAACTATGTTTTATTGAGTCATCTAAACCAATCGGTATAGCCTAATAACCGGTAGTGGTATTTGTTAGACATCAAAATTGCTAAGTTGTTGTCAACTGGTAAACAAGAACAAAGCGATGATCAAGCAACCAATACAGACGATTGGTGAAGCGTTAGACGTTGCGGTTTTACATGAGTGTTGGAGATAGGAACATGCACCTATGTTCTAAACCACATCAACAAATTCAGTGTATTGAGCGAGTTATGGCTGATTTGCCAATCACAGTCAGGAAGAACAGAGAACTGGTATAACAGAGGTAGTTTGATCGGTAACCGGTAGACTTTATGTTTTGTTTTTGAGTTATGTATTTGTTTTGTCGACATAAAAAAAGTGTAATGATCGGGAAATTGTAAAAGGTGTCTTGGTTCATTGAATCTAGGGAATTGTTCCAAGGTTCTTCATTGACCTAACATAGTTCTTTTTAAGGAGATGTAAATTGTATGATTTCATGTATCAAGAGAGAATTTGATTGTGCGGTGGAAGAAGTTAGGTTTTGATGTTTAGTCGGTGATAGAAGCTGAGCAGAAGTGGATATAATCAGGGACAAAGGTGCTAACTTCAGATCAATTGAACTTGTTGTCTTCCTAACAGTTGAAGCAAGAAAACCCTCTAAAAAGGTCACTCCTAACAGAATGTGGTAGGATCCTAGCAGGTCGAAAGGTGAAATCCTCTAACAAGGTGACACATTAGTTTGTGTTTGTAAATCCTAGTAACGTGGGTAGCTCCTAACAGGGCTGGGTCCTAACAAGCCTTATTGTATAGCTCTTAACTGGGGCTAAAACACTCTTAACCGGGTTGTTGTATGACCTTAACCGGTTAGATCTCTATACTGCAATTCGTTGATATTTGTGGGTACTAATTCCCACCGTGGCTTTTCCCATTTGGGTTTCCACATGAAAAATCATTGTGTTATGGTTTGCATGCTTTATTGGATGTTTGCTTATGTGGTTATATTTCTTGCATGCTTATTGATTTTCAAGTTGGTGAAAGGTGTTATCATATTTATTAAGTTTTTGTTTGCACTGATTCACCCCCCCCTCTCAGTGTCTTATTAGTTTATCAATTGGTATTAGAGCTTGATTTCCTTAAGACTTAATTGCTTGGGAAGGATCTCTTAGGGTAACATGGGGGAAGGTTCAATGAGTTACAGAGAGCTTTCAAACAGGCTTTCAGAATATGAAGAAGCCCTTGGTGAACTAAGAGTCAAGTACAAAGCTTCATTGGCTAAGAGAAGAGAGTTGGCTGAGCAGTTGATGGAACTCAAGTGAAAACAGTTCATCCGAGGAAGCAAACATTTATGCCTTGTCTAACGAGGTGGAAAAGCTTAATGATGAAAAATCAAATCTGAGGAGAGTGTTGGAAGCCAGGAGGACAGCTGAAGGCAAAATAAGAGAGGAGCATGAGATCTTTAAGCTGAACCAGGAGATTGGTACCCTACATGCACATCTTCATGAGGAAAGAGAAGAAAAAGAGGAAATAGAAGTTGATCTAGACATGGCTGTCTCTTAGAGAAAGTCTCACAAAGAAGAATGAGGATCTTACCAAGGACTTGGCTGATGCTAATGAGTTACTAGCTAAATTCAACAAGAGCACTGCTATGCTTGATGAGCAAATTCAGGCACAAAGGCAGAACGGAGATACACATGGCTTGGGATACACAACCTTTGAACAAGGAGAGCCATTCGGTACAAGGACACCATGCATGAAGTCAATTATGCACCAAAGACCAAGAAGATCACCGGTAAGAGAACCTACAAACCAGTATGTTTTAATTGTAATAAGGAAGGTCATATTGCTAATGTTTGTAGAAGTAGATCCATTACTTTTGATGGATATAGACCTAATGCATATGAAAGATATAAGCCTAGAACTTTTGATGGATATTGCTTCAATTGCAACAAGTATGGGTATAGATCTGTTGAGTGCAGGTTAAGAGTGAATAATCAGAGATCTTACATGAATCAGAGGTCTGATGGTTAATTGCAGAGATCTTACAATGACTGGAGGAACCCTATTTGGTAGAGACCTTATGTAAACCAGTCTAGAACATATGAAATGGAGAATAGTTGGAATGTGAGATGTTCAATCTGTCACAACTATGGTCATGCTGCTATGAATTGTCAGAGAAGAAGTAATAGAGGCAATGCTGGACCCTAGAGAGCATCTAGAATGACATGTTTCCACTATCACAAACTGGGACACATTGCAAGGTTTTGCAAAGCTAGAATGAACCAAACGATTAATCAGTTTGTTGACCGGAAAGGAAAGAAAAAGGTAGATGTGGAAGAAACCAGGAGTGAGATGAATAAGATATGGAGGAAGAAAAGTGAGGAGAAACCATCAGAGGACTCCAATTCTTCACCTGGTGTGGAGAATCCCTCACCAGAAAACTAAGCTATGTATGAGCTTAGGGGGAGTATATTGTCAGATCCATTTCAGGACCCCCTAAATGATGTGCGGTAAGTCAAATCTGCATGTTTTGACGCAATATGATGTTATGAAGTGATTTTGAACCGGTTATATCTCAAACTGGTAAATTGGATGTGATATGTGAACTAGCAGCAAGTTTTAGGGTTGAACAATGATTATGGTATGTTCAACCGGTTTAGCATTAAATGTAGTTGGTAAAAGGCAAATAAAAGGTGTTTTAAAGTCTCCTTTCTCACCTAGTATTTTTGAGAGCACATTTGGAGAGTGACATAAGAACATAAGAGCATTTAATTGCTACTTTGACAAAGTTGATAACGAATTGTGAAGATTTGTGGAAAAGTAAATCGGTGAAAGAGCATTCAAACCAGAAACAGAGCATTCAGACCGGAAACCCTAGTTGCGAAGAGGTTAAAAGGTATTTCTCTGTGAATTTGAGTCTGGTTTTGAATTTTCACAATGGATACGCCACACATTGGTGATATTTTTGAAAGACCTCGATTGGATTTCAAAAGACATCCTCATAAGTCCACGAAAATAGATCCAGCTGGAGCCCTATCCGGCGTACCTTATAGAGTTTTAAATGTTGAAGGCATTAGATCTTACATCCACTGCAAATTGGAGGATTTGGGGACATTTGCCATCTTTGATCAATACTTATTATTGTGTGATAAACAAGGTTTGATAAAGGATCAATTCAGAAGGGTTACCGATAAGGGTTTTCATCATGCTTTAAACTTTATAGATGATTTTGAAGAAGAGCATGTGAGATATGTTCTGAGCAGGATTCACGATCAGTTTATATGGTTGGATAGACCACACAAGATCACAAAAGAGGCTATCCATGTTGTCACCGGATTATGGGCAACCGACGAAGTTCCTGTTCTGAGATCAATTCCGAAGGATGAGGTTATCTGATTGACAATGTCCAAGTGGGATGGTCGTGCTATGACGGTAAATGACATAGATGATCCAATAGTGAAGTTTGCATCCATGGTCATCGGCTACAAAGTTTACCATTCAAGCTAGATGAATAGCATTCCCAGAGCTGTTATCCACACAACTTACCAGATGTTGAATGAGAATGTTGATTATGACCTAGCAGAAGCTTTGAGAGCACAACTGACACTGAATCTTGAATCAATCAAGAAGGATAAGAGACAAAAGTTCAAATTTGGTCAGTTGATTATTAGATTGTTTTTCTATTAACAAAACTTATTTCTCGATATAGGTGATATTCAATGGTCTGTAGATTCAACAGTAGTCTTGTAGATCAAGAACAACATTAAGATGCTTGGCAATGAGTTTACAAAGACTATCTAGGGATATTTCAAGGATTTCCAGAAGAAAATGCATGCCAGAGAAAGGATACCAGAGCATGTTGTAAAAGGTATGAAGACTCCATTTGTTTTATGGTTGATACTGATACTTGTCAGATGGAGGATGCAGATCCAAAGACTTCATGGGTCATGCCTATGGGGTATGAGGTAGAAGCGGATATCTTGACTATTTATGCTGATCACCTTCTATCCAAATCGACAGATCCTAATGTATCTAGGTTTGGCACCTTTAAAGAGAAATCTATATAGGTACATGCTGAATTGGCCAAACTGATAGTGGCCAAAAAGGTCAGGAAAGAGGTTAAGGAATTTGCAGTTACACAAGGCTTCACAAAAGAAAAGATTGATGAAGCAGGAACTAGATTTGAGGAAAGGAAGGCATGAACCTCTAATGTCTCCACCGATAGACAAACTAGAAGTGCAGATGTCAAGAAGGAGAAGCCCCCTCCTCCAAAGATACAAATCAAAAGAAAAGAAAAACAAGATGAGCCTCAAGCACCTAAAGCTACAGGAAAAAGAAAGAAAGAACAAGCACAAAGAGTCTTTAAGGTTGTAGCAGAGGAAGAAGAGGAAAGTAAATCAGAAGGAGGAAAGAAAGAACTGAGAGCAAGTGGCAAGAAATCTAAAGTGGTTGGTGCATCCACTATCAAATCAGTTAAGGTAACTAAACCTACTTCTCTTGAGAGCTTGTTGATGAATATAAGGAAATATGGTGTATTGGTTGGTGTACATAAGTACTATAACATTTTTGGTGAGGATGAGCATAAACAAATTGAGGATTCATTTATTTGGTTTATGAACCATTTTAGCAAAACATTGATTGAATTACAAGGACAAATACCTGATACTTTGTATAGTAAATTGGAAGCTAGATGGCAGACTGCAATTAAGAAGGATAGAGAAATAGTAGAGTATGTACTTATGCATTTACAATCGGAGACCCCTAATGAGGATATACAATTTTTAAAAAAAAATCAAAACCATTATTTAGAACCAAAAAAGGTTGACAAGATTGCTTGTTGGAGAGTCCCAATTGGTGCAAGCTGAGACTGAGGAAATTTTGAAAAGATTTTTAGGACTTGAAAAGGAAGAGGAACCAGAGATGATAGAATCTTTTGAGGAAGAAGATATCCCTGAAGCATTGGTAATTGAAGGTGTACTACCAGATGTGTTTGAAATTGATGAGATATCGATTGATACTCAAACGAAGAAAGAACAAGAAGTCGACACCACATCAGTTCCTACTGTCATTGAAGAACAACCATTGATACCAAAAGATATTCCAAGCGGTAAAGATGAAGAGAGGACAAATACACAAGTGAATGCACAAGTAGATGATGTGCAAACCACATGGCCATCAGAGAAGACAACAAAGATGCAGACAGAGACACAAGAGAGTGTACAAATTGATGTTGAACAAACTAAAAAGCCATCGAAGAAGGCAGAAGAGAAGGAGAAAGAAGAATAACAGGAGCAGAAAGTGACCCCCCGGTCACTTACTTCAAAGAAGATCATTGATGGTGATAAAGATGATGATACTATGTCTATTCAAGGGCCAATAAACATGGATATGTTGAGTCCAACTGAACTGATGGAGATTGCATATGCTATGCAATCCAAGGCCAAGAAGAAGATGATGAGAGCTCAGAGGAGAGAAGCTCAAACTATACAGACTGTAGTTGACATATTTTCCAGTCTGTTACCGGAGACTGATACTGATAGTCTCACAACTCCCATTGAAAAACTGGACCACTTGGTCACATCAGTAGGGGAGCAAATGAAAAGTCTTGGAGAGGCTGCCTACACAATGTAGAGAAGGAATATGAAAACAAAAGGATTGAGCTGTTGATCAAGGCCATTGCCAAAGACATAGAAGGTTTTACTGTGAATTTGGACCTAATCAAAGAAGCCTTGAAGAATGGAGGTAAAATTTTGTCTACAATTTGCAACTTTTCATTGTTCTTTGATGATATCGATAAGAAGAGAAAGGAAGCTCAACATGAGGTAAAGACTTTGAGTGAATCATTTGTCCCTTAATTGATTCAACAACTATTTTTGGTAGATCGGTCATAATAATACAACATAAGCTTAATGCATATGAGGCAACACAAGTCAAGAGTATTACATCATTGTAGGAGTTACAAACTCATCTAGTCCCCAAATTACAAATTTTGCAGAAACGATACAAAGAGAGAGAGACAATTTTGACTACACTAGAAATGAGTACACTTGATGCTATGGAAGATATTGCATACCAAGTCAGAACACACATTGATATTACATCTACTCTTTTGGAGACATGGGAGAATGATCTGAAAGTCTTAAAGACTAATTTGTTGATGTTTTTCTCAAAATGTAATTGTAAAACTTTTGAACTCTTATACATTTGGTAATGCAAATTTTGGTATGTTGTATTCATTTGTTTCAAATGTATTTGCTTACCTTTATCATTGTTGTCAAAGGGGGAGTAGTATAAGTCGGTCAAAATTTTGTTAAAACATGTAATTGCTATGGGGGAGTTTTGTATTATGTATTTGAGTTGAGTCTTAATTGTTGTAATGTGACACTTAGACAAAACAATTCCTAAGTGTTGCCATCAGTGCCAAAGGGGGAGATTGTTGGCTTGATGATGATGATTTTGTTGTAATAGGTTGTTTGAAAACTTTATTTGTGTTGTCATTGATGGCAACCATGTTTTATTGAGTCATCTAGGTCATCTAGACCAATTGGTATAGCCTAACCGGTAGTGGTATTTGTTAGATAACAAAACTGCTAAGTTGTTGTCAACTGGTAAACAAGAACAAAGCGATGATCAAGAGACCGGTACAAACGATTGGTGAAGAGTTAGACATTGGGGTTTTACAATAGAGTTGGATACGAGAACATGCACCCATGTTCCAAACTTCATCAACAGATTCAGTGTATTGAGCGAGTTGTGGTTGATTTGCCAGTCACAGTCAAGAAGAACAAAGAATCGGTATAGCAGAGTTAGTTTAATCGATAACTGGTAGACTTTATGTTATGTTTTTGAGTTATGTATTGTTTTGCTGACGTAAGAAAAGTGTAATGAGCAAGAAATTGTAAAAAGTGTCTTGATTCATTGAATCTAGGGAATTGTTCCAAGATTCTTCACCAACCTAACAGAGTTATTTTTAAGGAGATGTAAATTGTATGATTTCATGTATCAAGAGAGAGAATTTGATCGTGCCGTGGAAGAAGAAGTTAGGTTTTGATGTTTAATCGATGATATAAGCTAAGCAAAAGTGGATCTAATCAGGCACAAAGGTGCTAACTTCATATCAGTTGAATTTGTTGTCTTCCTAACTGTTGCAACAAGAAAATCCTCTAACAAGGTCACTCCTAATAGGGTGCGATATGATCCTAGTAGGTTCGAAAGTGAAATCCTCTAACAAGGTGACATATTAGTTTGTGTTTGTAAATCCCAGTAATGTGGGTAGCTCCTAATAGGGATGGGTCTTGTAATGCCTCGCCAGGAAACCCCGAAGGGATTAAGCCATAACACAAGAATAGAGTGCAATAATTTTTTTTAAAGATAAACACAACATTGAGATACAACAACATATAAAAGATTTAGATTACATAGCGGAAGACATCAACTAACACCTAAAGAGTTTCCCAACGTGATTACTTAATTCCACAATTCACTTAACTCACACTAATAAATCCAATAAGCTGATTATCTGATAAGGAGATAATTTTTAAACAAGGATAATTTCTTACAGATAGATGAAAATATAATTCACAAGATAAGGTTCATCCATTAAGATTTATTTATATTCTTCATTCATACTTTTCATGAGAATTTAAGTCATACAACTAATTTAATAACACACTTTAATTTCATCATAAGCTAATGAGTTCTTCCCATGCATACTTAATTTCCTTAACAATAACTGAATGTAATCCATTATACTAAGCTACATTCATTCATGATCCAATTTATTCCATCCAAGAGAGGACTGCATACATGCATTTAAAATTAATTCCATCTTATCCACTTATACATTCTATCAAAATGTCAATTCATACATGTTAACACTAAACTTGAAACATAAAAATAAAAGCATCACATAACACTAAGATGATCTCAGAGTTCACCCCTAAAGGGCTACATCTCCGTGTCTGCTTAACTGCAAGACCCCTTTGATAAATAATAAAGTTACGAATACATGAGGTTCTCATAATTTACAATCCTGCCCTCAAGGCGAAACATAATCAATATACAAACGATCGCATCGGTCAATAAATACATAAACGATCCCTGAAAAGGAAAGGTTCCAGCTGAACATAATCAAAGCTAATACAAAGGTCCATTTGGACATCCACAAAACTGAGTCATCGCAACCCAAGGTCTAACATAAAACCGGTACTCACAAGGGCATAGAAAATAGGATGACCCACAAACGTGCTCCTATCAGGACAATACAACAACACACTAGCATACGTAGGGACAAGTGTCATCACACAAACTAGTATGGTTACTATGGCAGGTCTTCATAGGTTCCGACCCCATACACTGGGTTACCCTGGCAACCTAATCCAAACTTTCGACCCATCCAAGCCTCATGTGGACCCACACATCCTCTCGTGAAGACAAGGATGATGGTTCGCCATTTCAGGCCTTCTCACAACATGTCGAGTCTGTGTTAGCACTCATCCCATGTGTGAGGCACAATTATCTTACTTAGAGATTAACTTTCTAATTTACTATTAGGTTATCACTTATTAGACTCACTTTTGATGGGTTACCCAGCAGCCACTTTGGGTGCGGCCTCCAATCGAAAGCCACTTCCCCATACGACACTAGACTATACTCAGACGAACTCAAAAACCAAGAAATACACATGGTCAGATGAACGAAGTTCAAAATGGAAGGAACAATCATTTGGTCAAACACGACTTCTTATGCGGTGCACTAACTGACAGTACTCTAACTAGAGACCTGACCAACTATGGTCAACCGCAAAACATCATTTGACACCCGCATAAAGGATAAGACCAATTACGACACTACCACAAAACAATAGTCAAAATCGAAACCAAGGACTGGAACAGGTACCCAAATCAATCCATACGACAGGGTCCAATCAAACAAATCAAAACTTGACATTACTTAAGTAAAAACGAATACAGAAATTAAACTTGCATAAGTAATAATCTGTAGATACAATCTTTTTCCAAATTAATTTAAACATTAAATGTCGATCAAGTTTTCTAAATGATCTACGTTAGATTGCAGTTATCTACCTCATTTAGGTACATGTTGTTCTTGGTTTTCTAACTCTCTAAAGTTCAATTGCCTCGAACATACATAAATGCGTCATTATGAGTTTTTAAACCAAGTTCACAGGGATATAATTAAATAATCAGTAACCAACTAAATAAGATATTTATTCTTCAAATAAAACATCGTTCTCATACTGGCTCAAAACCAATCTCTCCAATTTCATATTTTCCAAGCCCAGTTACACTCTACGGATAAAGAAACATAAATATATAAGGAATCCAAATGCAGATAATCATTTCCAAAATCCAAAAATTACTTCCTTATGCGCATATAGAAGGATCCAAAATTAACTATTAATTAATGAATATATTTATTAATCTGTGATTAATTAAATATAACAAATTAATAATTAATAACAAAATTAATAAATCAAGTATTTAATTAGAAAAGTATGCATTAATAATAAAATGAGATTTAATTATTAATTAATGTATATTTAACACTATACAATTAATTAATAACAAATTATTCATGAATTATTATTTAATGCGAAACTTAATCATAATTAAAATAAACTTAATTTAAAATTTAACATTAAATTATATTAAAATATTATATTTTTTTTGAAAATAAAAAAAATATATAAAAAAACGTTTTTCTTTTTCTTTTTTATAAAAAAAATCATATTTAAATGGGGGGAGGGTACCCACGTGGGCCCCCCCTTGGGAGCTCACGCTGCCCCTTAGGGAAGCGCTGCTTCCCAATGGGAGCACACAGCACCCCATGGGGAGCGTTGCTACCCCCAAAGGGAGCATGCATCACCCCTTGGGGAGTGCTGCTACCCCAAAGGGGATACACAACATCCCCTTCCACATGGTGGGGAAACCCTGCCACGTGGGGGGGGGGGGAAGGGTTCACACATTTGTTTATTTTTATTTATTTTTTTAATTTTTTAAATTTTATTTTATTTTAACAATAATTACTGTCATACACACAACAATAAAAAAAAAAGTCCCAGAGACTTTAAATAAAGTTTTTATTTTATTTTCAGAAAACATGGGTTTCCAATATTGACAATTTCAAATACCCAGATCTAGAAATGAGAGGATTTCTCTAAAACCAAATCCATATTGGCAAAATAAGATTGATTAACATCCATATATATCCAAACATAGGCGGATTTCTTTGATTAAAGCTTGAATTTGAAAGCATTAATTTAGAATTTTAACATATTTTCATTGTAAACAACCAATCCCAAGTTTATTTTTGATTTTTAAAACAATCAGAGCAACCATAATCTAAACTTGGAATGGAAACAAACAAGAAGGGTTTGAATTGGAGTTAAATTTACAATTGTTTCATTTTCCCCAAATAGCTGAGATTTATCAAACTTCACAACCAGATTTCTCCAAAATCCAAAACAATTTCTAATAAACAAAGAAACCAAAATATAAACCAAAACCTTACCTCATCTAGCAATACTGGAAAAGATTTAGAGAGGAGCCCAACCTGCAAGCTCAAGAAATTTCTCCTCCTCCAAAACCCCCAAATTTTCCTCCAAAAATCTTTTTTTCCAACAATATTTTTCCAAAAATATCAATCCCCAATATTTTCCAAAAGTCTAGGTTAAATGGGAGAAGTTTGAACAAAATTTTATTTTTGGAATTAAAATATTTATTTAAAATAATTCACAAAAATCATCCTTTTAAACTATATCAATAATTTAAATTTGCTCTTCAATTTAAAAATTGATTTTCTCAATTAACGGAAATTAACCTTTCTATTTCAAAAATGCCAAAAGATTAAATTAATTCTATTGCAAATAAATTTAAATCTTTCTTTTTCAACAACATAAACATAACAAATTTAACATTAAAATTAACTATTTAATTGAACTTGCTGCCTGTTTAAATCGAGCAATTCAAATTAACGATAATCGCATAAAGAAACCCTGTTTAATTTAGTCCCTTAATCTTTAATGCACAAACACATATTTAATCCAATTAAATACTAAGGACTAATTACTCAATTTAACCATACACACAAAACATGCAACCCAAGAAGCCAAACAGATAGACAACTCGCATACCCAACCAAAGGGAATACCGACGACTGACGACGCTCACTTGAGCACGACTATGGTCAAATGAGGGTCTCACAACCACCTAATCCAACTCTAAGGATTAAAGAGGTACACTCAAACCTGCAATTCAGGTGGTGACGAATCTCGCATCCATGAGACACTGTACTTGAAATCTCCTACGACCAAGAGTCATACAAGCATACATATATGTACTTTTAATGAAAGTGTTAGCTCGATATTAATAACACGAAATAGGAACACTAATCAACTTGCATACAACTGGTGCGAAAACCACATTGACAAATATGCACTAAATCAACACATCTGACTATAATCATTATATTATGATAAACTAACCAAGATTAAACCGAGATTAGAAATTGATTAGGACAGGGGTACTACAGGTCCTAACATACCTTATTGTATAGCTCTTAACCGTTCTAAAACACTCTTAACTAGGTGTGCCCCTAATAGGGTGATTGTATGACCTTGATTGGTCATATCTCTATACTGCAGTTAGTTGATCTTTGTGGGTACTAATTCCCACTTTTGTTTTTCTTATTTGGGTTTCCACGTGAGAAAAAATTATGTTATGGTTTGCATGGTTTTATCGAATGTTTGCTTATGTGGATATATTTCTTGCATGCTTATTGATTTTCAAGTTCATGAAAGGTTTTATCAGATTTATTAAGTTTTTGCTTGCACTGATTCACCCTCCCCTCTCAATGCCTTATAAGTTTATCAGATCTACTGTAGATCATCTTACTGCATTCAATATGCTTCTTGTCCAATTGAACTTTGTTGGTGTGAAAATGGAGGATGAGGATCATTGCATGCTTTTGTTGTTTTCATTGTTGGACTTGTGGGATCACCTTGTCATGGCCATTGGGAGTACCATCATCACCTTTAAAATAAATGAAGTGGTTGTAACCTTTTTGAAGAGGTGTGAAGAAAATATTTTGAAATGATTAAGGAGGCCTTTGTTGTTTGTGGTAGATTGAAGAAGAAAGGCAAAAATAACATGAATCAAGAAAATTTTGGATCAAAACCTTTGTGGGAGATTAAGTGTCCTGGAAAGTCTAAGGCGAAGTGTTGCAATTGGGGGAAATATGGACACTTTTGAAAGGAGTGTAAGGACAAGAAAAAAGAATGTCTTTGATTTAGAATCCTCTCAAGATGATGGTGAAATTTTGTTGTTGCCTTGGAAACTCATGCATAATAAGATGTGGTTGATTGACTCCATATAACCTCACATCGGGGTTGGTTTTTAAGGTGTTGAAATGTGGCGACTGATTAGCAAAGTACTGTACACTCAGCATGTATCCTCACCGGGATCTAGGGTCAGGCTGAGCGCCGGGTAGGGGTTCGGAGGTGGCAACCCCTGAGAAAAGCGGGGGTTTAGGGGTGGGAGCCCTCGAGAAATTTTTTTTTAGGTATTTTTTTGATGAAAACCGACATTGTAATGAAAACCCTAAAAAGTCCGACTTTGTTTTTGCCCTAAAAACGCATGTTATTAGTGGCTGGGATGCTTAAGGCATTAAAAGGTTGATGTACTATTTTTGCTGGATAATAAGAAAGATTGGATGACTGTGTATGGTGGACGTAACCCATTCTGGGTGAACCACGTTAAATCTCTGTGTTATCTGTGTCCTGTTTTATTTCTTTATCTTTTGTATTTAAATCTGCATATAATTGTTAGTTCATATTTGCTTCGGATCTGCTTGAAACCCTAACAATTGGTATCAAAGCGAGGTTTTCTGTAAATTGGCAGGACTTTCAGATTTGAGTGGGAGCAATGGAGGATTCTAAATTCAAGGTCGAAAAGTTTAATGGCCAGAACTATCAGTTATGGAAAATGCAGATGGAGGATTACCTGTATCAAATGGATTTGTGGCAGCCATTGGAAGGAAAGGCAAAGAAACCGACCACAATGTCAGATGAAGAGTGGGACATTTTAGATAGAAAGGCATTGGGATCCATTTGATTGTGCCTTGCGCCGTCTGTAGCATTCAATATAACAGAAGCAAAAACGGCTGTAGATTTGATGGCAACATTGGCTAAGTTGTATGAGAAACCCTCGACTACGAATAAGGTATTTCTTATGAAGCGTTTGTTTAATTTGAAAATGAGTGAGGGAAGATCAGTAGCAGAGCACTTAAATGAATTTAATACAATTACCAGTCAATTGTCTTCGGTAAAAATTACCTTTGCAGAAGAGGTTAGGGCTCTCTTGATTTTATGTTCTTTGCCAGAAAGCTGGAATAGCTTGGTTATAGCTGAAAGTAACTTTGTCTCTGGTAAAAATACTTTGGTATTTGATGATATTGTTGGTGTTATCCTAAGTGAGAAAATGCGAAGGAAAAGCACAGGTGAAACTCCAACATCATCGGGTAGTGTTTTGAATGTGGAGAACAGAGGAAGATCAAAGGAAAGAAGAAAAGGCCCTGGGAATGAGAAGTCACAAGGGAAGTCAAAGAAAGGACGCTCTCAATCTAGAGGAAAGAAAGATTGTTGGTACTGCAGAAAGCCTGGTCATCTAAAGAAAGACTGTTGGTCTCGAAAAAACAAAGGAGACAAAAATGAAAATGACAGTAAGGAAGCTAATATTGCAAGTAATACTTTACAAGATGCTTTAATCTTATGTTTGGATAATGTTAATGATTCCTGAGTAATAGATTCTTGGGTTTCATTTCATGCTACACCCCATAGAAAATATTTTCTAGATTATGTTCAAGGTGATTTTGGACAAGTATATTTGGGTGATGATGAGCCCTGTCAAATTGTTGGAAAAGGAAAGATAAAGATCAAGTTGCAGAATGGTAATGACTGGTTTCTGCAGGAGGTAAGACATGTTCCTTATTTAGGAAGAAATTTAATTTCTGCAGGGCAACTAGGTAGTGAAGGTTGCATAGTTACCTTCTTAGATAGTATGTGGAAGGTCACTAAAGGATCATTAGTAGTAGCTAAAGGTGCGAAGGTAGGCACATTATATCTATGTACTGGTAACACTTACTCTACCTTAGCTGCTACAAATAAAGTTACTGCAGGGACAACAACAATAAATGTTGCAAGAACAGATTCAATAATGTGGCACCATAGGATTGGGCACATGAGTGAGAAAGGGATGAAAACCCTTCACTCCAAAAATCTATTGCCAGGACTAAAGAAGATTGATTTAAAGTTATGTGAAAACTGTGTTTATGGTAAACAGAAAAGAGTCAGATTTCTCAAGGTTGGGAAAGAGAAGAAGAGTGAGAAGTTAGAGCTTGTACATTCAGATTTATGGGGATCGGCTCAGGTATAATCTCTTGGTGGCTCTTGTTATTATGTTATTTTTATTGATGACTCAACCATAAAAACATGGGTATATTTCCTAAAACAAAAATCAAATGTTTTTGAAACTTCTAAGAAATGGAAAGCTTTGGTGGAAAAAAGTTGAAGTGTCTCAGATCGGATAATGGAGGTGAGTATTACAGCAAAGCATTTGAAGATTACTGCTCCTTAAATGGGATTAGAAAGCAGAAGACAGTTCCAAGAACTCCACAGGAAAATGGTGTCTCAGAGAGAATGAATAGGACTATCATGGAACGCGTGAGGAGCATGAGATTGCATGCTGGATTGCCCTTACATTTTTGGGCAGATGTTGTACATATTGTTGTCTATTTGATAAATAGAGGACCTTCAACCCCTTTGGATGGTGGTATTCCAGAGGAGGCATGGACTGGTAAAAAGGTAAATTATTCTTTTCTAAAAACTTTTGGTTGCGAAGCTTTTGTCCATGTTGATAAAGAAAATAGAACCAAGCTTGATGCTAAATCTCAAAAATGTACCTTCATTGGATATGGGATAGATGAATATGGCTATCGGTTATGGGATTTTGAAAACAAGAAAATAATTAGAAGTAGAGATGTTATATTCAATGAGAAGGTTATGTATAAAGAACAAATGCAGGAAAGGAAGCATGAACAGGACAAACAAGAATATGTGGTGTTGGATGAGATTCCTAAAAATGAAATGCCACAGGTACCTGATGCTCAACAACAATAGATTGTTCCACAAAATCCTGCAAGTGTTAGACGTTCTACGAGGACAAGTAGACCCCCTGAAAGATTTTCTCTTTCTTTGTATTCTATTTTATTAACAGATTCTGGTGAACCAGAAGAATATGAAGAAGCAATGCAGGTGGATGCCAAACAACAGTGGGAGCTAGGCATGAAAGAGGAGATGGACTTCTTGATGAAAAATAAGACTTGGGACTTAGTCCCTTTACCTGCAGAAAAAAGAGCCTTGCCTAACAAATGGGTTTATTGGCTAAAGGAGGAGGAAGAAGGTCAGAAAAGATATAAGGCCAGACTTGTGGTAAAAGGTTTTGCACAAAAAAAGGGTATAGATTATGATGAAATATTTTCTCCAGTTGTAAAAATGACTTCAATTAGAACTGTACTTAGTCTTGTGGCTGCAGATGATTTACATCTTGAACAATTAGATGTCAAAACAACTTTTCTCCATGGAGATTTGGAGGAGGAAATTTACATGTTGCAACCACAGGGATATGAGGTCAAAGGTAAGGAGAACTTGGTGTGCAGGTTGAAAAAAAGTTTGTATGGCCTAAAGCAAGCACCTCGACAATGGTATTTAAAATTTGATAGTTTCATGGCTGAACATGGCTATCATAGATGCCATTTTGATCATTGTGTATATTTTAAGAGATTGGATAATGACAGTTATATTATCCTGTTGCTTTATGTTGATGACATGCTTGTTGCTGGTTCTAACATGGAACACATAAATGATCTTAAACAAAAATTGGCCAGGTCATTTGCTATGAAGGATTTGGGTGCAGCTAAGCAAATTCTCGGTATGAGGATTACATGGGACAGGAAAAATAGAACCTTGAATTTGTCCCAAAGTGAGCATATAAAGAAGGTGTTGAAAAGATTTAACATGCAGGATGCAAAAGCAGTTAGTACACCTTTGGCTATTCATTTCAAATTGACTAAAGAGATGTGCCTAAAGGCACAGGAAGAGGTTAATAAAATGTCTAACATCCCGTATTCATTAGCAGTTGGTAGTCTGATGTATGCGATGGTATGCACAAGGCCAGATATTGCACATGCAGTGGGAGTTGTGAGCAGGTTTATGAGTAATCCAGGTATGGAACATTGGAATGTTGTGAAATGGATTCTTCGGTATTTGAAAGGAACTACTACGAAGGCATTATGTTTCAAAGGATCTAATGCTGCTCTGAGTGGATTTGTTGATTTTGATCTGGCGGGTGATATTGATTCATGGAGGATTACTACAGGGTATGTTTTTACTATAGGGGGAACTGCAGTCAGTTGGGTTTCTAGGCTGCAAAAGGTTGTTGCACTTTCAACCATTGAAGCTGAGTATGTTGCTGCTATAGAAGCCAGCAAGGAGATGATTTGGTTGCAATGTTTTCTGGAGGAATTGGGTCAGACACAAGAGGATAGCCCATTGTATACTGATAGCCAGAGTGCCATTCATCTTGCGAAGAACTCTGCTTTTCATTCAAGGACAAAGCACATTCAGCTTAGGTACGACTTCATCCGGACTGTTTTGGAGGAGGGTCAATTACAGCTTGAGAAGATTCACACAAGTGAGAATCTTGCTGATATGTTCACGAAGGCAGTTCCACAGGAGAAGCTGATTTCTTCATCAGTTTTTGTTGGTGTTCTTGATTGATAATTATGGAATTTATACCAATCGAGTCCTAGTGTTTTATCCAGTGGATGTTGCATGTACAATGCTATCATGTAGTATCAGTCTCCAAGTGGGAGATTGTTCGGTGTGGAGTCTGATCAGTCTCCAAGTGGGAGATTGTTCGGTGTGGAGTCTGATCAGTCTCCAAGTGGGAGATTGTTGAAATGTGGTGACTAATCAGCAAAGTACTGTACACTCTGCACGTATCCTCGTTGGGGTCCGGGGCTGGGTCGGGCCTCGGGCAGGGGTTCGGGGGCGGGAGCACCCAAGAAAATTTTATGAAAACTGACATTGTAATAAAAACCCTAAAAAGGCTGACTTTGTTTTTGCCCTAAAAACGCATGTTATTAGCCGCTGGGATGCTTAAGGCATTAAAAGGTTGATGTACTATTTTTGTTGGATAATAAGAAAGATTGGACGACTGTGTATGGTGGACGTAACCCATTCTGGGTGAACCACGTTAAATCTCTATGTTATCTGTGTCCTGTTTTATTTCTTTATCTTTTGTATTTAAATCTACATATAATTGTTAGTTCATATTTGCTTCGGATCTGCTTGAAACCCTAACACAAGGTACGAAGAATTGATGGTGGAAAGTTGTACTTTGGCTCTCACTTCAAGATGGTTGTGGAAGAGTTAAGATTCAATTCTTAGATGGTAGAGTGAGGGGGTGTTGATGATGTGTTGCATATTCTTGGTTTGGCACATATTTTTCTTTCTATGAGTAAATTAAATGACGTGGGTGCATAATTTGTCTTCTTGAATGGAGGATATAAGATGATGAGAGTAGTTATGGTGATTGTTAAGGGTGTTAGGATAGGCACTCTATTTCAAATGTATGTATGCAAAATATATTTTAATAGTTATTTTGTTGATATAGAGATAAGAGTTCATGTTTTCATCCTCACCAATGGGACCAACAACAAATAAGAGTATTGTATCTATTTCCAATAGTCATGTTTTTTAGGCACATGAGGGCACTCAAAACAATTAATGATATCATATTTTCATAGTCTAAATTTTTTATTTATGTTTTTGTATTAGAGCATGTGAGAATGTAGTGTTATGGCATCAAAAAATTGGCCATATTGGTGACAAGGGTCTTAAAGCCTTGTTGAAGGGATAGATGATTGTAATCTTGAGTTTGATTTTTATGAATATTGTGTATATGGAAATCAAATTCATGCTTAGTGTTATTCCTGTTTTTACAAATCTTTTGGGATGTTGGATTTAGTTCCTTCTAATATGTTTGCTCTTATTAGTTCCTTCGTTATCTAGATCAATGTTTTTTTGTATTACTCATTGATGATTATATAAATGCTTGAAAGGAAGACATTTGACTTAAGAGAATGTGTTCAAATGTTGGGCTTGATGTAGGGCTGATCACTATTTGTTGTCATGGTTAGAGTGTCATATCTTTGGTAAAGAATCCAACCTTCTATGTGAGGACAAAGTATATTGATGTCTAGTATCATTTTATTTGTGACATGGTAGAGGATGGGAAGGTGAAGTTGGAGACGTCTTGAAAAAGCCTATGAACATAGACAAGTTCAAATGTTGATTGGAGTTTATGGGCCTCATGGTCACTATAGTTCAAATCTTGTTGTTTTCATTGGCTTTTTAAAGTTGTTTATTAAGTGGGATAATATTAGGATATGGTTGTCTCAAACTTTGATAATTCATAGCATGATTATTTGTTTATTTGTTCATGTAATAATTTGTGCATCTGATGATGTCATTTTATGGGCCTCATTTATTGAAATTAACTCATCAATGACTGTAAAAAATGAAATGTTGGTATGACAGGTGTATGTATGTAGACACTTTGCATATGCATGTGCTTTGCATGTTGCATGCAAGGAGGCCTTATGTGTGCAATGTGAAGTTTTGCATTCATGCAAAGTTGGAGATTATGCCATGTGACATTTTCTAGGCATTCACTTTAGAAGCTTCCTTATTTACATTTGTAAACTCTTTAAATATAGGTGTTTATTGAAGTTGTACTATAAGATTATTTACAAGTATAGTTATGCAATTGGAATTATTTCATAATTCAACACTTGTGCATTTTTCAAAGAAACTTGTTTTGCAAGTGTATGCAATCAAATTATTTATTGTAATACCTTCAATAGGATTTTGAAGTGTTTTTTTTCTTCCAGAAGGGTTGATCCCACATACATCTTGTGTTGAATGCATTTATGTTGTGATGTTATTATATATCTCTTGCAATTTGTATCTTCTTTACAATAATTGTTTAAGTGTTTCAAAGTTTTGCACAAGCTTTTCTTAGAAGATTGGTGTAGGAAGCTCTTTCTAGTCACCTTGCTTCCTTTCACAAATTGCCACTAAAATTTCCCTAAAACCAATGATGCACAATAAAGAATCTTAAGAGGGTGGTTCATTGACAAGTGAAAGATCCCATACAAAAACAATGTAATAAATATGCATTACAATCTAATAAAAGTCGTCAATACCCCATGTCATTATCTTGAAAACCAATAATATCATTAACCAGAAATGTGACATATGAAGTAATAATAGATAAAGTGTCCCCAAATAACTACAATAGGATCAACCAATTAATAGAAAGCTTAACAGTTTCAAGATGATCTCCAAAACCTATGGAAACTAATGTCATGAATAGTGAGCTACACAACATAAATTACAAAAAATGATGTCATGATTAGTGAGCTACACAATATACTTGTATGAGTTGATTAGTTGTGGAACTTGTTCAAAAACATAGGGAAGATGGCTTCCATATGCACTCACCATGATGCATAGTAGCATACTTAATTTTGTTTAACTGAATGTTTGGAAAGGAGTGTGGTTTTATCCAAGTCAAAGTCAAAGTTTCCTACTGTTGTATCGACTAATTAAGATCATTAAAGAGTTTTCAAATATATGGAAACCCCTTCATGATTTTTCAGAACCCCCTAATAGTACATAGTGTAAAAAAACCCAAAGAAATTATATCTTTGTCGGTTTTGATATTAGCTCTTCATTAACGAATTTCATAACTCTCAAAGACTATTAAAATGGGTGATGCACAATAATTGAGTATGTTACGAGCCTAGTAAAGATTTGGCATGTATACCCTCATAATTTTGTGTTGGGAACTAAAAGGTGCAAAATAAGTGACTCCCTAGAAAATACAAGATGACACTTCATAAAGGATTTTGTTTATAATCCCATTTATAATTTCACTTGCCTATAGCTCCAAAATTTGATAAAAATTATGAAATTAAAATCTTAGCACGGAACAAAAATTAAAAAAGTTCACTACTATATACTAAATAAATTTTTGCACTACCAAAAAATAACTCATTAAATGAAGTGTGCATGTGGAAATTAGGGGCCTTAAGAGTTCAAAAAGGAGGAGTAGGCAACAATTTTTTTTGAGAAACTAAAATTTCTAGAAAAATGCATAAAATATAAAAATTAAACTCACTATTTTTTAGATGACAAAAAATAATAAGGTAAGGATATCTTAACTCTATTTGGACACCATAAAACTAAGATATGACCCTTTAAAGTTATGCAATAAAATTCACACGCCCATGGAAGAGGGGTACATTCATGCAAGAGAGAAGGTGATGATATGGTGCCTACGCAAAGGGCCATGTGGCTAAAAAGGAACTTGACACTTGTCTTGCTATGAAATATCCCATGGATCCTAAATCCACTCATGATTCTCCAAACAATTATTGGAATATATAAAACCATTCCTTGTTTGGTTGAAATCACGATTAGGAGGCTAGAGGCAATTTTGAGGGATTGAAGAGTGGTTCTAGAGGGTGCTAACACAAGAAAATAGTTAGCAATGGATATTCCAATAGGAATGTCAAATATCTGGCAAAAATTCTAGTTGAGGGATCTTGGTAGCACTAACTTCAATACTTGACAAATGATTCACTAGTATGTTGGCCCAATATGAATGGTATGTTTATGGTGTGTGTATGATACCCAACCTCTAGAAAAGATTAGGAAGCCCCACTAGATAGTTGGTTGATTGTCACAAGATGGAGAGGAAGTGACCTAATAGTAAGGATTTGGTAGATTGAAGAAGTGATGCTCATGTGAAGTATTGATGGTGGGTCAATGATAACCCTAGAAGTTCTTAAAAAAATATTTATTATCTTGACTTGATTATCATACAAGCTCCTAGGAATTTATTTTAATAAGGTTGAATTGTTCAAAATTTGACAATTAGACAAGCAATTTTAGGGACCGAAGATTTTAGATGTAATGGTGGGATTTGTTTTGTGCCAAAGTGCTCAAAAGAGCTTGCAACCTATATGCATCAACCCAAAATAGATTAAATCGATCTATAAGTGTCCAAATAAATAAAACAATGGAAAACCTTACTTGTTTAATTGCTTTAAACATAGTTGTAGATTTGATTTTTCTCCAACAAGCTTTGATCAAATATTGGCTTCCAAAATTCCAATGGTTGAATCATGAGATCTACAATTGAGGCTCCTTTAGATAAGTACATGAAAATCACGACATTGGAAAAGGGGGGCTCACCTGAGGAAGTGTTTGAATTAGATCTCTTATAGCATGGAATAAAAAGAAAATTTGATGTCCTAGAAAGAACCAAACCCCTATAACATTCCAGTCAAATCTATGCACACGAAAATAAGAATGCTAGAATATAGTAACAAAGTAAATATTAAATAGCCAGCTTGATTGATTCATTAGTTATCTAGTAAAATCAAGCCCATGCTTGTATAGAATAAATGTGAAGCTAATCGATCTATGAAAGGTGGAAGCTAACTACATCTAAAGTAGTAAAATAGATAGAAGCTAGCT
This sequence comes from Cryptomeria japonica, assembly GCF_030272615.1. NCBI lineage: Eukaryota > Viridiplantae > Streptophyta > Pinopsida > Cupressales > Cupressaceae > Cryptomeria > Cryptomeria japonica. Next base: position 53,323,694 of record NC_081411.1, read on the forward strand.
AAAGCAAATCTATCATGATATTTAGAAGCTAACTAAAGCTGAACTAACTTTATAGATGGATGATAACTCAGCATGAACTAGCTAAAGTTCCAATTAGGTGCAGAAAATGTGGACGTTACCTAGATGTGATTATAAAAATAGAATAGATAAATAAATAAATATTAGAATAATACTAGCGTAGTGAAATGAAAAACAACTAGCTTATAATGAATACTTTTAACATCTTAACAATCTTCACGTTTTTATACCATTCACAACTATTTTAAATATATATAACACTATTTTATAAATAATAATATAAGCACTACTCATTTTATATATATATGCCTCAACTAATTCATTTTGAACTTTGAATTATATTGAGTATATCAATTAGTGTCTACCTTTGATATATCTTAGAAATAAAGAGCTGCAAAGGACCATCAAATTTAAGCTTTTAATTAGGAGGGCCCTAAGGTGTTCTCATCTTATGTCATCCATATGGTGATATTTCTCTCATATTTTCAACTTCGTCATTATTATAATTTTCCTTATCCACTTACCATGAAAATTAGTATCTAGCACTCGCACATTGGAAATTTAAAAAGTTAAAAAGTAGACAATCATATATCATATAGTGCAGTAAATGGTGTATACAATCATTTGCTTTGATAAGATCATTATCCTTTTTTAAGGAAAACATAGTTTAAATGGCACGACGTGTAAAACAACTTTACATGCTTATTGCTCGTCTTTGTATGCAAGACAAACTTTATCACATGCCATATGCTATTCATTCAAATTTAGTAAGCATGACATAATCAAATTAGAGCTTGATTTATTTTTTAATTTAAATTTAGTTCTTTTTATTATCTAATTTTTTAAAACACTAATTACAAATATTTATTTGTCAATATTTAATTATATTAGTGTGGAGATTAAAAACACATCTACAAATATAATTAAGATAATTTATATAATTGAAATTAATTTACAATTTAAATATAGGAGTTGATAATGATAAATGCAAATAAAGATTTGAAATATTAATTGAAATAGATTGAGATGGACTATGGATTATTTATAAATTAATATGATGTAGATTTTGAGTATTGTGGTATTGTAATAAAGAATAAATAAATGAAGTTTGGATTGAATATTCATATTAGAGAATTGAGACAATCGAGACTTGAGAATTTGACGATTTAAGACAAGACTTGTGCTTTGATTCAAATGATAGGGTTCTATCTTTATGGTTTGGTTTTATACTAATAGAAGGAGACCTTTGATGCATATAGAAAATGCTTGTATATATAATATCTATGCAGGGAAATTGGGTTGTGCTAAGAAGGGTTGTTTAGGCCTACTATAATAAAAAGGAAGATCACTTGACTTCCTTGTTAATAATCAAAGTCTTTGGATTGATTCAATAACGATTCAAACAAATACATTAAAGAGGTATTGGATGTTGATGTACACAAAGTAGAATCTAATAGCTCTAAACCCGTGATTGATATAACATTGATTAATATGATTTCATATAAATATGTTGTTCTACTTGTTGATCTTTTGATGATTAGAATGATTTGGGGTGATACTACTAAATACATGCCCTACACACATAATTTGAAACGTTGAGCACGTTGATTAATAGAATGATTATATTTTGGAAGAGTTAGAATGAAAAATGGTTAAGGATATAATTATGCCTATGGTTTAGTCTATGGGACAAAACCACAAGTGTCATTCGATATTGGATAGGAGAAAATCCAAGAATTGAATTAGAAATAATTTAAATTGAATGAAGGTATATAACATAGTGCTAGATTCAAGTTTTAGGTTGATGAGTGCACCAAAATAAGCAAGTTAAATATTGATACCATGTATTGAAGATGCCCATTGAAAGTTATATAAAATGAGAAAAAAAGAATACATGTATGTACTTCTCTCCTTTACAACTATTTGTTGAATATATTAAAAGGAATGCATTACCATTTTATTTATTTTAAGTTTATACTTTAGATTTTTAAATTAATATTTTGCATAATATATTGTTATTATATAATTGATATAAATTAGTCATTTTTTATGCAATTATCATATTATTTAAAATTATAAAGGTGAAAAGTGCATTTCTAGAACTTTTCATCATTTATTTGGACTTGTGTTGGCCCTTTATCCCTCCAACAATGTTTTAGTGAATATTTTGTGAATTTATGTTAAATTTGGAAATTTATCTGAATTTTGCCTAAATTTGAACATACACATCACAAGGATCTAAAATTATCCAACACTTCCTTCACTATCCTTGATAAAAAAAAATATAGGTGTGGTCTTGACCCCAAAAGTTTGAAATCCAAATCAGTCGTAAGCCCAAGCCAACTTAATCCCACCTAGTCATTAAACACTAAATTGAAGATAAAATATCCATATTTACATACTAGGATGTTTTTTTATTAAAAACAGTAGCAAAACAAGGGTGTTGGACCTTTTTACAAATATCCTAAAGGCAAAAAAAGAAACAAATTCAGGTTAGATAGGCCTTAAGTAACAAGAAAAAAACAAGTGTTAAGGGCATGCTAAACTAGTAACAACCCAAAGGGACTGAACTCAAGAGTGAGGAGGAACACCCAAAACTCGAATCTGAGGAGTTTGGGGGGGAGGGGGGGACTTCCCTTTCTCTCTATGACAAACAACAATGCAAGAAATACTTTCATTAGGAACAACAAAAGAAGGATCAAATTGGGAGATCCCCTCAACAAATTTGTTTGCAATAGGAGCAGATTGTTTCTACAAAACATCATTAGGAGCAAATCGTTGTTACGAAATAGAAGCAATAGGAGATGAAACATCAAGGCTAGAAGAGGCCACACTAGAATCGATCAAGGGGCTAACAGAGTGATTGGCAGTCAAAGGAAAAACCTCATCCCAAGAGGGATCCTTATCTACACGTGAGGAGACATCATCATTAGAATCAAAATCCATAAAAATTAAATGATTAGTAGTATCATCTTTCCACCAAGTAGTAGCACCTTTATGGTGAGAGAGAGAATAATCCAAAGATAAATAGCATGTTGAGAAGCATCTCCAACAACGAAAGGGGTGGCCCTCATAATCCAATGATGTGTCCATGGACTATCCCCAACCATGAGGATCACATCCCCTGAGAGTGGCATAGAGGTGTCAATGTTAATTAAAATATGAGAAAAGGTAGAATAACCCATGGAGGATGTGGCATCATCAACCTTCAAGATTGAACCAATAGTGTTACCAATGACATCGTAACAAGAATGCTCCCAAAAAAGAAGGGGAAGGTTGGGAAGACGCACCCAAACTGGACACACGTTGAGTGGTTTGGTAAGAGGGTTAAAAGAAGGAGTCTAGGGCTTGACTGAGAGAGATTTAACTCCCCAAGTCCACAACTTCCCAACACCAAGTTGCGATCATTAGGAGAAGAAAAGGAAGAAATAAAGAAACCTCTAACACAGGGGTAAAGATCAATTCAACCAACAACCAAATGCTTCCAAGGATCACTCACCCAATGATGGAGGTCAGGGAGAGAAGGCCATAACCCAATAAATCTGCACACCAATCCACAACATTGGTAGAAGTCAATGTTATGTACCACATCTTTCCCACAAACCACCATAGGGGAAGTGTTGGCACAAGTAAGGGGATGAGGTATCTCCTTGGGAGGAAGAGAAATAAAAAGCACATGAGCAAAGCTATGCCCTCCAATAGAAGGTCTAAGAACCCTAACAATAGAAGAAGCCCTACCAGTAGCACCTGACCCACCCACCAAAGGAGCCATTGAGGGAGCCCCATTTGAAGGGTCAACAGTGGAGGTAGTTGCAACTTTAGCAACAACTGCAGGCCATGAAGGAGAAGAAGGGGTCAAAAGGCTCCCAACAACAACAAACACAGAGTCATTGGGAGCGGAAGGCACAAACATAGTTGTTTGGAGTGGGAGCTTCAAATCTTACATACTACTTGATGTTAAATAAAGAGATGAATCCCTAATTTATTTATACATTAGGAGAATAATCACTATTAGATCATTCAAAAAGTTATCTAATCATAGTCAAGATAACATCAAAATCTACACTCATAAAGATATATCTAGGCATTTGTATTTTGTACGACACATTGATTCTAAATTATTTTATATTTTCAAATTGATAAAAGGGTTTGACTAATATAAAAGGTGAGGAGATAGCTTTCTCCTCTATTACCATACCCAAGGGAACCATAATCAATAATATAATAGCTCACATTATTTCATAACAAGATATTTAATTTTATCAAAAATAGAATATATTACTTGTTTATACAATATTACTAATGGATGAAATGAATAGCTAGTTGAAAAATAAACCCAATATAAAATAGAATGATCACACAAGATAGTTTTAAAAATTAGGAGCATGCCTAAAATAAAATATTATCACAAAATGATATTCATTCATAGAAAGTGACAACATAGATGTACCAATAATTCATGTTGCATGAATCCAATATAGTGATGAACATCAAATTCAACCTATTATTTACAAATAGTAATCCCCTCACAACCAATGTATACAAAACTTGCATGCCTACAATATAAACAATAAATAATAAACTCTACGACAGGGAAAACTTTAAGAAACCCCCCCCTTGGATAAGGTGTAAAAACCTGGCGAAAGGTGTATAATTTTGAAGAAAATTTTAATTTTACTGGTGAATTTTTGTGGTTTACGGAGAAAAATAATAATCTCCATTGGCGAATTAGCCGTGATCGCTCAAAGTTTGTGAAAAATCCTGGCGAATTGTATTGTTTTTAAAACCCAAAAAATAATTGGATGGGCGAATTGTAATGTTTTTAAAACCAGAAAAATATTTGTATTGGCGATTTCAACCTATTTTCAAACCATTAAAAAAAAATATTGGCGATTTCAACCTATTTTCAAACCATAAAAATAAAAAAATTGGTGATTTCAAGCTATTTTCAAACCATAAAAAAATATTGGCGATTTCAAGATATTAACTTTAAGTAATTAAAACATGTGGCACACAGTCGTCAACTCTTTGCCTGGAAGACTGCCCATTAGAAAATCTCGTGACCTAGCGATAAGCCCTTACGACTCTATCTCCAACTCGCAAGCTAAAAATGCTAAGCCTTCATAACCTCGAGATCTAGCGACTGAGGGAAACTGAACTGGTACTCACCAATTCTCGACCACAAAATGTTAAGTCCTCGTCACCGCTGCGACTTGGAGATAGTGGTAACTTTAACCCTTGTCGCGTACTCACCAACATAGAACTGTTTATCTCTTAGCCGCTAGCACTTCACTCGCAAGCTCGCAGGTTGATCAGGTCTTCAGACATTTAACTTCGCGAGCTGGCGATAATCATTAAACCTAACCACAAACTGTCTAGTCGCTAGCTCGTGACCTAGAAATGCTAACATTAAACAAACATGAGAGCTAGCGACAACTGTATGAAATGAGTTACTCGCTAACTCTTGTGGCTATAATGTATGACATCGGACCAACTCGAGACCTCACGATCAAAGTAATTTCACTAACAATCTCCAACTTGGTAACATAAAATGCTAACACCCAAAAAGCTAGAGACCTCGCAATGTAAACCCAAACAAACTTGTTGCCAACTCACGACTTGATCACGTCTTCAGACATTTTACCTCGCGAGCTGGCGATAACCATAAAACTTAACCACAAACTATCTGGTCGCTAGCTCGCAACCTACAATTTTTAAGGCTTGGATGCTGACTCGTTCCTGAGGGACTAGTTTGAAGGTTTCTCTTGAGTCAAGGTTGATTAGACAAGTAAGGACGACGGTTTCAGAGGCATAAAAGTATTTGATAGCTTCTGAGTTAGAGATGGGAGATCACAAATTTCTTTGAGAAATAAGAGCTCAGGTTGCTTGTTGTCAGGGATTTAAAGCAGAATTTGTCCAATCAAGGAGGAATAAAATCAGAACAAAATCGTTCACAATAGATGGGCCTTAGCAGGATGCAATGGATTTGATAGGCATGACTTCTAGAGTCTACAGTCATGTTGAAAAACACCAAAATGATGATTTTTCACATGAATGTGCATCACCAAATGAAGTGTGAAAATGTTATAAATACAATGGAGTGGTGACTTAATTGGTAGAAGAGAAACTCAGAAAAGAAACCTTTTTCATTTTCCGAGAGTGGTTTTTTCCTCAGAAAGGAAGATGATGTTTGAGCAGGATCGAGTTGTTGTGTGCTCTGTGATACCGGATGGGTGTTTTTTTGTTTTCTTCTGTGTGAGTTTGTTTATTGTCAGAGGGGTTGTGAAAGTGAGAAGGATTGCCAGAGGGGTTGTGAAAGCCTTTTCTTGTCAAGAAAGGCTAAGCATGGCACATCCTCTGCTTCTACTCTACCATAGGATGGCAAGGGGTTTGAAGAAGGAGCCCGCAGAGGAATGAAAGAAGGATTTGTTTGGGTGGGGAGTGGCAGCTAATCATCTTTGTGATGACATGGACGCTGCAACCCCTCCCCAACAGATTACATTTACCCTAAAGCTCTTGTTTTCACTTTCCCTGATCTTGGGCATGAAGGCTCGAGCTCCTCTTTCCAGTGTCTCTGTTCCTGGGCATGAAGGCTTCCTCCTCTATTTGGAAATGATCTATTGGACAAAATGTAATATTTCACATTCCATCCGAAGGCATCAGGGTGATAATGGCATGGCTCAAGCAGTTTTGCAAGTTGTATAGTCATTGGGGTTCCTTTTCTGGTTCCAGTAGTGATTATAGACTCTAGGTGAAGGGAGCAAGTTGTATACTGTATAGTCATTTAGAGAGCAAATGAAAAGCATTTAGTGTCAAGCTTTGTGTAGGTTCTTGAAGGAGTTATATATAAATTTATTTTGTGTATAATGCTATCATAGTTTCAATGAATATTTCATTCTACTATTTTATTGATCACACAGAGCAAATGAAAAGTATTTAGTGTCAAGCTTTGTGCAGGTTCTTGAAGGAGTTATATATAAATTTATTTTGTGTATAATTCTATCTCTTTCAAATGATCAGAATCATGAGATTTAACTTTTTTCATTTGTTGCATTGTTATGGTGTATGTAATTTTTTATTTGTTAGTCTAGAATCATATTAAGGATTCACGTCATTGTAATTGGTGGGTGGATTATAGACATTGTCATATAACACCTCCATATATATTACATAAACATCCATAGCATATAAAATCATAACAATATTAAGAATGAAATTATTAAACACCACAATGTGACAATAGATATGAATACAGCATAATTAGTAAAACATCAAGACAACAGACCAGTGCATTATCCTAGGGAATAGAGTCAATTACAATTCAAAGACAACTTGATAATAAACTTCAATAAGATTCATTTGTAGATAAATAGGAATGCCAAATGAAATTATGAATAATACCATTACATACACAACCCAGATACATATGTAAATTGAAAAACCCTTGACCATTCAATTCATAGTGAAAACATAAACTCAACACAAAGACAATTATGTGAAGATCTCAAACTGCAAATGATATTGATATTATATTCATAGTGATATCAGAAAGTAAATTCACAATGCGATTCAACTATGCACTTATCAAATTCTTGAACAGTTGAGCTATTATAACTATATAAGAGTTTTCAAGTTCAACATCATTGATCAATAAAAGTGGTAACCTCAACCTAAGGATTCAACAAGCTTAGGAATACTGTGAGGAATCTTGGGTAGCAACCTCAACCTGAGATTTCTTCTTTGGCTTTAGCATGGCTTGCCACCTGTCCACCTCTTTGTCTGTTGGCCAACTGAATGCCTTTACCTCTTCCAACTTTGCAACTGAATCTATCCATCTGGCATCTGTAACTGCCCTGGACTCAACAATAAACTTTGCATGGTCAACCTCAACCTTGAACAGTGAATCAAGCATATCGTTAAGGAAATTAGCATCAATTTGTTCATTTACATGCTTGATTATTTATTCTTTCTCCAGAATCAAATCAAATTCGCTGGTCCAATCAGAAACTGATTTCAAATCTTCATTACTACCATAAATTGAAGGCACCAATTTACTATAACCTTCGCCAAATGTTTGCAAGTTTTCATTTATAAGCACATCCTTCCCTGTGAAAAATGCATAAGTTGCATTCATTACCTCCACCATGTCTTTAGTGTCACTGATCTTGGGAGGGAACTCGTCACTATACATCATTGCAGTATCTAGCTTATCCATTAATCTGCTTCTTCTTGACCAAACATTGAACAAAGGTCCAAGAAAAGCGACAACCTCAGAGGATGTTTTACTTGCCTCTTTCAAAGAAATGTGCAAATCATGCACCTCCATCAATTTTCCTTTCAATACATTAATCCTGTGTTTCAGAATTCTTGACACAACAGAGATAGCCTTGACATTTTGTTCCTTTTCAAGCTTTTCAATTTTCCCTATGTATTCCTCCATTTTTGTTGTCACATCAGCTGGAATTTCTTGTACTTGTTCTGTAATCTGTATTGGAGGGGGCTCATTTGCAATTTTTTCTTTCAACTCCACTAACTCTTCCTCTAGAGCGCCCTTCTTCATCAGTGTCTCTTCATATTTTTTAGACAATGCAATCAATGGGGTATATGTTTCTGTGTATCTTCTTGACAAATCGTCTATTTTTGATAAATTCATGAAAGACACTTGAGTCAAAAATGAGGCAATCTCCGTGTCAGTTGTGTTCTGCAAGTTCCAGATCATTTTGTCAGTTTTCTTTTCTACTTGGATATTTAGAATGTGGGGCTTTTGAGTGGAAGGGGCCAAAGACCAAGCAACAAGTGTCTTTGACTTAGGATTAAATCATGTTCCTCTTATTACATCTCCAATTTCAAATTCACTTTTAAACATTGGGTCCTCTTGCTTCCTAATCTGATCAATAATAAAAATATACTGGATATCCCAGTTAGACATAATAATCATACCAGTACTCTTAATCAATTGTCTTGCCTGTTCCACAAATATTTGCTCCCTGTCAGGATCATATTCCTGCAGTGCCTTGATGATCTCATGTTTCTTTTCTTCATTTGCTTCCTCTATGATTTGATTTTCTCTTAATTGTTTTCGTTTCAATCTTGTCAAAAAACTTTTAAATTCATCTGACTTAATAAAGTCATCATATTTCATGAACTCATTTGACAACATCACACGCTCATCAACGCCTTGAGCAAGGGCTTCGTTTGTTTCTCCCTGTTCTTCAGTCTCCTCTGCTTCTCTGAGATGTGTCCTTATTTGATGAAAGTATTTTCCTTGTTCTATAACAATTGCTCTAGCAGGGTCTCTCCTCACAATTGTACCGACCTCATTGGTTTTTTGTTTCTTTGCAGCTTGCACTCGGGTAGATTGAACTTCATCCCCACTCTCTACATCATCAGCAGACACAATAAGTGGCCACTTTCCATGTGAAGAATGTCCATCTTGGGGGTCTTGCAGTTGCTGCTGAGCAGCCACTTCTGAATCTGGAATTTGAGGCATTTGTTCCATCAGAGTTTCATATAAACTCAACATTTTGTTAATCCTCTCCAGGTACGGGCTATCAGGGCAAAAACCTGAGAAACTAGGGTCAGCAACCAACAATTCTGCTTCAACTCTCATCAAATTTTTCCATTTTCTTCTCCTTTCTTGTACTTCATCTTTTCTCAGCAAATTTCTAACCACATCTTCATCATCCAATGGTTCATGGTCCTTTATTGTGGCCCAAGGTGTCATTTTTGGCATTGCAACTTTAATAAATTGTTCTGGATCACAGAATCTAGACACAACATTAACCAACCTATACTATTTAAGGAAATTGTTTACTTCATCAAAGGAACTCCTACCAATGGTAAAATCAGACGCAACCCAAAGCCTAGGAAGAAGAGAACCCTTCCTATGTTTATCAAGGTATTCTTTTTCAACTAGGGTCAATTGCCAGATAAACTCCATAAAAGCAATCCTAATTGGAACAAATTTTGGTAAAATATGGGGAGGCTGAGGACACCCATAGACTCTCATCATAGTAAAGTTATCAAAAAAATAAAAGTCCCCCCATTTATGTGAAATAGACCAGTTTGGAACAAACTGGTAAGGTCTCAAAACTCTCCTAACATCAATTGACAATCGTTCCCTATTTATTCCTAGCATTTCCATAATTGGCGAAACAATCCAATTTTCAAAGAAAAGGAAAGAAGAATGGGGAGAACTACTGTCTCAAACCTGGGTCCATCTTTGTATTGGCATTAAGACACCAAATTCTTCTTTCAAAAGCTCCAATTATTTATCCACGAACTCAACATTATAGAACAAGATTAAGTGCATCAGCAATGAATAATGCTTGAATGTAGGGCTGGGTGCACCACTCTGAATTTCAACTAGAGCATTATGAATGTGTTCAACCACACAGCCCACATAATCATAATCTTTGTTAACATTTGGGTGTTGAATGTCCATAGCCATCATCAGTAATTCAGCTGACACTGTTGAATCTCCATCAAAACCCAACACTCTGCATAATCCATAGATTATACAATGCATATAATGGTGGAAAGGTGTGATGTCAAATGGTGGTTCTATACTCTCTGGAATTATAACCGGCTTCCTATTCACCCTAGGCATGTATCTGGGGATTGCATGCTTCTTGATAACACCTTTGTATTTGTCATAATCCTCTACAATCCGCTCCAAATCTATATCTGTACATGCAGCAGCAGTAATTTGGAAAGCTTCAACAAAGCTAGCTCTGTTAATTGAAACTAGGGCAGGTTGGTTCTTTCTTTTGATTACCCTAGATACTGGGCAATAGCGTTTGGCCAACTCTTTGATCAAATCCACATCAACATACACATCTGACACAATTAACTTTGCCATATTTAAATCCCAAGGGTTTGATATCGGGACACCCTTAACCCTATTTTTCCAGAAATAATGAAACAGAGCGGAACCAATCATATTAAGCGTGGTATGGTTTCTACATTGGCTCCATAAATCTCTCCATGCCAAATGATTTGTATTCAAAGCAACGGAAGTCCCTGACATCAAATCTACAAATTCATCTTTGTATTTCTTAACCATCGTTTCCTCAGTGGCACTAGCCTTGGAACCTCTAGGTCCTCCTACTCCACTTTTCGTGGGCTTGGGCTTGGGCTTGGGCTTGGGCTTGGAACCTCCAGTACCACTCGTCGCTTGGCTCATTTTAGCTACAGGAGAAAAACTTAACCAATTTTCTAAAATTTTCTCACACCCAACACTCTGAATTCTCCAACGTTGTTGCAGAGCTCAATTCACTGGATTACCTCGAAGATAGAATGCATTAATGTAATTATACAAAACCTCAGCTCGATCATTCAATTTATGGTATTTATTATTTGGGTGTCGTCACTTCTCTCAAGTCTCAAGTCTCATTAATTGCCACACTTGCATGAACTAGCTACTGTGGCATTAATTCAAACTTCAAACTGAAGTACTCGAGCAAAATTTGAATTAATGCCCTTCTATTTGATTAGCGAGTTAGCAACAATGCTACCAAATCCTCTTAATCGCAAGCTTGCAACCCCTTTTATGAATCCTCAAAGAATCTCGCGAGTGAGCGACAACCGTTGATCTAACAAAACAAATTATTTCATCGCAAGCTCGCAACTAGAAACTTAACTTGACTTAAACCCTTGCGATCCTGCGACAAGAAGACACTTAACCATCGTCGCATGCTTGCAACACATTTTGACTTAAGACTTACAAACCCGCGAGCATGCGATGACCAAAAAATCAGACCAAAACTTACCTGTCGCCAGATCGCAACTTAAAATGCTAAACATCTTCAAAACCTGTGAGCAAGCAACTTAACCGCATCGCATGATCGCAAATTAAAATGACAACCGCGAACACCTCACGACCTTGTGATAACATAAAATCACACCTAGTTGCAACCTCGCAACATAAAATGGTATTTAGGCGCCGTCACTTCTCTCAAGTCTCATTAACTGCCACACTTGCATGAACTAGCTAGTGTGGCATTAATTTAATTAAACTGATAGAATATAGTAATGCAATTGTACAAATGTCAAAATCTCGGCTCGATCATGCAATTTATGGTATTTGGGCACCATCACTTCTCTCAAGTCTCATTAATTTCCACACTTGCATGAACTAGCTACTGTGGCATTTGATTGGCGATTGCCATTCAAAACTTTTACAGAACCCGACAAACAAGTCCACGTGTCAATCCCCATCTTTAATCGCACACTCTCAACTGGTTATAACAATTAGGAAAGGAACCGACGAGTTAGCGACAATGCTACCAAATCCTCTTAATCGCAAGCTCACAACCCCTTTTACGAATCCTCAAAGAATCTCGTGAGTGAGCGACAACCGTTGACCTTCATCAAGCCCTTCAATCGCAACCTCGCAACAACATTTGTAATATTCTTTCTTTACCTGCGAGCTGGCGACCACTGCAAATCTAACAAAATAACTTATTGCATTGCAATCTCGCAACTCAAAACTTAACTTGACTTAAACCCTTGCGATCCCACGACAACAAGGCACTTAACCACCATTGTATGCTCGCAACACTTTTTGGCTTAAGACTTACAAACCCGCGAGCATGCGATAACCACAAAATCAGACCAAAACTTACTTGCCGCCTGATCGCAACTTAAAATGCTAAACAACTTCAAAACCTGCGAGCAAGCGACAAAACCAACTAAGCTGCGATACCAACTACATCGCATGATCACAAATTAAAATGAGTTAACCATGAACACCTCACGACTTTGCGACAACATAAAATCACACCCATTTGCAACCTCGCAACATAAAATGGTCAAGTGCAAAACATCTTGCGAGGTAACAACAACTAAAATCTCCCAGTACTCGCAAGCTCGCGACTTAAACTAACTTGATGATAAAGGACCTGCGAGCTAGCGATAACCATTAAACATGTCTAACCAACAGTTTGACCACACTTGATGTTGACATGGACAAATAAATAGAGGACAACTCATATTTTCAACACACGACAACTTCGGTTTACTAGCCAACTAAGACAAAAAACAAACACAAAACCCTAATCGCCATGAACATCATTTTAAGCATTTAATGTAGAATAGTAGAAAGGTTCTAGCAGTAACAGTTATGCAATATGAATAATTTTATGGATCTTGTGACACAAATTGTTGCATTTCATGTTCAACATAATGTGGAACCAAATACCAATTTACTAATAATTCAATTGTTTAGTAATAATTCAAATTCACAATTAAAAATATGAAATAAGTATCTGTTCTACTTCTGATTGACAAATTCAAGGAATACAATATCAAAAATCATCAATGACAACTATCGTATTGCAATTTTGCAAATTGAAATTGTAATATGACTCAAGAACTGTAGTATAATTATAAATACCTATAAACTGACTGCTAATTCACTTCAGTGACTCAGTCTGACTGTCCGAGGATTCTATATCCCAAATGGACTCAAGATCCGGAAACTGACTAGTACTAACAAGTTCATCTTCATTCTGAGTCGGGTATTCAAAAATGTCTTCATCTTCATGCTGACTCTGAGTCTGTGATCCATCATATTCATTTGTCTCAGCACTGGCACTAGCAGTAGCACCATCATCTTTTAAAGTGCTGCACACCCCTCGTCTTTCACGCATGGAATTCCAGATTGCCAGTGCCCTATCATATGGAAAATCTCTAACATTATACTGGGTTACAAACAACCTCAAGAAAGTTTCCAAATTCTTGTCTAATTTGTTTCTGATCTTTGATTTCAAAAGCCCTAATGCACTGAAAACTCTCTCATCTTCCACCGACCCCAATATCATTGTTTGACATAAATCAACAAGTTTCAAATATTCTGGTATTGCAATACACAATGCTTCACTTTGATCTATCCTTTTCCAAAGCCTTGTGATTGATCCAGGTTCAAATGAATTCTCCAAGTTAACCAACTGTTGTTTCATAACCAATGCAAACTATTTACTTTATTTTCTAAGATGATCTGAATTTAAAATTCCTTCTATTGCTTGTCCATTGCAATATGTATCTTTTGAAAATGTCAATATCAATTCCTCTAGTTTTTTATGAAACATCTTTACGTCATTTGGATTATCTCCAATTGAATGCCAAAATTGAGGATACACACAACCCATGGCTTCAAGTATTTCTTCTCGAGGGAATCTTTCATGAATCTCAGTTGAAAGTTCATATGCAATAGACTTCAAATTATCACTAATAGATTTAACAATCCTGTCAAAATTTTCCTTTTTAACTGGTAATGCTCTGCCTCGCTTGCCCATCTTAGATTGGTGCATTGGTATCTGAAATCCTTTTACAAAGACACATAACTCATTTTTTGTATTGAAATGTAAAAAAATTTCAGCATGATTCAAATCTGTAATTATCTGCCACCTAAACAAATTTGGGCTTCGCCTGTTAGATCTGAATATAGACCATCCAGGCTCAAGCATGTCATTTTACGTAGAGTTCTATACTCATTGATATACATAGTTCTATCTTGGGCTTTCTTAACAAGTTTGTTCATTGAATCCAACATGAGGAGAAGACTAGCTAAAGTTAACATAGTCTCTATATCACTTAACTTATGTAAGAGATCAGGAGCTTTGTCTACTATGAGGCGTTGCTCATACATTAGTCCGATCAAGGATTGAGATTTTGTTAGAACTCATTCCACTGGTCCATGCAAGGAGATCTATCTGGTCTCAACATCCTTTAGAAGCTTGTTTCCTCCTGTTACTCCCTCAGCAAAAATCTAAAATTCTGCAAAACGTTTAGGACTTTGGTAGAAGTATGAGTGGAGCTCGTGGACCAAATCTTCAACTTTTGACACTGTAGGGAAATTGCTTACAATTCTATATGCTAAATTCATTCGATGGGCCATGTAGTGAATGCCAACCATGTATGGTGCAATACTAGTTTCTAATCTTGCGCAAAGACCGATCCTTTAACCTTGCATTACTGCAACTCCATCAGCTCCAACACACACCAACTTCTTGGCAATTGTCAAGTCATCCATACCAGCAATTTCATTCAAAGCTTTCTTAACTTCCAAATATAAATTTTCTATTGTTGAATTGCCCCTCATTTTATGAACACATAGTAGATGAGCTTGGCGGACGTGTTCTTTTACGGTATACACATGCATACAAACCCAAGCAGTTTTATCTACCGCAGTAACTTCATCTATGGATAATGAAATGAAATTTGACTCTTTTACACTCTCTTGTAAATTTTGCTTTTCCACCTCAGCGAGACAGTTTGCCATTTCCCATCCAGCATTTATTGACCAAAGTGACATAGGATAGTGAGGAACATTCAAAAAAGATTATAAATTACTAAATTCTGGGAAATCTTTCATAGGACACCCTCTCAACATAATATGAAAAACAACACTCATCTGAACAGTCTTTGCCAGGTTTGCATCTTTCGCTACATGCTCAAGCCCAACCTTGATTGTATTTCCAAATCCACTATTACAAATCAGTGTTGTTTTGTGGTTATGCTCTTCATATTCCACGGCATACTTAACATGAAGACATTATTCCTTTGATTTCCATCTTACTACTTGTGTTTCCTTTTCGCCTATGATCTGTTTTTCATAAACCTTACCAATATGCTTTTCTATGGTGTCAAGCTTTAACTGCACCTTCTTCTCTCTTTTAGTTTTCCAGCTACAAATCTTACACCTGCATTCTATTGGTTGTTCATCATTGTTTGGGACCGGTTCAATGAATGGGTACTTTTCTACCCAATCAATCTTAAAACTCCTTGTCATCTCCCACTCTCGCCCTAGTTTTACTTTCCTTTTTATTTTCTTCCTACCAACATCATCTTCAGTACTAGCATTTGCATTCGAGTGAATTATCTCATTGTGTGTATCCCTTAGAACATCTTCTGCCATGTTGATATTGTCATCCTCATTTGATGCATTTAACTCAATGACAATCCCACCTTGTGGTGGTGGTGAGCTACTATGAATGGGTTCTGCAACTGCAGAGGTTGATGGACCAAAAAATTTTCCAATTCCAAAAAAAGACTTTATGGTACTATCTTTAAGTTTAAGTTTTGGGCATTTTGATGGCCTCCCAATCCCTTCAGTTTCACCGCCTTGAGGAGTCTTACCCTTGTCTGACATCCCAATCCCTTCACCACCCTGAGGAGTCTCACCCATGTCTGACTATGACATCTTGAGTCTTGACCTCTCACTATGAATTAAAAGTTAAAACTAATACTATCAAGTATGAAGAAATGATTACTCACCTTTATGCCTTCTCAATTCTCTGAATCAGGAATCGGGAATGAATGCCTGGGCCTATGTTGCAGGATTGTAACTCTGGCCCTCTGCCCTACAATGAACTTCGACTTTCCAACTCAATTTGAGGAATGTGAATCGAGACTCGAGACTCCGAGAGCTCCCAATTTAATAATCAGACACAAACAAATTGTAAGAAAGAGTGTAAGAAATAGTGTATTTATAGCAATCCATGATTTCATTTTTGGCGAATTGCGCGGGGCTCGGGCGTCGCAATTGCCAATAAACATTTAATTTAATTGCATTTTTGGTGAATTGCATGGGCATGCAATGAACATTTAATTTAAGAAGGGTGAAATGGGTCCTCGAATGCTTATAATGTTTTAATTGATATTGACGAATTTGGCCGACTCGTGCAATGAACATTTAATTTACCATTGGCGAATTAGGTCCTGGGTACGTGGTTGTTTTACTATTGTTGGTGAATAGCGGAGGTGATCTAATACCCACGTCCGAGTGATTCCAGGTGAATATTGTGGGAATGCATGTTGATGGTGTGTGGTCAATGGCGAAACCAGATTACAAATATTTGCATTGTTCTTCAAAATTTCAGGCGATTTGACCACAATTGTGCCCCTCACTATTCGCGTGGAATTCGCCAATTGGCAAAGATTCACCACTAAAAAACTCTCTATTCTACGACTAACCCACACTATTATTGACTACTACTCCTTTGTCATCTCATTTGAGATGTGTGTAGAGTGGAGTAAAATACTACCCCATCACTCAATATGGTTACCAAGATAGACAATAAATATCCTAATTGAGGTGCTTCACCTTCCTAAATAACCACTTTAACTTCTGATAAACTATATGGTATAGGAGCACCCAAAGACACAAATGAAGACAAAAATGAAACCTAAAAGAGCCTAAAATGATCATATGTAATAGGTTTGTGAGTCAATAAGTCCCAATTGATGTAAGGCATTGTCATGGTCGCATTTTATAAGCCACCATGGACAAATGACCATGTGGGTAAGTAGGATTCTAGGAATGAGTCAAGAAAATAAATATTGGTCTGAGAAACATCATACCAATCATTGGAATAGGTTGAATACACCTTGGAGTCGCCATATTTGAAAAGTGTAAGTTAACAACTTTTGTTGTCATTGCAAAATATTGTAAAAAGGGATAACTAATCCTCCAACGGTTCCGAAGTTTGAAAAGTGGTTGGGAACTGTTAGGGAGGCTATATTATGCCCACTTGGATCAATTCCAAGTTTTTTGTTGGCATAGTTGTTGAAGTTGATGAAATTGATGATGTTTTGGAGTTTGGAGCAATACAATATATTTGGAATTTTATGAAATCTGTGTTTTTGTTGTTCATTCCTGACCATTACGGATTGGTGGATGCCTGAAATGAATTGGATAAGTTAGGGAAGCCTCTTAAATTTAATTTGAATCAATTTTGAGGTTTTGTAACAATCGGGTTGTTGAGATCCATCAAAATCTAACCAGACTGGTCACAAACCTTGCCGATGCCTAGGGTTTCATCGTAAAGATGCCCTTAATCTAAAATTTTCACCAGAGGACCAAAAAAACTATGGGAAAATGTTAGAGGGTCCATTGTATCATAATATTTTGGTGTTTTTTTTAAGGGAGGCTCCAAGCCCGAAGAGATTGAATTGACCCTAGGCAGGCATCTCTTTGTGATCACCTGAACTAAAGAAGTGGTAATCACTTGCAGAAGACAAAGATGATGGTATCAAGTCCCGAAGCCTTATATTTGGTGGTTTGAAACCTTAATCCACCTTTAAGATGTGTTTTTTTAGTCAAGGGACCAATATAAGGGGTACTTTCTTTGTAAATTAGGCCTAATTGGCTTAATTAGGTCTGGAAGGATAGTAAGGGTATAGACCTTTCAACTTGTGGTTAGAGTCTAAACCTTTGAGTAATTGTATAGCTTGATAAAGGGTATCTGAATCGGCCCTTAGTTTGTCTTTTCCTTTGGAATTTGGTTAAGTTGTGTTTTTGAGAACTCAACCGATAGGGCTACTAGGCTACCAGTAGGACTACTCGACAAATAGGACAGTTGTGAGACAAGTATCCCCTAACACATTTGATAGTCAGATCTTATGGGTGTTTTGTGTTGATTGTAACATCAATAGACAAAATCCAATAGTTTTCCATCCCACCGGTAATGGAAGATTTTTTTCCATTCACACAAGGGTAAAGTGTTTTCATCCTACCGGTACTGAAAGATACTAAACCGGTATGGATCCGGTCACACAAATTGTTGTGTGAGTTGAGTATTTGGTAAGTTTGTTGTTTACACCTTGAACAAATAAAAGAACTTGTTTTGGACATAGTACTTGTGGGTGAGAGAAGGTTTTCACCTAGTTTGTTGCCTGGCTCTGCATCATAAACTATGCAAATTAATTAGATGATAGTTGTGATAATTGTGATAAATTATTTATGCTGGTCCCTCACAACATTATTTTAACACATTATTAAGTATGCACTCAAACAATAATGTATGCAAACTTAAGATCAATATTCAATAAAAAGAGTATTTGTATTGGTGTGAAATAATATGCGCAACCACAAAAATTATGTGCATGACCTCTAAATTCAATGTACATAGATAAACCACACTAGAAGCATTTATAAAGAAAACCAAAAAAGTGTTCCTAACAAAATCTCCACATCGAAGCCAACAATAAAGGAGACAAAGAAATGTATGCAACAAGAACCTTGCCTGTCAAATATTTTTAGGTGATGCAGGATTGATGATCCTAGAGATTCTCTTGTATCACTAGGAATAAGGGAGAGTAGTTTTATTATTATCTTACTTGAAATTGGGGGTAAGGTAAAGAAGATGGGACTAGGTCTATGGGATATAAAGTTGGGTGAATCCAAAATAGAAACTGAAATGCATCACTCTTTTCTTTTGGTTTTCATGGGTTCACATAGATGAGTTGGTTGTATTATTTGTGTAGAACTTGAAAACATATATGCTATTCATAAGTATGGCTAATGATGAAGGTGTTGTATACCATAGAAAATATCAAGTTTGTTCTTAAAACTAGGATACAATATTCACACCTTATATGATATTTATATAATTATAAATGAATCTCTCTATGGGCAATCATCAAGAGGACCTTATACCTTAAAAATTAGTTTATTAGTTGGTAATGATATTTGGATAGTTTCAACTATCTTTCTAATATATTCATTGATACATTGATACTTTATTTATTGTATTCAAATATAACACTAAAGAGAGATGTGATATTTACACCTTATAGGATATTATATAATAGGAAGTGAATCTCTTTGTGGGCATCCATCGATGGGGCCTTATATTTTTAAAATTAGTTTCTTAATTGGTAATGATATTTGGATAGTTTGAAGTATCTTTCTCATATATTCATTGATTCATTGTTGATGTTAATAGATACTTTATTCATTATATTGCAACATAACAGTAAAGAAGAATTTTTCAATGTTAATAGGTACATCTCACATGAATGAATAATTACATTTCTAGTTATGGATATATAGACTATGCATAAGTATAGATTTAATTTCTTGATCAAAACATCTATAGGAAGTAAATAATAAACCAATATTCACTTCTTGTAGTCCCTCTTAAATTTTATAAACTAAGTTTTCTATTAATGATCAATACAAAATTACGATTAAAGGGTTGATACCACATTAAAATTTTAAAAGAAGTGTAAAAATAAAATCCATCGTTATGGGATTAGCTTAAAGACAAGAAATATAAATATCATAATTTTTTTGTGACTCACTTGATTTAGATTTGATTACTTGAAATAGATATGGACATATAAATTTACCTATAATAAAATATTCTTCATTAAATATAAGAGCTAATTACACTTATCCTCTTTATTGACTTAAAACTTATTTATGAACATATTTGTGCAACATTTCTAATTTAGTTTAAATATTTAATTTCATTTATGTCAACATCCTTAATTACACACCTTTTATGGTGTTGGGACCTCCTAACCATTTATTATGAGCGTTGTAATGATCATTGAATTTTTATAACATCTCTAGGTTTGAAGCTCAAAACTTATTTTTTTTATTTTAAAAAGTTTAATATAATGGAAATGGACCCCTACTTCATATTAACAAATTTTAAAAAGTTATTTTAATCATTTTTTGTAAAAAGTTCATTGTAAGTGTCTGTATTACCCATACTGTTTTTGCCTCATAATTTAGTCTCTTTGAGGCCTTTATATCAAGGTTGTTAATGAAAGATATTAGCATTCACTAATACATTTGGACTAGATTTTTGACTGAGGTTTCCGATGGAGAAGGTATATTATGACCAAATTTGATTTTTTTTTTGAAAAAATGCCCGCATTCGTCATAATTCCGACGAAAATTACCCATTTCGTTTCAACGAAGAAGGAATTAGCAATGAGAAATTATTTTTTTCAAAAAAGTGCTCGAGTTCGTCGTAATTCAGACGATGGCGACCATTACAAAAATTAAAAAAGAGGTGGGGAATTATTTGTGAATTGCAATCCCGCATAGGCGTCTGTGGCGACTTCAACCCCCAAGAACATCAAACCCGCGTCGAAGGCAATCCCACGCAGGAGGTAGATTCAAATTGCCCTAGTTTTTAATTTCATGTTGTAAAAAATATACATGTGATGGTTAATTGTCCTAGTTTAATCTCGTAAAACCATAGAACTGTGATTGAGGAGTGAGCGTTCAATTTTGTATCAACAATCCCTTCTTCCCGTATACGCGCGTGTTGATTGTTCACATGAGATCACATCTCTTTGTGGCATTGTATCAAACAATTCACGAGCCTTGTCCATGTTTCCACATTTTGCATTCATGTCAAGCAGGGCATTTGCAAGTACAACACCTAACAAAATTCCTCTATCCGTTATGCTTTGAAGGATGTCCATACCCTATTCCAAAGCTCCCATTTTTGCACAAGTAGGGAGGATGTTGGCAAAGGTTGTGGAATTTGGCTTTATGCCCTCTAATTTCATTTCCTTGAAAGTGTCTAAAGCCTTTTCGACAAATCCATTTCGTGCATATCCAGCAATCGTTGCAGTCCATGAGACAACATTTCTTTCAGGCATTCTATCAAATAGTTCATGTGCCTTGTCTATGCTTCCACATTTTGCATACATGTCTACCAAGGCAGTTACAACTACAACATCTGATAAAATTTCTCTATCCTTTATGCTTCGATGAATGTCCATACATTGTTCCAAATCTCCCATTTTGGCACAGGCAGGGAGGATAGTAGCAATGGTTGTGGAATTTGGCTTTACACTTGCCAATTGCATTTGCTTGAAAGTTTCTAAAGCCTTCTCAACAAATCCATTTTGTGCAGTTGCAACTACATCTGACAAAATTCCTCTATCTTTTATGCTTTGATGGATGTCCATACCCTGTTCCAAAGATCCCATTTTGGCACGGGCTAGGAGTAGGCTAGCAAACTTAACTAAAGAAATGCAATGATCAGCTCCAAAGACATCAAACCACTACTAACAAAACTGAGAGTCTAAAATATGATAGGGAATAGTATGAGCTGTCCTGAAATAAAATATTTTATTTTCAATTTCTACTAAAACATAATTACTCAACCATTTAATGTTATTAATAAGTGTTTAATTTATGAAAGAGATAAATGGTTGGCCACAAGTACATGAGTTACTAAATGCACACAAATAAGTGAATTTGATATTCAAAACTATCTACAATGAATTCAATTCTTGTCCATTAGTCATTTATGTTTGCAATAAGCATCTTTCTTTGTTTTTCTTAATCTTTATTCATGGTTATGTGCATATTTCACATTCTATAATTAGGATATCAATTGCTATGGCTGAACACTAGCATGATGTTTGTGTTGTGGTATAGATGCGTGGAAACATAATTATTGGATTGTTATATTATAGAGATCATAAATCTAGATATCACATATTAGTTATAGCTCTTCTTGGATTGAGTCTAAAGTTGACATACAGTCATAAAGCCATTATTAGCAGATCTATCCATTTCTAGTAAAGACAATTGAGAAAGTCATTTTGATATTGAGAGTTTCTTATCTGTTTACCTATTGATAATTATTAAGCCATAATATTTAGGTCTATTTATCTCTCTAACAAAACCTCTGTAAGTGTCCTAGATTGTCCCTACTACTCACTCTTCAATTCGGAAAAATGGAGTTCTAAAGATTTGTTGCACAAGATGGTGTTGAACGTATCAACAAGGCTAGCATGGAAGGCATGTTCAAGCTTCCACGTGTACAACTTACAACAAATGATTTGTTGATAGAAGAAATTTTTGAAATAGGGATACAATCGAAAGACAAGTACATACAAACCTCCTCAGTTGAAAGTAAAATCTGTTTATAAAAAGAGTACATTGAATCCCAATCCATAAACACAATAGAGATACCGATGGAGACTTAATTGGATGTAGCATGTCGTACCAAAGTTGTTAGAGTATGCTAAGCTAGTACATAATGTTTCGTAAAGCCACATTAGTATTTTACCGAGGTCATTATCTACGAAAACTAACTATAGTAATCCTTTTGAGGATTAATTTCATGGTGCTAGATCTTCATTTAGTTCCACTTCTTGTTGGAGATAAGAACAGTTATTTCTTGAGGTAGATGAATATCCCATCAACAAAGGACAAGACCCTTTCTAGAATATAACAAATTCTACTCCAACAAAAGATCATGGGGGTTTCACTAGAGATATTGAATAAGAGATAGACTTCTACTGCTGCATTAAAAGCATTGGCATGTTCTTCATTTATTGATGTAAACTCTCTGTGACGCCACCTCAACCAACAAAGGTGTAAAAATTTGTTTGCAATGCATGGATTTTTAGGATTGTCCTTTGAGAAAATAGAATTAAAGTATGGAAGCAGGATCTGCCAGCTCCTTAGGGAAAGACCATGTTAGACAATAATTTATATTTTCTTTCCTGTGAAGAAAGACCATGTCAGACAATATCAACGAAAAACAAAATAAGGAGACAATTGCTAGATTGTGGTCTAACTTGAAAAGAAAAGGTGATGGAAAATGTTATTGTCCGTGCAAAATTTGTAAGGGCTTAAAGACTAGAAGACTTCTAATCAAAACAACGAAGAAACATTGTAGGTTGCATGGTCACATTGAAGGTGGACATGATTATCATCCATTTGTAAGTTTTTCATTATATCGTTTTGACAATTTATATACATAATAAATCACGTGATGATGAGATCATGATCACGGTTTATTTATGTATATCAATTTTATATAGGTCGAGCACCCCGGAGCACATGGTATGGATCAACACAACTCTTAGAATATGATTTTCGAAGTGGACGAACATGGAGGTGTGAATATCGAAGCTGAAGATAATGATCCCATGGAAGATGACGATCATGAGCCAGAAAACACAATTGAAGATGATGGTACAAATACATTGATCCATGACTCATTTAGTACTCGCGCAGCTGATCATGATTATGAAAATGACCTTGATGTTGTTCATGATGTCCCTTTACTTGAGAAGGCATCTGAGGCCCTTTATGAAGGCTCACAGGCAACTCTTCTCTCTGTTGTATTGTTGTTGGTGAACTTGAAGGTTATGAATGGTTTATCCAATATAACAATGTCACGTATGTTAAGGCATGTCATATATGTCATAATAAACTATGAATCATGTTGTACCATTAATATTCTTTATTATAACAAATTATATTTTGTTGTTGTAGATTGATAGGTGAGTTTTTGTTACCACCATCAAATATTCTACCTCGCTCATACCGAGAATTATCTGCCCTTATGAAAGATATTGGAATGGAGTATCAAGCAATAGATGCTTGTCCCAATGATCATATTATATATCACAAACAACATGAATTTTGAATTGAATGCCATGAATTTCATATTAGTAGATATCGAACAGATCGAATAAAAAAAAGGGTTCATCGCAAGGTTCTTCGCTATATTCCCATTATTCCATGTATGCAACAATTATTCAAGTGCACTACCTTGGCACAATTTATGGATTACCATGCACACAATAGAAGTCAAGATGACATTATTTGAATGCCTGCAGATGGTTCAGCATTTATGGACATAGAGGAAAAGTGGCCACACTTTAAAGAAGAACCTCGTAATCTCAGGCTTTCATTGGCAGTGGACGGTGTCAATCCATTTGGAGAGATGAGATCTGTTTACTCAGTGTGGCCTGTTTTTGTTATCAACAATAACATTCCTCCATGGATGTCAATAAAGAGGGAGCACATATTGTTGGCAATGATTGTTCCAGGTATTTTATCATTTAAATATAGTCATCTAAATTTAATTATAAATATTGCAGTAAAATGGTCATAATAATTATGTAATGTTTTTGTTCATTCGATTAGGTAAGTACCAAGTTAAAGATATGAATGTATATATCGAGCCTCTTATCAATGAGTTGCTGGAGTTATGGAATGGTGTCACTATGTATGACGTCTCTAAACCAATAGGACAAAGATAATTTCAATTCCATGCGATGCTTCTATGGACAATACATGATGCCCCGGGGCTAACACATTTTTGTGGTATGTTATAGTGTTTAAGTTGTGCATGAACATTATAATTCAAAAAATTATCATATTTAATCCAATTATACATTATCTTGTAGGTCTTCAAACAAAGGGAAAATTTGCATGTCCTGTTTGTGGTCCAAAGATGAAATCTCGTCATTCAAAAAGTTTAGGAAAGCAAGTGTTTGATGAGTATAGGCACTTTCTCCACAAAAATCATAAGTATCGAAATACTGAAAAACATCTTTTCAATGGGAAAGAAGAGAATACATCAAAGCCACGAAGAATGACACCTCACTTGTGGAAGTTGGAATATAATAGAATTAATCGTCAAGGTAATGCCATTCCATCTATTGGTTTGTCATAAAACATTTTTTCTATTTTGTTTTGTTTACTGATGATGTGATTGATGATCATAATGGTCATGAAGGCATAAATGACCACCTTCCTAAGGGAATAAAAAGTTATCCCCGACAATTTAGTAGGTTGCCCTACTACGAGCAGTTACAAATTGTTCGTTTGTTTGATAGTATGCATATTGGAAAGAATATAACAGAGACATTATGGAAAATATTGGATGGAAGGCGTGACAAAGAAAAAAATGTCAAAATATGTAGTGACATTCAGGATTCCAATCATGCAATGATAAATGTCATTCAATCAAATAGCCATGGAGACCAAATTAATATAAGTGAGCTTCCTTGGTTATTAATGGACCAGCAAAGCAATGCTATAAAAGAAGTCATACGAAAAATTCAATTTTCCACAGGATTTGCTGCAAACATAAACAATCTCATATCAACGAAAAGTGAATTTGGGCCAGGGATGAAAACGCATGATTGGCGTACCTTCATTAAGGTAATTCATGTTCTTGTGTTTTTAGTATGTATTTAAGTACTGAGCGTACGTGTACTTTTCATTATGTTACAAAAAAATGAAAAGATAATTTTATAATTGTTGCAGTACGTTCTACCTCTATCTCTCCCAGACGACTTCGACAATAATGTCAAGCAAGTCATATATGATCTTGGAAAATACATAAGGTAAGTAGTGATATTTGTTTAGTTCGTTGTATAGATATTATATTTGCAATTAGTTTTACTTCTTATGTAATATATTTTTTTGCGTCTTGAATACCTTGTAGGTGGTTGTCATGTAAAGAAATCCATAAAGATGATATAAAATATTGGAAGAGAAAAATTCCTCATTTAATGTGTGAAATGCAAAAGTGTCTACCTCCAGCTTTTTTCAATGCACAAGAACACTACCTCATACACCAAGTTGAGGAGATTGAATTGTGTGGACCTGTACACACTAGGTCAATGTGGATGGTTGAGAGGCACTTGAAATTTTTAAAGGCTTTGGTTCGACAAAGAGCACATCCTGAGGGTTCTATGGTGGAGGGATATATGGTATACCAGACTATGGTGTACATTTCTGAATATCTTCCTAAGTTTGCAGCAAAGATCCACATGGATCACATTTGGGATCCCAACACTATTAACAAATTTGAAGGGGAGTATTTGACGGGGAAAGGTAGATTGAGGAAAGTGAGAGGTAATTATAAGATGTTATTGTAGTTAATTAATTCTTAATCTTCAAAATAAATCGATTGTAAGACGTCTATTTATTTTTTGTATAGTTGGTCGAGAGTGGGATGCACTACATTTGTATATTGCAAACAATCTTGATTGGATGACAGTATGGATTGAACGTTGTCAACATTCTGGATGCATGTTAACATGGGAAGGTGTGGCTTCATTGGTTAAAGAAGCACATCGTAATGGAGATTCCAATGTTACGCAAAGGGAAATTGATTTAGCATATGGTTTAAGAGATAAACAAGTACGTATAAATTTATTAATCACCCATATTTTTATCAACTCACAATGCAATAAATTTTACATGTTTGACATATCGCAGGTCAAACACCACAACGCTATGTGCTGCAGTGGTCATAAATTTCGCATAAAAAAGTTGGATGACACGAAGAAAACTTGTGATTCTGGCATCACTGCAGTCTTTGAGGTGACAAATATTTCATCAAGAAATTCCATTCATCCTCAACAGTCTCAAAATCGATACTATGGCATTTTGGATGATATACTTGAGTGTGACTTTAATTCCTTCAAATTAGTTTTGTTCGTCGTCAAATGGTACAGGCTACGATTGAATAAAAATGATCCTGATAGTGTTAATGCATGGTAGCTTATGCAAGATAAGATCTTCCTAACCTTTCTTATTTTGTTATTTACATGCTTCATGTCTGATTTATATTGCATATGATTATCGGATTGTACAAACATTGCTTATCATTATGCTATCGGGCTAACAACCCGATAGCATATTAATGTCAATTATTAATTGGCATTAATATGCTATCGGGGTATTAACCTGAAAGTATATTAAATGCTATAAGTTATCGGGTTATTAGCTGATACATACTTGCTATCGGGTGCATAACCATTGGCACCGATTTACATCTGTTATCGGGCTTAATTATATCGGGCATATTTGTTATCGGGTTTAATGAATACACCGCTTCATTTGGAATTAACACTGGTTAACAACTGCACCGGTTGGATTACATACATCGTGCACTTTGAATCATCGGTGTTTATATGAATCGATTCATTATATTGATCAGTCATTATATTATGATATTACAATATGCTATCAGGGGTTTTGAACTGATAATCAGCATTGTGTTAATGGTATAATTACAAAGGCACCGATCAATGGGTGCATTGATCGGTCATGCCTAAAAGGCATGACCGGTCAATACACCAATTGACTGGTTGCCTAAATGATATATATGCCAATTGAATTCATTTGGAGAAGACATAGAAAATATAAAATGATCTCTCTCCTTTAGACCTGTAGATAAAATCAGAATTATTAGACATTGGCATAATTCCTCATATACATTTATAGCACACATAGTTCATAACTTATTCTTTAATTGAAATTGAAATAACTTTACATGGTATCAGAGCCAGGTCCGGGCTAGGAGCCCCAAGCATATGAGAGGTGTGGCTTAAGGGGGGGTGTTGGTGTTGGAAATAAGCCACACCCGAACCGACGATGGACTAGTCTAAGAGGGGCCAGTAGCTCAGTGGTAGAGCACTCCAGCAGCGTATGGAAGGTCCTAGGTTCGTGTCCTAGCTGGTCCATGTCTCAACAGATAGAACTGTTATTGAACATGATAATGGTTTTATAATGCTAAATACAAGGTCATTTTAACCAGTTGGGGATGAGCCCTATGTTCTTCCAAGCCAATGTGAGCAAGTATTTTACTCTGGGGTTCCACATAAACCAGGTTGAACATTTGTTGTTAGACATGATCCAAGAGGAAGGTCGATAAAGTATAATGTGATGGAAGAAGAAGATACTGAAGAAGTAGAAGATGAAGTGGATGATGATCATGATCGACAGTTTCACAATGAAGAAGAAGAAGAAGAAGAAGAAGAAGAAGAAGAAGAAGAAGAAGAAGATGATGATGATGATGATGATGATGATGATGATGATGATGATGATGATGATGATGATGACGGTGATGGTGATGATGGTGATGATGATGGCGAAGACGTTGATGATGATGATGACAACGATGATGATGATGATGATGATGATGATGATGATGATGATGATGATGATGATGATGATGATGATGATGATGATGATGATGATGGCGATGATGACCTTGATGTTCATGATGATGAGGAATGAAATGTATGAGGAATGCGGGGTGAACTCACAAAGCTGGTTCCCACTTTTTGGTACATCCTGATTTTTGCTGAAATCATACATTTTTTGAAAAATATAATTATTTAAGCTTTAAGAGGTCCCATTTGAAGTAATTAATTGAAGAGAGTTAGATCAAAGGCTCTTAGATCAAAATTTCTTGGATAGAACCTCTCTACTTCTAAATCATACTTGCAATGGAGTCTCCTTTGCATCTATCAAATACTGATAAAAAATCAATTTTACATTAGCTTTTGAGGGGTCAAACGAATTCATTTAGAAGTTTTGTTTTTTTAAGGATTTAGTCCTTATTATAAGCTTTCCAAATAGTATAATTTTTTAATATATTTAAGTTTATTAATATATTTTTATTTTATTTTTTATGAATGTAGGTTTTTCACCGAACATGAACTTCTTTGTTCAATGCATTGGGAAAAATAGCAAACTAATTCAAAAAAATTCTGAAAAATGTCTATGCCCTAGGTATTGATGTCTTCTTTCTAACAAAAAAAATAAAACTTAATTTTGATATATATAGAGCAAGTTATGTGTTCAAACGTACACCTATATCTAAATTATAATTAGTCAAACTTCAAAACTTAATAAAATAACAAATATTCAACATATCACTATCAAACCAACTGCATGCCCTGGGTATTGATGTTACAAACCAAAATTTAAAAGAGATAAGTTTTTATCATTTATAGAAAAAAATTTATACGTTTCGGGATCCACATCACTCTTAAAAAATGTTGTTTCCTGTAAAAAACTACTTTTGAGGGAGATGGAAAAATCAATAAAATTTTATTCAAAAAAATTTGAAAAAAATATATTTAGAATCTACAAAAAGGATGTTATAAATCCCTAGTTTACATCATCTTCAAATTCTTAACGATTTAAAAGTTATAGGTCTCGGAAAGTGAAGGTTTTTTGCAAAATGTTCATCCAAGTGTCAAAGTTGGTCAAAAAGTGGGAACCAGTATTGTGAGTTCACCCTGCGATAAGTATATTATCTATTGAATATTGACTTCTTGATAGAATTTTTTTTACATAATTAATTCATTTTGTTTCGAATTCTAATGCCATTACATAATTAATTCATGATACACCTTTTAATATGGAGATGGAGATAGGGGGTGTGACTATTTATGTGACAATTTTTAAACTATGTTTATTGATGGAAATTGGATTGTTTATTAGCTATGTGACTATTTATGTGACCATTTAGTTGAGGATCCTGCATAGTCTACATAAAGTAAAGGTAAGGAATTACAAAATTTACAATGATTTTGATGACAACATCTTTTTATTATTTAATACTCTTTTTGTCTACAAAGTTCATGTCGTTCATGTTGTGTATGATGTAATTTCGCTAACGTTTTTAATATTTTTTCTTTGTCACAGGCCGACATGGATCCATCACATATCACAAACAGAGATGTACCTTGCGACACTTCTACTGAGAAGGTAAACCTCATTGTAATTGTACAAATTAGGTAGAAGCAAACTGTTACATTATTATGTTCTTTTTTTTAGTGATTTATACTAATTTTGTAATTGTTAATGATATTCTTGCCACAGACGGATGTTCGGGGAAAGGGAAAGGGAGTTGTAGTACCTGAGCACCTTTCTATGGATGTGGAATCATTAGGGTTAAGCAATGATGACCCTGAAGATCCCATAGACCTTGTGAAATTCTTTAAAATGCCTCTTATAAAAATTAGAAAAGAGATAGTTGCTTTGGCAGCCGTGCATCCTACCACTGATGAGATACGACAGAGGGTGGAATTATTGTATAAGACAGTAGAAAAATTGCAAGTAAACAGTAATGAAAGCTTTAATTATAATAAAAGTTCAATAATGGTTTATATTTTATTCTCTTTTTATGTCATTAACTAAAATATGTATGTATTGTTTTTACAACAATTTATCCGCCCTCATGAAAGTCGTTCCTATGATCAGGGTGTTGCAAGATCAGGTGATGGCGATTTTCTTGTATTATCGCTTGCTTGGCTTATCACTCTGAGTACCCAAAACACATCATACTTGATACTGTCAATTTTCAAAATAAAGGTTCATCCTTGTTTACAATTCTTGCACTTTTCATATATTTAATGTTTGATATATTTAATGTATTATTCTTTAGGTGTTGTCAATGTTACTGTGCAAATGCCGACGCCGCCTCATCAGAGGTCACCCTCACTTGTATTGCCGACTGCAATGTCGGCAACACGTAGCATGCATACATCCTCTAGTGCACGTCATATTGGCCTGCCCACTGTTGGTAGATCCCTCTTTTTCTCTATATCTTCTGTCATGTGTTTATTTCCCTTCAAGTGTTCTTTCTTGAATTCTAATGCCATTTCATAGTGGATTCATTTTTTGCAGGAGGAGATGCACATGAGGATGTGCCACAGGCGACTACTGCTGATAACATAACATCGTTTCCTGGATCTTCTTGTATTGCTAGTACGGGAACATTGCAAGCCACATTCATGGTGAGCGACAAAGAAATGCTTCCCTTAAAGATACAAAAGGTTCCAGGTACTTTAAAATTATTATTATATATACTCTAATTGTAATTTACTTTATGATCACTCGTTTTGGACTAATATTGATCCCATGAATTTTTTGCAGGCAATGATATTTTCTATAAACATCTTAGCGACATTGCATTGCAGATATTTGGGCCCACCATACATAAAAGGTGGTACATCATATGTGAACTAACCCTTATCCACTTTTGATTTCATATCATTGCTAGAATACTTTTCCTTTGATCCATTTCTTGAAGTGTAATAAATGTAGCTTCAGGTCATTTCTAAATCTAACAGGTTTGTTTTTGCTTTAAAAGGTGGAATGACCAAGAAAAAAGGTTAAAAGATGAATTGACAAACCAAATGGTTGAGTGGTTTGGAAATGACACCTTTGACAAAACCAAGCTCCTTGAAAAAGCTGGCACATATCTAAAGTATGTGAGGGACCAATACAAGACCCATTTGGAGAGGAACCTAAAGTACGAGTGTCCCCCCATGATTCCAGAGAGGTAGTGGAAGGACCTGATTTTGGATGCCAAGGAGAGAATTGAAAGGAAAAAAGGAAATACACCAGTAGACACCAGAAGAAGGTACGGGATACTATTAAGAATGTAATTATGTACTAATTAATTACTCTTTATATTTATATAATCTAACATATTTCAAACTTTTTATAGACTGAGTGACACGTCAAAGGCAACCAAGGCAAGGCAAGAAAAGCACGAGCAACACAAACTCGGCTCTGGTGGTTACATGAAACTTGTTGCACGAATTGTAAGTATCTCATGTAAACTCCTATATTGTCTCAAAATATTAATAAATTGCAAACGTTTTTTTTTATCAAACAATGCAAGCAAAATTTATAGTACCAAGCAAAAATGCAGGGCTCTGAATTCAATAGAGCGCCCACAGAAGATGGCAAGAGAATTGCCTACCAGCAAGGCTATTCAGTCGTGGCTGATCGGCTACGAGAATTGAGTGGGCATACACAATATTCTAGTGCATCCGTCACACAGGTAAATATGGTAAATGGAAGTTGTTTCAAATTGAATACTTTACCAATAATCTAATTGATGTTGAGTTCCAACATAAAGTGACTATATTTGTTTTAAATAAGCAAGCAATGATAACAATGTGCATGTCATTGGAATGCAGCCTGCTAATTGTGAAACACCACCTGCACATGAACGTCCGGATGTGCATCCCAGTAGTGGAGGTATTCATTTTCTATTCAAATTTATTTATTTAGCTATTAATACAATTAAACATCTTAATTTGTAATTAGAGTAGTAATTAATGTAACCTTTCTTGTTAATATTGTAGAGCATGTAGTCGATGGTGAGCAAGTGGAGCATGATCTAGGTACACAACCTCAAGAACGTGATGTTCCCCACTCAGGTGAAGAGGACCATGGTGTTCAGCATGTTGAGGTTGAGGCTACACAAAATGATGTGGCCCCATCAGGTAAAGAGCACAACAATTATGTTCTCTAAATTAATGAAATACTTGTAACAATAATTTTTTTTTTTTTGAATTTAACCCATTTCTTTGTTATTGCAGAGGACCCCCTTCGCTTCAGTGTCCTCGTCCTCAGTATAGGACTAGGAATAAATTGAGATCACAAGCAATTGGTGGAACATCTGCAGAGGGGGGAAATGATGAAGACACCGATGTTCCACTTAGTCTTTTCATAGCTTCAAAGAAAAAACAAAGAAAGAAATGATTGTAATCTAACTTATTTGATAATGACTGATTTTTATGTGTTAGTGAACGTAATTATGTGCTAATTAATGGTTATGGATGATATGTGTTAATTAATATTGTTGAATGTTGCATGTTAATTAATGTTAATGAATGTTATGCGTTAATGAACGTTATGTGATATTAATGAATGAATGCTATATTTTATTAATGGTAGAAAGAATTAATGAATGAATGTTATAAGATGTTAATGGGGAATTTAGAGTGGTGTTAGGGAGGGGGGGAGGGGTCAAATGAGCTTCCACCTTCACGTGGTTGGCCCTGTTAAGTAGAGAATATTAAACTATTCTCGAAACCAAGCGAAGCTCAACAAGGTAACACACTTTTCAATATTTCATTATGTTGCATAGTTAATCTTATTGAATAATGTATATTGAATCTTAATTGCAGGGTCCAATAGAGCCAACACGAACAACAACACCACGAGTTGCTGGGTATAATGAACTCCCATATTGTCTTGTCTTTACACGAACAATATGAGTTGCTTCTAGAGTTGATATCCAAGGTGGGACTGCAAAATTTATGAATATGCCTCATCCTTGTAAGTTTTTTTATTACAACTCCTAATTCTTGAGACTAAACTTTTTGTTCTTGATGTTTTTCACTAGTTGTCATAACCTCTGACTTCGATGCTTGTGCCTTAATAGAACTAGATGTTTCTTGTATGCATACTTGGTCAAGGACTGCATTATGATGCTATAGGGCTACAAACTAAGATTATTTATTGTATTGAGTTGCACATTTGACATGAGTTACCCTATGACTGCTATGCACATTTATGTATATACACTATTTCTAGTCTGTATATTGATATTAATTTGGAGAAAATATTACAAAACTCAGAGTATTCTCCATAAGACTAGAGAAAAGCTCAGATAAATTTCTGCAGCATTTTCTTACAATTACTTGCAATCATTTTTTTAGGAGTCCCGGTATCCATTTATAATAGTATGGATGCATACAAACTTTAGACCCTTCAAAAGAAAGTTTGTTACAAACAACCAGTCATTTTCAAGAAGCGGTTATAAGTCCTTTTCAGCATCTGCGGCTTCCTCTGCTTGTTGTTCTGTTGCAACCTCCTGTAACTGCTCTCGAGAATCTTCTTTCTATTCCATATACTTATCTTTCCACTCCTGATACACATCATCACTAGGCCAAGTAAAACTAGCAATCTTCTGTTTCATATCTTCTAGCCGCTTCCAAGTGACTTGTACATGCCCAATCTCTGTTTCTATGAAACCATAATGAGATTTCACTTTTTCAATTTCCTTAATTGTTTGGACAAATAAGGATGTGTCATCAGTACTAATAATCTGATTGATCCTTAGGGACAAATTGTGGTCCACCTCCTTTAACCAGGTCTTCTCTTCCTTTAGTTGGACAGGACCAATGAAACCTCCTGGAAACATTTCAAATTTATGATTTGCATATTCTTTCCTATAAAGTTGGGCTTTTCTTTTTATACCTACTCCTTCCACTGAAAGAATATTCATCTCTTTTATAAACTCACATGTGGACCTTAGATTGTCATTCTCTTCTACATCTGCATGGGAAGAACACATGAGCTCTAACTCTTTACCTCTAGGCACCCACTTATTCAGGATTGGTTCCAAAGTGGCTTCTTCTTCTCTCAATTTGATCAAAATCTCAAGAATCCTCTTCATATTTATGTATACATTAGAGGTTTTGACTGAGTCAACAAACTTCAAGATGGTGGCTTTCACCTTCTCCTCATATTTGTTTGCATACAATGTCTGAGCTTGTTTCAATTTTTCCAACTCATGTTGGACATTTTCAGGTAATTGGGAACTAGAAGGCATAGGAGAAGAGGGATATTCAATTATGGGACTAGTAGGAGGGGGTCTTGCTGGAGAGGAGGCTATCATGAGTGTAGAAGATTCACCGGGATGATATTGACCTGCCAATCAACTATGGAGTCTAGCAATTATGTTGTCTCTGTTGGCTATTCCTTCTTTAGCATCATTGTAAGCTTTTAAAATAGTCTCCAACTTCAATTGGAGATTAGCCTTTTCTTGAGCCTCTTTCTCTGCCACCGCAACACTAAATTTTGCAGTCTCTAGGACTGTGCTTGCAGCTTCCACTACCCCTGTATCTTGGACTCTTTTAACTATCATGCCTCCTAAGAGGCTAGAATATGATGCATCATTCCTTCTTTTGTTTTCATCCTTCTTTAAAGACCACATGACAAGAGCAACATTATCTTTGCTGAATGTCACTCCTTCCATAGGCTTTGTTTCTTTCCTCATTGCATCGAGCACTAAGGCATCAACTATATCCCATTCAGGGAGAATCAACACACCAGCCTTTGCTACCATTTCTCTTCCTTTCTCAGGGGTGATTGCTTTGAACTCCTCCATCATTTCTTGCTTAACCTCTTCTTCTACCTGAGTTGTAATTTTAAGAGGCTGTTCACTTTTCCTCTGTTCACATCTAGTTTTGAATTGATCAATATTTTGCTTCCATAGAAACTGTATAAAAGCTCCTGATGTGACAAAATTATTGTCATCTAGGAATTCTTCACTAGCTTGCTTAACAGTAAGGTCCATTTCTTGGCCCTTTAACTCACCATCAGTCAAATCCATTTCAGCATTAGGTGGCTCTTCGGGCATCCCCTCTTGGGTCTCCTCATAGGTATAAGCAATCTCACCGAGACTCCCTAACTGCAATAATTGTTCAGCCACAGCTTGTTCATCTCCAATGTGGATAGGAGATTGAGATGGAGAATATTGAGGCTCATCAGTTTCAATTTCCTTTCCCACTCTCTGCTTCTTAGGGGAATCTTGGATGTCAATGACATCTTCAATTTTCCTCTTCCCTTTTGAAGTGGAAGGTTCACCTGTCACTGGCATTATCACAGTGTACTTTGACCTTTTGTGCATTATATAGTCACCATGTGGGATATCTCTAGCAAAGGCAGGCTTAGCCAATACCATCTTAGCCTTATCATGTTCATTTTGCATTATGGCCTCCCTCTTTTCTTTTAAGGTCTGCATGAGATCTTCAAAATAAAGAATCATGAATTTTATTTTCTCCTCAAATGGATTGAAGCTAGAAAGGGGGTCATAGCCAGTGTCAAATTGATGGATAAAATCAAGGGCTTTCTTATATGCCACCCACTTCTCCTTCCTTAGTTTTTCCTCATCTAAGCTAAATTCATTTCTAATCAGATCTTTTGGGAACTGAAATTGATGTGGCCTACCTCTGCACACTGCTCTTTTTCTGAACATGCCATTGAAAAAGTCCTCAGGGTCTGCACATCTTGACACTGTAGTAGACAGCCTATATGGCTTAAAGAATTCTTCAAAAAATCTCCATCCACCCTTAGTGATCACAAAATGGTGAGCCATGATAATAGTTGGGAAAATAGTCCCTTTACTATAGGAGTTGAGAAAATACAACACCACAGGAGCCCAAATAATCTCTGCAAGCTGAAAAACTTGTTACAAGGAGAAGCAATGAAGCAAATCACAGAAGGAAAGAATTGTTAGTGAACATATTTGTCCTTCAAAAATGAATATGCAAATTAACTCCCAATGCCCAGAATGAAAAACAAAAAGCACTAACAGTTGGATCGATTATCATGAGATTGATAATCTTCCTCTGAATTTTACAGGGTACAGCTCCCGGGTCAGATATTCAATAAATTAATTGGTTTTAAACCACACATTTGCTTTTAACCAGAAAGCAACTAAAGGCACCAACACCTACTCATAACCATGAAGTAAATGTGAAGATGACTGAATACTAAATAAAGTGAATGCAGGAAAAAGAAAACACAGTTCATATTCCCAACACCCATAGAAAATAACTAAAGAGGTAGGAGCACATATCCTTCCCAAGAGGTAACTTAATCTGAAAACAAATTTCCAGAATTAATCAAATCTACAGCTTGTCATGACAAGAATGGTACTGAATAATAATATTAATGAGACAAAGCTCAATAAAACTTGAAGACAACAGTAAAGAATTCAAAGATTCCTGAATGCCTTCTTCATTCCTTCAATATCAAAATGAGTTCAAAGACTCAGGCTCTGTACATTACAACTGTAGGAAAAGAAAACATGCTCCCTGCTACAATTAAAAAAAAACACTCAGAAATTATTGCCCTTTCCTATAGCACACAGACTGTCAGAAAAGAACCCTCTTTTCCCCTTTCTTTTGCATATTTATCCTTCTTTTCCTCTCGGTGAGACACTTTCAGTTCCAAAAACTGAATCCTGGCATATCATATGCTGACAGCTGGATATAAATAACTGTCTTCATTCCTTCAACACTTTCTTGGCTTCAATTTAAATATTTAATCATAATGTCTTAATCTAAAAACATTATAACTCAAAATACATAATATTTAGGAATTAACTATGGGCTCCACCGTTACAAATATAAGTCGTGCCTAGTTAATATTTGAAAACAGTAAACTTGGTTGTTGTTGGTCAATTTGGACAGACCCGCGCTTAGTCCACCATAACTTTTGAAAGAAAAATAATTTGGTTAATCTCTCTGGTGGAAACGTGCGCAACTTGTCTATTCACAACATATCAAAAAATGAGAAAACTCCAACAGTGGAATCAAAAGATATGCCCCCCACAACATGACGGTTTTTCTATCACAAAAATCAGAACATGTTCTTTGTTCTACACTTGTATTCTGTCAAGTGTATCTTGCAAACCAGATTGAATTTCCACAATTCCTTTGGTGAGAATTTATAAAAATAGGTTTCATAAAACATATTCAAAATCCAGCTTGATCCAATGATTGAAGTGAGAGATATACCCCTTGCACAGAGACTGATTTTGCTATCTCAGAAAATTTGTATTTACAGGCTGCATTGAAATTTATAAACATTCTTCGTGCTAATTCTTTCACAATCCTCTAGGAAAAATAATCAATTGCTGCCTAAGTAAATGGTGAATCAAATTCCTCTTCCAAACGTTTGTTGGTTGACCAAATTTGTCCACTGATTGCTTTGTCTCTCCATTTTGGTTGTGCATTGAACCTTTGAACTTCATTGAACATATTGAACATCCCTGAACTGTTTGAACATCCCTGAACTGTTTGAACTGTATGAACCTGCTCGAACTGTTTGAACTGTATGAACCTGCTCGAACTGAATGAACCTGCTCGAACTGAATGAATTGTTTGAACCTCCCTGAACTGTTTGAACTGTATGAACCTCCCTGAACTGTTTGAACTGTATGAACCTGCTCGAACTGAATGAACTGTTTGAACAGTATATGACATATCACTTGCACAACACTTAAGTGAACATTAGCCTGAAAATGTCTTAGACACAACTTAGAACCTACGATACCTAAATGAACACTATGAACTCTGTTCAAGATGGTTCAAGGGGTTCAAGAGATTCAATAGACCATTGAAATGTAATGCTAAGGACTTAGAAATGATTTACAGGAGGATTAGGGATTGAACCAACAAATTTTTGACAAGACACAGACTCAACTAAAATTTTTGCAAGGCGACTCACTTTTGTTATGAGAGACGAATGACAAGGTAACAAGAATACACAGGAAAAATATGCTCCAAAAGATGAGAGCTTAATAATCTCCAAAATGTATTGTCAATAATAATCCTTCTTCATAAAATGAAAAGAAAGAACTCAACCTTTAATAGGTCAAGAAACCCTAAAAAGGAAAACCTAGGTTTGCACATAATAATTAATTATATGCACCTAAAGTTAGCTTAAGCATAAAAGAAATAAAGGGAACTTAAATAATTAAACAAATAATGTTTAATTAATCAAGTAAATACCCGAATACTCTAACACCCCCCCTTAAGCTAGACTTAGGGAGAAGCTAAAACCTAGAATAGCTACTGAAAGCAATAAAGATGGGTCCCGACAACAAGGCCTGATCAGGTACCCAAATAAAATGAAATCTCTATGAACTAGAGAAATAGAGAAAACCACGTGGGAACAAAACTCTACTCCAAAAAAAGATGAAAAAGAATATCATTGAAGCATGAAGAACCTGCAAACTCTGTCAAAGAATAACTGCTGATCTGAAGAACATCCACTGAACTAGAACATGACCAGGTAGAGAAGACTGTAATCTGCATGAGTGCCCTCAAATGACACTACTCGAATCAGGAGGCAAACAAGGCAAAAACAACTGAAATCAAAGATACAGATGGCATGAGAAACCAAAGCCTGAAGAGCTGATCAATCAAACCACGGAAGCAGTAGAACCAACAGGATAAACCTCCCCATAATGCAGAAGTGGGAGAGGGACAGAAACACTGAAAAGGACAGCCAAAAAAACTGCATGACGAAGAACCAAGAACATCAAAGGTGCTGAGACACATTATGATGA
This sequence comes from Cryptomeria japonica, assembly GCF_030272615.1. Taxonomy (NCBI): domain Eukaryota; kingdom Viridiplantae; phylum Streptophyta; class Pinopsida; order Cupressales; family Cupressaceae; genus Cryptomeria; species Cryptomeria japonica. The sequence goes on from NC_081411.1 coordinate 53,362,975, forward strand.
AGTGAATGTCATGGAAGGAACACTCACTTGACAAAGGAAGATGGCAAACAACAGGCAAACATCAACCCCCTCATGGCACTTGATCAATAGTGCATGTACAACAAGACACAAGATATGCAAGATTCCAAGTAAACAATGCATGATGGCACTTTATCTCAGTGTGTTTGCATATATACAAGCTACAATGATAAGAAGACTGGAAATAGAAATGAGAATCAAAACAGAGACACCCTACTCAGAAAAGAGATCCCAGGACCTGAAACAACCACGATATCTACCAGAGTGTTGAAAAGCAAAAAACTAAATAAAATATGCAAGGAAAGTACACAACACAAGCTTTTCGAAAATCTAAAGTTTTCAAAAAACGGAGGTCGGATTCTCATTCTACGTCTCCTGGAGTGCAAAAAAGAGACCTCACTTTGACTGCAAAAAAACATAGTCAAACAGAAAAATTGGAAAAAATTACTAGCACTATGAGGTCGGCCTCAGAACCAGCTTTTCGACGCCTATTCATTTTTGAAAAACCGACCCCGTATGCCCAAGATAGGGCCAAAAAATCAAACCCCCCTTGAAAAAGCCAAAAAAGGGGGTCTGGTGGCCAGTGGGTGGTCCGGTGGCCAAGGAGCGGCGCTCCGGTGGAGCCTGGGCGGTGCTCTGGTGGCCTGAGGGTGGTCGGCGATTGAATGCGATGACCGGGCGGTGCAGGGAAGCAGCGGGCAACGCGGCGGCTGGGCGTGGGCAGCAGTCGGGCGGCTGAGCGACGGTCGGGAGGTTGAGCGGCGGCTAGGAGTTGCAGGGCGGCGGCCGAGGAGAGGAGTGTCTTGCGGGGGTGGTGGTGCAGCGGAGGCCGCTGGCGGCGGCGGGGCCAGAACCAGCGGCAGGGAGACCAAGGTCGGGCTGAGCGCTGGGGCAGGCAAACAGCGACCAACGGGGAGCCGGGGAGGGCAAAGGCCGGTGGAGGCGCTGTCGGCGGGGGTCAGAGGCTGCAGTAGCAGCGGGCCGAAAAGCACAAGGAGCCGGCAGGGAGCTAGAGGGGCCGTCGGCGGGGGCCACAGAGGCCAGAGAAAGCTACCAGGAGCTGGAGGATGAGCGGGGCCCGAGGTCCAAATGTGTGACAAAGACTGTACGGACACGCGCAAAGCCTGCAACAAGGCAGGGGCCCCACGGTACCCTACGTACCGTGGGGACCCCCCAAAAAACTTTTTCCCCAAAAAATTTTTTTCTTAAAAAGAAACAAAAACCTCTTTTTTTCACTTTTTTGAAAGAATTTTTTTAAAAGCAAATTTCGGCCTGCATGCCGTAAAAAGGCAAAAAATAATTTTTAAAATTTTTTTTCTCGATCTGCGTGCCAGGGTCGTACGGCCTGGATCTGAGAAAAAAATTGCTCCCAGAGGCTTAGGAACCAAAATAGGTCAAATGTTATATGACCATAGGGGTTTTTGGGCCTTCTAAGCACGATGGTGAGGTCCGTTTAGGCCCAAAGTGCTCAGAAAAAAGGTCAAACCCTAGGTACATAAAAAATTCCTGAAACCCCAGATCTACTTCCAAAGCAAAAATTCTCAAAACAAGAACAGGCATCTGCAGATCTGAAGCTCTAATACCATATAGGAGTTGAGAAAATACAACACCACAGGAGCCCAAATAATCTCTGCAAGCTGAAAAACCTGTTACAAGGAGAAGCAATGAAACAAATCACAGAAGGAAAGAATACACAGGAAAAATATGCTCCAAAAGATGAGAGCTCAATAATCTCCAAAATGTATTGTCAATAATAATCCTTCTTCATACAATGAAAAGAAAGAACTCAACCTTTAATAGGTCAAGAAACCCTAAAAGGGAAAACCTAGGTTTGCACATAATAATTAAGTATATGCACCTAAAGTTAGCTTAAGTGTAAAAGAGATAAAGGGAACTTAAATAATTAAACAAATAATGTTTAATTAATCAAGTAAATACCCGAATACTCTAACATTTACCTCTATTGGTTAGCTTTGCTTCTTGTACTCCCCCAATTTGTCTCAGGACTTCTGCAATCCCTATCTTCAATGGGATCTGATAGGGTAGTAAAAAGGGGGTGCCTCTAAATCCAAACACTCTAAAAACAGTAGACATAGGGTAAAAATATATGTCTCCCCAATTGTGAACAATCTTGATATCCTCTGCAAACTCCTTTGGTCTGAGAAACTTCAAAAGAGCCTTAGGAATTCTAGGGTTTTCTCTGCATAGAAGAATCCTAATTTTAGATGCAAAGCATCTATCAAACTTTAAATAACTTGCATCTTCTCTATCCCAAGATAGAACAGTACTCCACAATTGCACTGACATCTCCTCTTTATCCTTGACCTTAATCAGGTCCATCTCCTTTCCAAAATAATCAGCCCCTTTGAACAAAAATATATGCATTAACATGGAGTACCATCCAAATTGCCTATCCACCTTACCATTTTTGATTCCTACTAGCCCTTTATGAATTGCATCAGCAAGGTATGAGGCATAATCAAATGTTATTGCTAGAGAGGGGTTTAGAATTCGTGCAATCATTAACATATAATGGGTTGGCATATTCTTTTCAGCATCCTCTCCAAAAAGCTGGCATAATGCCCAATACATACCTTTAGCTCTCAGAGTGAATAGGTTGCGAGAGAATGGTTCCATTGTGCTGGGGCCTACAACTATTAACCCCCTATCTTTACAAAGAATTCTTTCAATGGGCCACTTCTAAGATGATCCCTTTGAGTGTTGTAAACCTGGGCTAACGACTCAAAGTCAATAGGTTCTAACAAATTGGAGGACTCACTGAGTTTAAACACTTTCCTGAATTCATCTTCATTTATCTCAATCAAGACTGATCCCTTTATGTTCTTGATGCATCTTGCCACAGAGTCATAATTCTATGCAATCGGGGCTAACAGATCTACATCCATAAAAGCACCTGGGACCACAAGCTTTCCTACATCCTACTCCCATATGCCATTCAAAGGAGCTAGGGAATTCCTCTGCCCAAAACTAACTTTGAAGAGTCCTAAGTCTGACAATCCTATTTCAGAGTCCATCAACCAATTACCCTTATCATAAAGGCCATCTCCAATTTTTAGATGAGGGTTCTTAGGTACTAGCTCTTTGGCCTTAGCCCCAACATTGGTGGACATGGTTAATTGCTCTAAAAAATCATCACTGATATTTCGGTCCTGGTAATTCACTTTCCCTGTAAATTCTCTTCTGGGTGCCATTCTGGTCAAACAATTATACCACTAGAAGCTAGCACAGACCTCTAATGAAGTAATTCACACATCAGTATTTAAGAACAAACCAAGAGTTATCAAGAAAAGCACAAGAAACCTAATTATTCGCCTAAAGAAAATTGCTCTGCAACAATTCTCTTTGCAACAATTCGCTCTACAACAAACTTTGATGAAACAATACTTAGCAATCAAGTTGATGCGAACTGAAAAGGGCAAGTTGGCATTTCAGTTTTTAGAAATTAACTCCGCATGCTTCGGCTTTCTTTTCAGAATTAAAATCGCCAAATCGAATTCAAAACTGGCTCCAACGGGTCAATATTTCTCTAAGTCATTCCTCTGTTTCGCTCTTTCGCTACTTCACAGAACATAAAACTCGTGCTCTTTTCTTTCGCGAAACAATGCTGGTCGTTGGATCTCAAGAACTTACATCGCCTTTATCTCCATTTAATCTCTTTGCTTAAGTGTCGGGCCCTACCTCCTTTTCGCCACTTCGTGGAGTTTAACAGTCGTGCACTTTTCCTTCGCAAGGCCGCGCCAAGCGTTAGATCAAACTCAAATCACCCGGCCTTTAACTCCAATCGGGACCGTCAATCCTTTTAACTAACCGCGCCTCATCTTGACGGCTAACGATTTTCGCCATTTCGCTAAGGTTAAGTTGCGGGCATCTTCGAGTCACGAAACAACGAGAAGCGTTGGATAAATCTTGAGATGAATGCCTTTTAAGTGGGCCCTTTATCCGAGAATTACTTACCCCACTTGTTATCCAGTTAATAAATGCCACATGGCAGTCGACCATTAGCCCTAGAAACTCCTTTTGGTTCCACCCTTAATCTGCCACATGTTCCCTTTTACTATTCCCACATAACTGTCGGTTACACCTAGGCGGGCCCTCAACCACTTTTTTAAACCACATGTCACATCACTCCTCTGTGTGATTTCCATCTGTCTTTTGTGACTTCGCGAACAGTATTCTTCATTTGGCTTGCAGCCACGAAACCACGAGAACCGTTAGATCAAAATAGACCTGATCTACTTTTAACTTCATACCATGCCTGTCCCTTGGGCCCATCGGCCTTTTCGCTACTTCACAATGACTAACTTGCTAGCATCTTATCTTTGCGAATTCACGCAAGCCGTTAGATCTCAAGAACTTGCTCGTTGTTTACTCTTTTTATGACAACCTTGCTCGGACCCACTGCATATTGCCAACTCAATGCCTTGTCACCGCCATGTCATTGCCAACTGGGGTTACCACATTTACTACCACTCTTAGCGGGACCCTCCACCTTTTCACTATTTTGCTGAAGGTATAGCTTGTGCATCTCCTGGCCACGAAACAACAAGAAGCCATTGATCTTTTTCCAAGCTCTACAAAAAGTGGCAACTGTTATGCCATGTCACTCCTCTGTGTGATTTCCACCTGTCTTTTGCGACTTCACGAACATTATTCTTCATTTGGCTTGCAGCCACAAAACCACGAGAACCGTTAGATCAAAATAGACCTGATCTGCTTTTAACTTCATGCCATGTCTGTCCCTTGGGCCCATCGGCCTTTTCGCTACTTCGCAGTGACTAACTTGCTAGCATCTTATCTTCGTGAATTCATGCGAGCCGTTAGATCTCAAGAACTTGCTCGTTGTTTACTCTTTTTATGACAACCTTGCCCAGACCCACTGCATACCGCCAACTCAGTGCCTTGTCACCACCATGTCATTGCCAACTGGGGTTACCACATTTACTACCACTCTTAGCGGGACCCTCCACCTTTTCTCTATTTCGCTGAAGGTATAGCTCGTGAATCTCCCGGCCACGAAACAACGAGAAGCCATTGATATTTTTCCAACCCGATCATTCTTTAACCAAAGAAGACCGCTTATCTTTAGGACCCACCAAACCCTTTCGCCACTTCGCAAAGGTTAAAACACATTCAGCTTGATCTCACGAAACCACGTTGTCCGTCCGATCAGATGAAACTTGATCGGTGTTTAGCTTTGGTCCAAACCTATATGTCGGGTCCACCTTCACCTTTCGCTACTTCACGGAAACTAAGTTTTGAGCACTTTTTGGTCACGAATCAACGCGGGCCGTCAGATCAACAGAAAATCGCATGATGCTTATAAAGCCCAATGGACATTAGAAAAGGCAGATTAAAAGTGAACAAGAATAAAATATTTAAAGGGACCGCCTAGGTAAATGACAAGGGGAGAACACTTTTATGATAAATGGACCCATCGCTTAAGTGAATAGTACAGTAACGCCAAATTAGAAACCAAAAGGGCTTTTCTCAGGTATTATTATTTTTTATATCAATGATAATTATTACTTTTTTATATAAAAATGGTCATCGTCGGAATTATGACAAATACCAAGCTTTCGACCGACGACTTCTTTGACTGTCAGCAGAGTCCATTGGATTGTCGAATTTCCGACGAGCATGGCATCGTCGACCAATCCGACGCTGAGTTTTCGATGGTGGATTTTGTCGACACTCTAACAAAAATTCGTCAAAAATCTGACAAACGGCCGTCGGAAATCAGCTCCGAATGTACTAGTGATTTTAGATTCTATATTATATTAAAGCATTACCCTTAAAAAGGTTCAGCTTGGAGACACTATTAATATTTGTTTGTGATGTTTGAATAAAAGCATACTCATAGTTGTTATATGTGTGAGAAAATACATTGTAGTGAGGTTGTTGTGACACTTATTGATTAAGTTTATTACTTTGAGTGAGTTGTTTTGCAAATTTTAAGTAATAATTAGGAGGTCTAGTTGGTTTTTTAGCACCTTGAACAACAATCATTTGTTTTGTTTGAGGTTGAGGAACATTATGATGAAGATGCACAACAATTTTAATTTTTAGAGGTTTACTCTTGTAACTAGGAGCATGTATCATGTTTATTAATCATTGACAAAGAGATGGTTTAAGCAACTTAGATGAAGTCATCAAGGGCTTCATATAACATATCAAAACCTTCATTACTAAATGACTCATCAAATGCATAAAAAATTTGTAAAATAAGATCCAATATGGTCTGATAAACTATCTTTCTCCTAGATATATAATGATTTAAGAAAGTATAAGAGAGAGAAGTAGAAGAAAATGACGACGCGATGGATAACACTATTTAAGGGATAGAAGAATGTTGTTTTAAAGTTAATATAAGAAAAAGAAAAAAATTGCTTTAACCAATGTTTCAAGTGATACAATCTAATGGAAATATAAAGAATTTAATACATAGGGAATTAAGATAATCTCATAGAAGACATTCACAATGCATATAATTCAGATTTTTTCTTTTGAAATAAGAAACATGTTAAGGATGTTGGGTTCACCAAAATGTTTAATGGTAAAAAAGAGATGGACTAATCTAGCTAGTAAATTAACTGGAACCAACATATTTCTTAAAAAAATATTGGAACAAAAATTGACCAAAGGTGTTTAGTTTAGCTAACTCTTCTCAAAGAGAGCTAAACAACCTAGGTTTTGTTCCTCTATTGCAAAGAAGATGGATTGATTGATTGATATGTTATCTAATTAGGTCTACAAGTGTGCATAAAAAATAATATAATTGATAAAATAGGATTGTAGACATACATAAATAAACTAAAAGCTATAAAAATGGAAGAACAATGCAAAGGTGCACCTACAATTGCAAGCAAAGGGTTTTTGTGCTAGACTGAAGTGTTAGGCTCCTTAACCCTGAGACTATAAAAACTACATGAATTGTCTATATCTAGGATTAGTAGACCTAGAGCTTCCCTCACATAAGAATCCACCCAAAATAGGTAGGACTAGGACATTGGGTGCCCCTATCTAGGCTTTTCTTCCAACATTTGTGATAATGATCTTTGTTGATGTAAATATGTCTTCATTTATCTTCTCATTGTTGCAAAGTTCTAGATTTGTCCTTGCATAAGACTGAAGAGAGTAAAAGTGGTTGTGGATATATAAGATCTTGCCTTAGTCAATCCCTCACTACTATGGTATCCCTACCTCCACAAATAGTAAAATGGATACTAAAATAAAATGTGTTAGGTGATGTGTTGTCATTGTTGTCAACATATTCATCTTTGTGTTCCAGCGTTGCAGACAAACTAAGTGAGTTGGTTTGGCCAGTGCATTGCAAATGAATTATTGTTGATTAAAGGGTTTTCAGATAAGTATATCTAGTTGATTTAAGCTCAAGTTTCAGTGGTCTACATGGAGATTTGATAGAGTTGTGAGATCTAGTATTGTCGTTGGTATCTCAGTTGTTCGGTGTTGATCAATATTTTGGATTTTGCTCCACATTACAATATCTTGGTTTACGGATTTGGCACAGTGTTTGAAATGTTCTATTGTGTCCTCAATTCAAATGGTTCATGATTTGGAGGTTCACAAGTAAATCTTTTAGTTTGACAGTCATTGCAGTTAAAGTTCTTGAAGTTCGGTATAATGATGATGGAGATTCTAGTAAGTGGTGTTGGTATGGTTGTTTTTGTGGTAATTCATGATTCTTGTGGATGTTTCCAGATCGTTTCCTATTTGTGTTGGTGGTCCGCATTGATCCTTGTGAGCGTTATTGATGATTTTCTTTAGTCCAATGGTGTTCTTCATGTTCTTGGCCAACATGATGATTGTAGCATGTTGCAGATGTTCGAGGCATAATTCTTGGAGGTGTTTTGTGCTCGAAGTGTTGATTTAGGTTCATACTATGTATTAGCCAACATTGTTTTGGTTTGCATATGTTTTTGTAGTGTGTATGGTTATATTCTTGTAATTTGTGATGTGTGTTGAGTCAACCTTGAAATATAGGTTGATGGTATGCATAAATAAATGTAATATCATGTGATTGTGTGTTGTGGATGTATTTGTGTGCAAATAATGCTTTGATCTTTCGAAAGCAGTGAATTAGTGTGAAGAAGTGTGAATAAGTGTGAAAGAGCAGAGTATGTGCTTAACTAGACCTGGAACCCGACATTAGGAGATGTTATTTTCTCAGTTCATGATCTTCCAGATGTGATCTGAATTTGTTTGTAAGACAATGAGTCTTCCCTGGGTTGTAGCCCTTTGTTACTTTTGAGTGTTATCTCTAGGTAGTGTGCATGAATGCATGTGCATTCCCGACTGTAATATTTCATATACTTCTAATAGGGTATCATCATATTGTGGGTAGGTTCCCACCATGTTTTTTCCCTTGACCAGGTTTTCCACGTCAAAAATCTTGGTGTTATGTGTGTTATTAATGTGGTGTTGATTTATGCTCTCACTATTAATTATCAGATTTAAAATTGTGTTTGAGTTAAGTAAAGATTTTGAGAAAACATATTCACCCCCCCTCTTAGTTTTCTACCTTATTTCTAACAATTGGTATCAAAGAAGGTTCCTCCAGAGAATTTTAACAACTTGAGGTGATCCAGGATGGAATCTTACAAGAAGGAGAGTTTGAGATTTTATGGAAAAAATTAATCTCTTTGGAAGAACTAGATGAAATGTCTCTTGAGATACATTGGCGAATATTACTGGAAGGTTACCAGAGACAAGTATATTGTTCCTACAAATGGTCCTTCAACTCCGGATGAGATCAAGAAAGCTAAATATAATATCAGGGCAACAAAAGCATTATTGAGTGCTTTGAATGATTCATAAATGACAGATGTGATGGAATTATAAACTGCTCATCAGATTTGGAAGAAGTTGGAAACCCTGTATGAAGGAGACAACTATGTGAAGATTGTTGAATCACAGAGCTTGTAAGAAAAGTATGAGATGTTGAGGATGGGCGAAGATGAGAATATCAATTCCTTTATCCAGAGGGTGAATGACTTAGTGTGCAATATTAGATGTGCTGGTGGAAATTTGGAAGAATCGGATATTGTTGCCAAAGTGCTAAGATCCTTTCCTACATCCTACAAACACAAAGTTGCTGCTATTGAGGAGATATGGACTGTGACTGATCTGACTAGAGATGTTGATTGGCAAGATTGCTGCCTTTGAATTGAGTGAGTTTGGTGACTCTATTCATAAGACAAAATCTACATTCAAAGCTACTATTTCTGGAAAGAAAAGATATAATCCGAGAGAAAGTTCTTCAATAAGTGTATCTAGATATAAGAAGGAGATGAAGGAGATTGAAGAAGAGGAAAAATAAATTGAGGAGCTTCAAGCCCTTATTACCGGGAGATTGCCTAAAGGAGCTGGTAAGTATGAAGGAAAGTTGCCTCTTAAATTCTTTTCATGTAATAAGATTGGACATTTTACTTCTAGTGTCCGGAAAGAGTTCCTATGAAACCCTACAAGCCTAAATATCAGAAGAAATGTTATTGTGATGTTGATGAAGATCTGACAAATGATGAATCTGAGAAAAGGAAATTCAGGTGATGAATGGGTATTTATTGCTATGAAGGAAGATGATCCAGTACCTATTGATTCTGCTACCTGCATTAATGAGGAGAAATCTTTGGCTTCTAAAGTTGAAGAGAAAGATGAATGGGTTATTGGCAATGTTTTCTCTCATCATATGACAGGTGGTAAGAGTAAGTTTGTGAGTATGGAAAAATATGATGGTGATGTAGTAAGATTTGGTGATGACAAAGCTGGTATAATCCATGGTAGAGGTTCCATTTCTCTTGATGGTAAGCATAATACTAATGATGTCTTGTATGTAGAAATTCTAAAGATTAATCTTTTGAGTATTGGATAAATGGTTGACAAGGGATGTGATTTACAATTCAAGAATGACAAGTATATAGTCTTAAGTTGTTCCAGAATTGAGATTGCATCAGGGACAAAGACTAAAGGTAATATCTTTCACTTGAATGTCAGTGGTAAAAGTTGTTTGATTTATTAGATTGATAAAAGTTGGTTATGGTATAGGAGGATGTGTCATGTGAATTTTGATTGCATGGTTAAGATGAGTTCTACTCAAGCAATGAGAGATCTTCCTAAGTTGGTAAAGCCTACTAATCCAATATGCAAGGAATGACAGTTAGGGAAGTAGACAAGAGTTACTTTTAAAAGAAACACTATTATTCTAATGAATTATTAGATCTTGTGCATACTGTTTTGTGTAGTCCTTCTAGAGTGAGAAGTTTGTAGGGAGACAAGTATTCCATGTTGCTGATTGATCACTATTTAAGAATGATGTGGGTTACTTTCTTAGGGGAAAAGTCTAAAGCCTTGGAGAAGTTCAAGATTTTCAAAGCCATGGTTGAGACCGAGATAGGATTAAAGCTAAAGTGTCTAAAATCTGACAGAGGTGGTGAATTCACTTCTGATGAGTAATGCATTTTGTGAAGAGAATTAAGTGAAGAGACAATTCTCTGCACCTAGAACTCCCCAACAGAATGGTGTTGTGGAGAGGAAGAATAGAACAATTCAGGAAGCTACTAGAACCATGATGATTGAAGGAAACGTTCCACATATCTAATGGAGAGAAGATCTGAGTACTATTGTATACACTCTTAACTGAGTGCATATAAAAGGTGATACTGGTAAGACTCCTTATGAGTTATGTTTTGGTCATGTTCTTACAGTTAGATATTTCAGAATTTTTGAAAGTAAATGCTATATCAAAAGAGATGAAGATCTAGGAAAATTTGATGCTAGATGTGATGAAGGATTTTTTCTTGGTTTATCTACTAAGAGCAAGGCCTATTGGTGTCATAATAAGAGATTGAGAAAGATAGTTGAAAGTGCTAATGTGAAAGTTGATGAAAACAATGAGAAACAAATTAGAGCCCATGGATAGGATTATAATGATTAGAATGCTACCTCTAACAAAGGAAAGAAAGTTCAGACACAAAACTAAATTTAGATTACTTCGGTGAATCCAGTGACTCAATATGAAGGAGATGATGCAAGTGCAGAAAGAAGAAATCAAGAATCTAAAAAACAATAAAATTCTAAGACCCTCAGGTATGTAAGATTACGTCATTCAAAAAATAAGATCATACGAGATAAGAGTAAAGGTGTGGTGACTAGAAGAAGAATTTCTAAAGATTATTATTTGATTTCTAAGATTGAACCTAAATGTGTTAATGAAGCATGCAAAGATGAAAACTGGGTTAGAGCAATGGAAGAAGAATCAAATTAGATTGAAAAAAATAATACATGGATTCTTGTTCCCAGTCTAAGGATAAAAATGTAATTGGAACTAAATGAGAAAGGTGAAGTTGTCAAAAACAAAGAAGGACTTGTTTGTAAGGGATATTCTCAGATGGAAGGAATTGACTTGGAGGTGCTCTGGTGCCAAGAATTGAAGCTATTAGATAATTTCTTTCTTATGCTACTAACAAAGATTTCAAAGTTTATCAGATGGATGTCAAGTCGACCTTTCTTAATGGTGAGTTGGAAGAAGAATTTGATATTGATCAACTAGATGGATTTGAGTTGACAGATCAGGAAGATATGGTTTGTAGATTAAAGAAAGCACTATATGGATTGAAGCAAGACCCCAGAGCTTGGCATGCCAAAGCTTTATCTTTGGATCCTTAGGTGCATGATCTTAGGGGGAGATTGATGGTGTTGATCTATTTCATTTGTATTGATTATTTTTCACATTCATATGTTACCATCAATGCCAAAGGAGGAGATTTTGGATATTGTTGTTTCTAGGATATGTTGTTGTCATTGACGTCAACATATTCCTTTGATTTGGTGTTGCAGAGAGTTGTTTGGTATTCAAGTGATTGCATTGAGTTGATATGATTGATTTATTTGTTTTGGATGCTGGAATACTTCATTCCTTATTGGTTTTAGTGATCTAAAAGTTTACTTGATCACATTATTTGATCTGGTTTGTAGTTCAGTCTTTTTGTACAGTGGTTGGCAGAGTTTGGTATTTGATCTGGTGAGCTCTAGTACGATTATATTTTTGGTTGTGGATTTGGGAGAATGTTTTGGATATTCATGTGTATCATCATTTCAGATGGTTCGTGATTTGGTGTTGCACAAGCTATCTTTCTAGTCCGAGTTGATGTTGTTGATTGTTCCTAAGAGTTAGCTTGTTAACTGATGAAGATTTGAATAAGTGGTGTTGGTGCAGCTATTGTGGATGGTTCTAAAATGCTTGTTGGTGTTTCTTAATCATGTCAGATTTGTTTTGATGGTCCACATTGATCCTTCTACGCATTATTGGTGATTTTGCTGATCCAATGATGTTCTTCGTGTTATGCAGTATTCTTGGTGGTGTTACATGTTGCAGTTGATCTTGACAAGATTTTCGATGGTGATACGTGTTAGGAGATTTGATTTAGGTTCATTCTATATTGTCTATTGAAGAGGGGAAAACAGATTTGAAGGTTAAATGATCAAAACATAACGAAATAAACATGCTGAATGCTAAAATATCATTAAAAGACCATTCCACCTTGCTATTTTACCTTCTCCTTCGGATTGAGCTTGATGAAGTGAAAGCGCCCCTTGATAATGATCCACTTGATGTGTTCCTTTGATTGCTGGATTTGGATGGCTCTCCAATGTTGTGCACAAATGGAATGGATTTGAAAAATGATAAGAGTGAGATGATCAAGTTGCCGAGATGATTTCCTGGGCTCAAAAGGGCAGCATAAACTTACTGGATTTCAAGATGTTTAGAATGAAGGGATGGAGCCCTATTTTATAGGAAGAGGAGAGGAAAACGGATGGCTAGGATGGATTCGAGATGAAGGGCTAAGATTTACTTGTGAGCTCACACAAGCTCTAAGAGAGGGTGTGGAGACCAAGAAATATGCCTTAAAGACATTTCGTATCTCCACACTCCATAAGGTGCATAGGAGGAATTAAAAATTCTCCAAAAAAGGATATTATGGGGATTGGAGGAATAAAAAAGAATTAAAAATTTCTTGGGAGAGGGAATGCCTAGAGGAATGTGTGATTTCAAAAATCTTACATTCACCTAGGAAAAGAGCATTTAAAGCTAGTGGCTGGATGAAAAGGACAAAGAGTTGACTTCGTGACTAATCATGATGATTAACCATTAACGACTCATTAGGAGGGGGATTAGAGGAAATGTTAGGTGGGATTAATATTTGTAGGAGAATTTGACTAGGAGAGATAATGAGTGGAGGGAATAAAAAATTAGAAGAATAATGTTAAGTGAGTTTAGGGAGTTTCTAGAAGAATTAATTAAGAAGATGATTTGAAATTAATTAGCTAAGAGGAAGATTTGCGAGGATTTGATTTTTTTAGAAGAATAAAGAAAGGGATTGATTTATTAAATAAATCAATCATATGCTATAGTGACAATATTAATTATATTTAATTAATATTGAGAGGAATTTGAATTAACATAATTAATTAATTAATTATGCGAGGAATTAAAAATAATTAAAATAATTATTTTTAAGTGTCTACATTTTGCCCCTCTTTGAAGCGAGGTGTGATGACACATTGATTCAAAGAATAATCTTGTTTTGATGTTGATATTGGTTTGATAGGATGCCCCGACTCTTGATTGATAGATTATGGTATGATGATGCCCCCTCGGGAGATCAATTGAGGTATTTGATCTTTGGAGTTTTGTGAAATTGATATCCCGATAGATTTGATTTGATTCGATTGATAAGATCTAGATTCAGTCTGGTTTCAAGAAGAATTCATCCTGTATAAGACAAAGATGATCAAAGTGTCTGGTTTCAGGAAGGATTCATCTTGTATAAGACATGATTGATCACAATATCTGGTTTCAGGAAGGATTCATCCTGTATAAAACATGATCAGAGTCTCTGGTTTCAAGAAGGATACATCCTGTATAAGACATGACTGATCACAACGTCTAGTTTCAGGAAGGATTCATCCTGTATAAGACATGATCGGAGTGTCTGGTTTCAGGAAGGATACATCCTGTATAAGACATGACTGATCACAACGTCTGGTTTCAGGAAGGATTCATCCTATATAAGATATGATCAGATCACGTCTGGTTTCAGGAAGGATACATCCTGTATAAGACATGAATTAGGATCAGAATTGATTATGTGAGGAAAAAAAAAATAGAGGAAGAAAAATTAAGGTGGAAGGGATATATGGGGAACAAATATGAAGCAGTCGTGAGGTATTTGGAAAGAAGAAAACGAGATGGAGACCGCAGAGGAAAATGGGGGAAATTGAGAACTCCATGGGATTATTGAGTTTAGGATTTGATGGAATGATGGTGAGATTTTGTGCACAACAAATGTGGAGAGACAACCTAGTTTGATGTTACCCTAAGTGACTTGCACCATTGATTATAGAAATCAGGATGCCATGAGAAACGCAGGGCGTGGACTGACTCTGTAGACAAATGAGAATTTCTTGCACACAACAATGCGAGTGTTAAGAAACACTAATATAGAGTTGTGTTCGTGCAAGGAAACCCTCAAACACACCGATACCTCTTGTACACGAGAAGGTAAGTGTTGATAAACACTAGTACCAGGTCACTGATTTATACAAGAAGGATCCAAAACATGCCATACTATGAAATATGCCCCAGTATGCACCTATCATAACATACCTAGATATGGAAGAACCCAGGCAGTCGTAAATAGTGGCAGTCGTAGGGCAAAAGATGCAAGCCTATATGAAAAAATCTAACAAAATCTAACAAGTCTCTTCCTTGCAACCAAATGATACCTCTTGCCAAGAGTAGAACTAGGATGGACTTGGGATTGTTTCTCAAGACTTCTTGAAGCTTACACACAGAGGCATAAAATCTCAGTTTCAATGGGACATTCCTTGTTCATGACTTAGGCGAAGACTTCATCATCATATGCATGTTTTATTGGGAGGCGGAAAAGAAGGAATGTTGCACATGGGTGGGCTGGATGGGAGATGATTTGTAGTATCGACATGATAGACAGTGGATCCGGTTATTTACCTTGGCATCTGCATAAAGGTTTTCACCAAGGTACTTTTCCATAGCGCCACCAAGTGGTTTTCACTAATGGATGAATTGTTTTTTCTTTCTTTTTCTGATTTTTTAATTTTTTTGTGTCATAAGGTGCCTGTTTATCAGGTTTTCACCAAAGTGACGATTTTTTCAGGATCTTTTTCTCAATTTTTTTAAAAAATTTTCTCTTGATTTTTTTATTATTTTGACAATTTAAGACTTTCTGAGACTAAGCATAAAATCTTTTGAGGTGCATGATATTCATTGGATCATCCAAAGGATCGCCTTCAGGAGTAGCCAACTGATAAGCTCTTGATCCATATTTCAATGTGATTACATATGGTCCAAGCCAATTAGGCTCGAACTTGCCTTTCTTTTCTCTTTCTTGTAGATTTTTTTGATTTTCCATGAGGACAAGATCACCAACTTGGAATTCTCGGGTTCTGACTTTTTTATGATAACTCATGCGCAGATGGTTTTGATATACCCGAAGATGATTCAAGGCCTTGAGGCGCCTTTCATCTAACAATTCTAGCTCTTGTAAGTGAGCAATTCTGTATTCTGCCTTTGGTAGGATGTTTTGCAGTGATACCCTTAGAGAGGGGTTCTCGATCTCAAGGGGAAGGATGGATTCGAAACCAAATACTAGGGAATAAGGAGTGGCACCTATGGGGGTGCGGATGGAGGTGTGGTATGCCCACAATGCAGGATGGATTTGGAGGTGCCAATCACGACCCGCTTCATTGACTATCTTTTTGAGGATTTTTATTAGGGTTTTATTAGAAGCCTCAGCTTGGACATTGCCTTGGGGGTAATATGGATTGGAGAAGCGATGTTGGATGTTGAATTTTTGGCAGAGTTCTTTGACATCCTGGTTCTTAAATTGTTTACCATTATCTGTGATGATAACTTTTGGGATGCCATATCGGCAGATTAGGTAGTTCAGGATGAATTTGGATATTTGTTTGCCGGTGGTGAAAGTAAGAGGGATAGCCTCTACCCACTTGGTGAAGTATTCGGTGGCGGTGATAATAAATTTATGTCCGTTGGAAGATGAAGGGTGGATTTTCCCAATGAGATCGAGCCCCCACTACAAGAAGGGCCATGGTGTAATGAATGGTTGCAATTCTTGTGACGGTGCATGAATCTTGTCGCCATGTTGCTAGCAAGGGATGCATTTCTTCACATAATTGTATGCATCTTCTTCCATTTTAGGCCAATAGTATCCTGTTCTCAAAAAAAATTTAGCCAATGTGAGTCCACTTGAGTGTGCCCCACAGATACCCTCGTGTACTTCGCGTAATGCCCATTCGGCTTCTTGTTTATCTAAACACCTTAGGAGGGAACCATCAAAATGCCTTCTGAACAAGGTGTCTGCAAGGATGGTGTAACAGGAACATCGGCAGATGAAGGTTTGCTATTGGGTTTTGGTGAGGTGTGGGGGAATGGTGTTGTCTTTGAGGAATGTGAAGGTTTCTTGGTACCAAGGGGACTCAGGACCAACGAGAACACACACCATTTCAGACTCTGGTAGGTCGTATGCCGGTATAAACAATTTCTCAACCAAGAACTCGCACTTCTGACTGTGTGCTGGCATTTGAAGGAGGGAGCCAATGGTGGCCATTACATCTGTAGCCCTGTTGTTTGTTCGTGGGATTTGGTCAAACTTGATTGCCGTGAAATGTTGCTTAAGATCTTCAACCATGGTATGGTAGGGAAGGATTTTGTCATCTTTTGTCTGGTATTCATCATTGACTTTTTTTAGGATGAGTTGGGAATCGCCATAGACTTGTAATTCCTTTATTTTCCAGTGGATAGCCAAGCGTAAACCTGTGATGAGGGCCTCGTATTCTGCTATGTTATTGGTACATGCAAAGGCTATCTTGTATGATTTGGGGATGCCATCTCCTTGAGGTGTGACAAATAATATTCCTGCCCCCGATCCATTTTGAGTGTAGGAGCCATCAAAATACAATTTCCATGTGGAGGATGTGGTAACAGTCATAATGAACTCATCTGGTAATTCTGTGAGAAGAGGATGATTGCTTGGAAGTGGAGCTTCAGCCAACTAATCTGCAATGACCTGTCCCTTGATTGCCTTTCTGTCCACATATTCAATGTCAAACTCACTTAAGAGCATGACCCATTTGGCGGTTCTGCCAGTGAGAGCAGCTTTGGACAAGAGATATTTAAGTGGATCAATTTTAGCAATTAATTTTGTCTTATTATTTAGCATATAGTGTCGTAGTTTCTGTGTGTTGAACACTAATGCCAAACATGCTCTTTCAATGGGGGTGTAATTGAGTTCATATCCTACCAATGTCCGACTGATGTAGTAAATGGCGTGTTCCTTCCTTTGATCATCTGTTTGCGCCAATAATGCCCCCAATGCCACTGCAGTAGCACATATATACAAAATAAGGGGTTTCCCAGGAGTAGGAGGCATCAATACCGGAGGTGATGCTAGATATTATTTTAGTTTCTCAAAGGCCTTTTGGTATAAGTAATCCCATTTGAATTTTGTGTCCTTGCGCAGGAGGTCTGCAAATGGATGGCACTTATCTGCTAGTTGTGAAATGAAACGTCTGACAGACTAGAGTTTTCCTTGGAGACTGCACAGTTGTCTGAGAGTTTTTGGTGGAGGTATTTCCATGATAGCTTTTACTTTTGTAGGATCGCCCTCGATGCCTCTGCAGGAAACAATGAATCCTAATAGTTTTCCTGATGTGACTCCAAACACACACTTTTTTGGATTCAACCGTAGTTTGTATTTTTCTAATCTTTCAAAGATCTACTATATAATGGGAATGTGTTCTTGTCTTGTCTTAGATTTGCCTAGCAGATCATCCACATAGTCCTCCATAATTTTGTGTAAGAGGTCATGAAAAATTGTTGTCATTGCACGTTGATATGTAGCTCTAGCATTTTTGAGACCAAAAGGCATGACCCGATAACAGAAAGTACCCCATGGTGTTGTGAATGCAGTTTTATGCTGATCCTCATCTGCTATCCTGATTTGGTTGTATCCAGAAAACCCATCCATTAGCGATAACATTTCATGTCCTGTTGTAAGGTCCACAATCATGTCTATATTGGGGAGCAGGAAATCATCTTTAGGACAAGCTATATTTAGATCTCAAAATCTGTGCAGATGCAGATGCCCCCAACAGGTTTGCCGACAGGTACAATGTTGGAGACCCATTCAGCATAATCTATTGGTTTGATAAATTCTGCGTCTAACAACTTTTGAAGTTCCACCTTGACCAGGAGTGCAATATGTGGGTGCATTTTGTGCAATTTCTGTTTTACAGGTTTTGCATCTGGGCGGACGACAAGATTGTGAACCACCAAGACAGGGTCCAACCCTGGCATATCGGAATAGGACCATGCAAAATTGATTTTTACCTCTGTAAGGAAGTTGATGAAGTCTTGTTTCTCGATTTTTGTGAGGGATTTGACAATAAGCACATTTTTCGGAATGACTTCGGTGCCCATGTTGATGTTGTTTGTTTCTTCTATCAACAAATTTGATTTGTCCTATGGAAGGTAACCAATGGTAGGGAGGTCAAATCCCTCATCGTCAAGTGCCTTTTCTAGGTTTTCACTTTCAAATATGCCCTTTGATTTTACTTCTTGTTCATCCAAAGGTGCCTCAGGGAGGTTTTCACCTAGGGAATCATATCTTTTTCTTTTATTATCTTTTTTGTGGCTAAGGGCATTGACTTGACTACCAAAGTATCCCTTTTCGTGTAGTTGAATACCCTTGATTCTACTACAATCTTCCATATTTTGCGTTGTTAGGAGAGCAATGAGAGCATTATCATCGCTGCAGATATCTAAAGTGGGTTTGTCTCGTTGGCCCCAGTCAATGAGTTCAGGATGGACAAGATGTATCTCATGTGAAGTGGGAGGGGTTACGGGGGTGATGGTATTGATGTAAGCATCCAAGAAGATATCTTTCTCATATTCATAAGGCATTTCATGGAATTCCTCTTCATCAATGCTTTCGATATCTGAAGAAGGACTAGTAGGGGCACCAGCGATAGTAATCTTAGGCACCGGGGTCTAGCCCAAGCCTTTGTTGTATTTGTAGCAGATAGGATTTATGGGTGTTTATCTTCCTTTCTCCTCTGGTCCCAGGTCGTGCCCTTTGTAACCCATTTTTTCAACTATGGCAGATGCTTTTGGGTACATTTCTTTGGATATTCTTGTTGGATCTTCATCTTCTTCCCGATATAGCTATGAAGAACTATCTGCTTCGAGGCTCTCGTTATCAAGTGGGCCCCATTGCTGGAAGGTAGTGTTTTGGCATTGCATGACTAGTTTTGGGTCCTTTTTTATCTCTTTTGGTTTGCCAAATGACTTAGGAGAGAGAGGGAGGTTGCCTATTAATAAGACGTCCTCCAATTTGTATTCTCCATAGCCACTGTCCAAGATCTTGATTTGATTATCTGGTTGGGATGATGTGGAGGCAACATTTGATGTATCAGATGGAGGGGTTAGGGAGGGTCTATTTAGTGGGCAATGATACGGATGCTTCCCCTCTAATAGTTTGCAATATTGAAAAGGTTGGGGATCACCGTTGATAGTGATCTCTCTTCCGTTATATGGGAATTTGATGCATTGGTGATAGGTGGAGGGTACGGCCTGCAAGGAATGAATCCATGGCCTCCCGAGGAGAATGTTGTAGGGGAGGTCAAGATCTAGTATTTGGCAAGGGGTTTCAATTGTAATGGGGCCCACTTGAAGAAGTAAGGTGATCACACCCTTTGAAATTATTTCTGCATCATCATATGCCTTTATTGTGATCCTTCCTGATGTGTCTATCAGATCCTCAGAAAGTCCCAATTATTTCATTAATTTGTATGTGCACAGATTAAGCCCGGATCCACCATCTATCAGGATACATTTGACCTTGTGCTTGTGGATGAGAGCTTCGATGTGCAAAGGTTTGTTATGGTCTTCATCTGCGGGAGCATCTTTGGAGTTAAATACAATGTGTTGTTGGGCAGCAAGGTTTCCAATGAGGGCTTGGAATTGGGTGGCGTTGATGTTATCTGGAATGCGTGATTGGAGAAGGGCTTGTTCCAAAATTTCTTTATGGATCGGGGAAGTCTTAAGAAGTTCCAAAATGGAGATCTGCGCGGGTGTCTTCCCAAGTTGATCAAGGAGGTCATATCAGTGGGTGGAAGACATGGGTGGGGGGTTTGGTGGGGGAGGGACTCCTTGGATGGTGACTCTTCCTCGGCATGTAGTTGCATTGCAGCCATTCTGGAAATGGGAGGTGGAAGGCGTGGCGCCTTGAATGACTATCCTAGCAAGATTTGGTCTACTTTGGGAAGAAGGAGAATTGACTCCTTGGATGGTTATGACATTGACATTATTGTCTGCAGGTTCAATGTGACCTACCAAAAAATCAAAATCGGTTACGTGATTAGCATAGTCATAACCCATTGCGTTAGATGATGAGCCTTTTCCTTTATCATGCTTCGGGAAGGGTTCCTGGTACATTTTGAGTTTGTCATTTTTATTACCCAGTTTTGTATTTGCTATCTCAATCTCACCTCTATCAATGAGATCTTGTATGTAGATCTTCAGTTTCATACGCTTTCGTGTATCATGTCCCTTGATACGATAATATTCACAATACTCATTTTCATTATACCAACTTGGTTTAGGTTGATTGGGGTCAAACAGGCGAGTGATTGGAAAAACCACTATACCTGCTTGGACAAGTTTTTGAAACACCACTTCAATAGGCTCAGCTAGAGGAGTGAAATCTCTTGGAGTCCTGTTATTCGATCGGGGGGGTCATCCCTAGATTGAGACATTGTTGTGAGGTTTTTGGGATAGATTTTGGTTGTTGAATTGATGATTATTGGTGGTGGATTTTGGGGGAGCGGCCACGGTTTGGACCCGCTTTGCTTCAGTTATACCATCATTGACCATATTTTTGTTCTTGGACCAGAATTTTGGCTTGTTGTTATAATAAGAGGAAGAAGTTTGTGTTGATTTCTGGTAATGTTTCAAGGTTCCTTCCTCCAACAAGACACGTTTGAGGGTGAGGCCCTTATCTGTCAATTTTTGGAAGGATTTGATACATTGAGATTGTAGCATCCTAAAATTGTGACACTTGCAATTTCGACTGCATTTGGGTCTTCACGATGGCGACGCAACGTTAAACCTGAATGGAGACCTCGAAACCTACTTGTGACACCAAAAACTGCATTTTTCTGCACCTTGGCATGATCCCTCCTTGCGCCCTGTTGTCCTGGGAGGTGGGACCATGGCGCCCAGTGCCCTGGTCCTTCAGGACTAGGGCGCCCAGCGCCCTGGTACCCCAGGACCATGGCGCCCAGCGCCCTGGTCCCTGGCCCTATTTTGGGTCCGGCCTCCTTTTGGGCATCGGGTCTTGAAGTTTGCAAATTGGAAAATAATGTTTCTAGGTCGGCCTAAGGTCGGAAAAATCAGTCTCTCAACCCTAATTGACAAGTATATAAACTACATTTCCCCTCCCGAAAAAGGGAGCAAAAAAGAGAAAAAACATATGTGTGCAAAAGGCGGAAGCAATATTCAAACATCCAAACATTCAAGCATTCAAGTATTCCTTCAAGCAATTGAGCATTCTAAGTCTCCATTCAAGGCTAAGTGTTGCATTCAAGACAAGGATTCAACCATTGAAGAGGAGATCACATACAACATACAACACACAACATACATTACACCTTCGCATGTAAGAATACCAACATTCTTACAACAAGGTATCAGTACTTGTTTACATTACAAACATTTACATTTACAGCATTCTCATTTCTTGGTTAA
This sequence comes from Cryptomeria japonica, assembly GCF_030272615.1. Lineage (NCBI taxonomy): Eukaryota > Viridiplantae > Streptophyta > Pinopsida > Cupressales > Cupressaceae > Cryptomeria > Cryptomeria japonica. The sequence goes on from NC_081411.1 coordinate 53,384,894, forward strand.
TTCCAAAACCGGGGTTTGACCTAAAGGCAAACCCCTAATCCCTAACCCCCCAATCCTCCTCTCTTTTCTGTGTGTAGGTTGCAGGTACGCGGCTGTAATTGAAGATTTGGAATCCTTGTGCAGAGACGAACAAATCCACCTTCGTTTCGCGGATTTTTCGGAGGACCGTGTGCACGCCGGGCGCCATTGTCCAATCAAATTTCACTCAAATTTGTAGAACAGCACCGTCTCGACATTTACTGCTAATTCCAGGTTCGCAGCTTCATCCCATATCCCTATCTCTGTTTATAAGTGAATCTTTCTTACTTTACATGCATTCCTAGTTCAATCATTCTATCTACATTCTTTACAAAAGAGGGTATCCTTGATGTCACAACCCTTGAAACTCATTTAGAATCCAATCCTGCATTGTGTGGGATTGGATCTTGTGGGTTTCAACCCCTCTTTTGAATGTAAAGTCTCTCCTAAGTGAAAACCATCAACCCTAGTGACCTCCCTTCTCTCTCCTTGGAGTTGGGGAGGGAAGAACAACTAGGGTTCGATTTTTCCTCTTTACATTTTGGTGAACCCAACGTGAACATCCTAATTTTGATTATTCATGGTTAGATCTGAAAAATTTGCTTCCTTAATTACATTTCCACGTTTGATCTTTTGCAAATTTTAGAGGCTAATTGCATAAAAACCCTAAAATTTTCTTTTTAGTAATTGAGCTTGTGAAATGTTTAATTGTTAATGCTTGTTTCAGATCTACCCTTCTATTGCAAATTGTCAATTCATATTTGTGCTTTAATTCTGAAAATTAAGTGGTTAAGCGTCAAAACCCTAATTTTTAAAACCTTCTTGATTCAACCTTTGACTGATAATTTCACTGATCAAAACACCTCCAAATCGGCTGTAATTTTGGATTCCGCAACAAAATCACAATATCTCTCATCCCTGAAAATTTGGAAAAAAGTTGCGAGGACCGTGTGCACCCCGAGCGCCATCGTCCCCGACATTTTTTTCGAAATTTCGGGAGCTAGATCTTACTGTATTTTTCTGCTAAAAATCCAGAATTTTGGCTGATTTTATCAATTATAACACTTTCAAAATTAAAGTCAAAGTTGGTCTAGTGATTGCTTGGATAAAGGCTTATAATCATTCACAAATTGTTGAAATTAAAATTCATATCAAAATTGTGTTTCTTACAGTCCTAAATCTGAAAAGTGTGTTGGCATTCATTCGAAATTTCAGTGCTTTATTCAAATTTTTACAATTTGTGACTTCTGAAATTAAGTGTTTAATTGCAACAACTTTGATTTCCGCTTTCAAATTTGAATTTTGCATGAGATCGAGTCAAATTTTAAATTTCAAAGCCTGCATTGCTTTCAGTATTCTCTCTAAAATCATAAAATTCAAAATTTCAGTTTCCCTCTCTTTTTCAAAAATTCAAATTTTGCATTTTTCAACAATCTTGGTAGGGTTCAATTTTGAGATTGCAACTTTAATTTGGCCTATCTACAGATCGTAAAATCACTCAATTTTTTCAGATTAGCTTTAAAATCATCATAACTTTCATCCTTGAAAATTTCGAAAAAAGTTGCGAGGACCGTGTGCACTCCGTTCGCCACGGTCCCCGACATTTTTTCCGAAATTTCGGGAGATTGTCCTGATTGTATTTAACAGCTTAAATCTAGGAGATTGGTTGATTTTATTGAAATTTGCTACCTTTAAAATTCAAAATATTCTCTCTCTCTCTAGTGCATGAGTTTTACAACAATAAGCCCTACTTACACTATTCCCGTTAGACGAAGCCTTAGAATTAAGTCTTTCCAAGGTGTAATTACCGAGGAGATGGAACCTAATTTGAATGGCCTTCTTAACGAAGGCATGGGTAATTCCTCTAATCCTCTTAATGATGAAGAAGCTCTCCATGAGGTTTCTGTAGAACAACTTTCAAAATTGGATAACCAATTTGATGATTTTCGACAATGGATGTCTCAAGAATACCCCGATAGTGAAGCTCTTTCCTTAATTGAGGGTATAAAACGTATGGTTCAAAGTGATAAGAATGGAATTGATATTTTGCATGGTATTGCACACATTGTGGATTCGAATGTGATGCCTATGAAGAGTTGTGCCAAAACTTTAGGTTATACACAACCTCCTACTCAAGTTAATCATTCTATTCCTTTGACAACTCCTATTGCTAGTATACCTACTTTTACATCAAACATAATGACTACTTCAATACAAGACATTCCTCCTATGATCACTAGTCATGGGGGCAATCCTTCTTCTTCAATCAACCCTCTTCCTTCATTCAATCCAACTTCTTCATTCATTCCTTCAATAAGTGTTCCTATTATATCTCCACAAATGAACATGACACAAGGGGGCAATTCATTTAACCATTCCATTCCTCCTTGTAGTGTTCCTCCTTTCCAATCATCTCCTATGACTAACTATCATAGTGTCCCACCACCTTACTCTCAATCAATACCTTCTTTCAATAACATAATACCTCCATCACAATCTAACACGTCTAATATGAACTCTTCGACTGAAGCGACCATTAATAATCTTGCACAAACTGTCTCTTCTTTACAACAACAAATTGCCTCTATGAATCAATCTAAGTTTAGTGTGCCCACACTTGATGTTGCGAGCCCACTTTCTCTTGACATTGTTCGAGCTATCCCCCCTAAACATGTTGAAATCCCGCATTTGGAGCTTTATAATGGTAAGGGTGATCCTCTAACACATGTTAAGACCTTTCAAACAATATGTACCGATTTTGCTTATGACCAAAGGTTGCTTGCAAAATTGTTTACTAGAACATTAAGAGATAAGCCCTACAATGGTATTGCTCGTTGCCTTCCTATTCTATTACTTCTTTCGAACAACTTGCAAATGCTTTTATTCAACAATTTCAAAACAATATAAGTCCTAAAGTTACTTTGATTGATTTAATGCATTGTAAACAAGGTGTTAAAGAAAAAGTGACTGATTTCATTGGTAGATATAAGCATTTGTATGTTCAAATTCCTTTTCCAGTACCTGACAATGATATTCAAAGAATCTTTATTTCTAATTTACAAAAAGATATTAGAGAAAAACTCTTGTTTTCTGAGTTTACTTCTTTCCAACAGTTGTGCGCAACTCTTCACAATTATCAACTGACTGTGAGTCAAATGGAACAAGCAAATCCTATGGCTCCGAGTGATAAGGGTGATAGTAGTCAACAACCATTTGGGAAGTTTAAACCGAACAGAGAGGTCATTAAATTCAATGAAAACATCATCAACAACAATGTGAATGCAGCATCAGGTGTGCCTCCTATTTCTAAGTTTTTCAGGAAAGAAAGAAAGTTTACTCCTTTGAATGAATCATTGCATAGTATTATGAATAAGTTATTGGAACAAAATGTGCTTACTCTTCCTCCTATAAGGCAAATAGATCCTACAAAGATTAATTCACCCTATTTTGATAACAAATCTTTTTGTCAATTTCATCGTCAACTTGGGCATGATACTGAAAAATGTTTTGCTTTAAAGGGTAAAATTCAAGATTTGATTGATAATAATACTATCTCTGTTTCTGGTGTGAATGATAAAGGCAACACATCTGTAGCTCCTCCTAACCAAAATCTTAAGATTTTTACTGATCCATTACCTTCTCATACCTCTAATGTGATTGATACTAATGATTCCTCTGTCTCACCTGATGATCTTGTGTCTATGACTCCGAATGTGATTAACTTTGTGGAACAACAGAAAATCCCTAGAGAACCTTCCATCACATTTGATTCCAGTGAAACTATCAGGGCACCTGATGGTCCTTTATATATAGTTGCAAAAGTCAAGAATACACCTTGTCGTGGAGTGCTTATTGATCCTTCTTGCATGGTTAATGTCATTACTGAAGAATTTCTTTTTACTTTGCAATTGAATCAAGTGATCTATGACAAAACAGATGTGGTTGTGAAATTATTTGATGCATTTTCTTCTCCTGCAATTGGTTCTATTACATTACCTATTGAGGTCCATAACAAATCCCTTGATGTGGACTTTGCTATTATTCCATCATCTGAACAATTTCGTGTGAAGCTAGGCTATCCTTGGTTATCTTCCATGAAAGCTATTGCTTCTCCTATTCACAAGTGTTTGAAATTTCCCCATAATGGTGAAGTTGTTACTGTCAATCATAGTCTCTTTAAACCAGCTAAAAGAACTTCTAGCGTTCCTATTGATTATTTTTGGCCTAAACAATTCCAATCTCTTCCACCGCGAAGTGATCATCTCTTCAAATCTTATCAAAAGTGGAAAAAAGATATGATCCTATCTCTAAGTGAACCTAGAACACCCAAACTTGATATTCCTATCATTCTTGAGAAGGAAGTTCTTCCTTTGAAAGATAAAACTAATGTCTTTCCTCAAGAAGATTCCCAACCCATCCCTATGAATGTGACTACGTCTATGACTAATAAACTTTCTAAAGGTAGACCTATACCTCCTCGTCATGATGGACTTGGTCTCCTTCCCAAACCAAATATTCCTCCTTTATATGGAGCAGTTCCTCCTCCTTCCTCTTATGGAGAGAAGAGACCTTCCTCTTCTCCTATTATTCAACCTAAGAGACCACAACCTAAACACCCAAGTGATAAGGATGAGAACATTCCTCCTCCTCAATCTTCTCAACTTCCTGCTAAGACTAGATGAAATCGTTCTGCGCGCGAACGCCGACGAAAGCGTCGTCGTAGAGCTCAGGCAGCTGCTTCTCAAACTTTGCAATCCCCAAAAACACCTTCAGCTAGTATTATTCCATTTTCTCCTCAGCCGAAAATTGAGCCAAAATCTCCTAAACATAAGATGCATGATGGTCTTGATCCTGTGCGAGTTAAAGATCCTATTTTTATAAATCTTGATGATGATATAGATGAAAATGTTATTCATGATGAAAATGTTACTCCTCTTTCTTTTGATAGTGAATATGAATATGTTGATAACCATTTATCTAACGAATTTTCTAAAGCACTTATCCTAGCTCCTAGACAAGAACAACGTGGCTTGGAACATGAACATAGCCCTTGTTTGGATCTTGTGATAGCTCCATCTGCTTTGTTGAATGTTCCTCCTCTGGCATGTTTCCTGCCTTCCCGAAATATTGATCAGCAAGATCGGGGGGTAGATGACGTGCTAGACTAGTTTCATTAGCATAGCAGACTCTCTCCTCCTCTCTTGATCTCTTTTGTTACTTCTTCTATGTGTTATTCTTATTATTCTATTTGTTGTCCTTAGTGTTGTCTACTTGAGGACGATGCAAAGCATTGAGATCTCTTTTTGGTCTCTCTCATGTTTACTCAAAAGACACATGTGTTCCCTTCTTCTAGGTGACCTTCCTTGATTGGGGAATGAAGAACAATTATGCATACATACATATGATATACATGAATTATCATACAGCATACTGACCCCGAGGGAAGCGAAGTCACCTTGTGCTTTGTGTTTTGTGTCTATTATCCTTGGGCTTATCTCACACTTGGGGGCTAAATCCTTGTGATAACGTGCTCCTTTCCCTTCTCATTTCTTATATGTATCACTACCTTAAAGCAATCACCCCCGGTGAGGCGTGTGCAATCGCTTTAACGTAGGGGGGCATACACCCCGTTCATATCTCTTCAAGATACTTGAAAGTTTCTTGGCGAATTTAGCTTTGCCTTGAAAATTTCTGATATCTTTCTTGCATGACTCATAGTGAGGGAACCTTACTACTGACATTCATGGTTCTCCCTCGTGATCTTCCCTTTTACTTTGTCAATCGAAGTCGTAAGATCCTTAGTCCACTGGGGGCTTGGTGTATCTTGCCTCCTTGACGTGGTGAACGTTTTTCAATGTTGTTTCCTTGTACTTTACCGGAAGTATGAGCGTACGCTTATACTCCCGCTAAAGTGGGGGCTAAATGTAGCGTCCTAAAATTGTGACACTTGCAATTTTGACTGCATTTGGGTCTTCACGATGGCGACGCAACATTAAACCTGAATGGAGACCCCGAAACCTGCTTGTGACACCAAAAACTGCATTTTTCTGCACCTTGGCATGATCCCTCCTTGCACCCTGCTATCCCGGGAGGTGGGACCATGGCACCCAGTGCCCTGGTCCTTCAGGACTAGGGCACCCAGCGCCTTGGTCCCCCAGGACCATGGCGCCCAGCGCCCTGGTCCCCGGCCCTATTTTGGGTCCGGTCTCCTTTTGGGCATCGGGTCTTGAAGTTTGCAAATTGGAAAATAATGTTTCTAGGTCGGCCTAAGGTCGGAAAAATCAGTCTCTCAACCCTAATTGACAAGTATATAAACTACATTTCCCCTCCCGAAAAAGGGAGCAAAAAAGAGAAAAAACATATGTGTGCAAAAAGCGGAAGCGATATTCAAACATCCAAACATTCAAGCATTCAAGTATTCCTTCAAGCAATTGAGCATTCTAAGTCTCCATTCAAGGCTAAGTGTTGCATTCAAGACAAGGATTCAACCATTGAAGAGGAGATCACATACAACATACAACACACAACATACATTACACCTTCGCATGTAAGAATACCAACATTCTTACAACAAGGTATCAGTACTTGTTTACATTACAAACATTTACATTTACAGCATTCTCATTTCTTGGTTAATTCCAAAACCGGGGTTTGACCTAAAGGCAAACCCCTAATCCCTAACCCCCCAATCCTCCTCTCTTTTCTGTGTGTAGGTTGCAGGTACGCGACTGTAATTGAAGATTTGGAATCCTTGTGCAGAGACGAACAGATCCACCTTCGTTTCGCGGATTTTTCGGAGGACCGTGTGCACGCCGGGCGCCATCGTCCCGTCAACTTTCACTCAAATTTGCAGAACAGCACCGTCTCGACATTTTACTGCTAATTCCAGGTCCGCAGCTTCATCCCATATCCCTATCTCTGTTTATAAGTGAATCTTTCTTACTTTACATGCATTCCTAGTTCAATCATTCTATCTACATTCTTTACAAAAGAGGGTATCCTTGATGTCACAACCCTTGAAACTCATTTAGAATCCAATCTTGCATTGTGTGGGATTGGATCTTGTGGGTTTCAACCCCTCTTTTGAATGTAAAGTCTCTCCTAAGTGAAAACCATCAACCCTAGTGACCTCCCTTCTCTCTCCTTGGAGTTGGGGAGGGGAGAACAACTAGGGTTCAATTTTTCCGCTTTACAGAGATATTAAAGGTCTTGAAAGTTCAGGCACCAAGTTCTTTTGGAATAGCTCAATTTGATGTTGTTCTGGCATGTCCCACTGGAATTTCTTGATAAGATGTCGCCATCTTTGTAGGAAGTTGGCGAAGGTTTCTCCGGGCCTTTGTTTTGTATTACATAGGTCCATCATAGAAACATCATTACCCATGTTGTATGCATAGTGGGCCACAAATTTTTCTGCCAAGTCTGGAAAAGAGACAATGGAACCTCGTGGTAAAGATGAGAACCATGCCAAGGCATCTCCCATGAGACTCTTGGAAAGAGTCTGCGAAGATAAAACTCACTACAGGAGACTTCTTGGCATAAGATGTGGAATTCTCGGACATGGTCGCAGGGATCTCATTTGCCTTCATACTTGGTGAATTTAGGGATCTCAAATCCTAGGGGATATGGTGCAACTAATATAGACAGGTCGTAAGGACAAGGGAAAAACTCTTCGAATGAGTAAGTTTTCCTTTTATTAGTCCTTTGTTTCATGTCCTTGATGATATTCTTCATGTCTTGAATTTCCTTGATGAGGTCTTGTTGTGGGTTTTGATAATGATGAAGTGTATTTGCCCCAAGAATTGGATGAACCAAAGAAGGTGCACCACCACCAATATATTGATATGATGAGGAGGTGGGAACGTGGGATATGATGACCGATGTCGCTGGGGTTTGAGTGACAGTTGGTTGTGGTCCGCAAACGGTTGTGACGGGATTGAATACGACCTGAATAAAATTTGCGACATTGTTGGGAGGAAGGGAAGTTTGTGGAATAGAAATTTGTGGTTGAATAGAAGGAGGTGGTATAGAATTTTGTTGGAGAATGGATGAGATTGGATTTGATAGTGGTATGGATGGTAAGGAGAAAGAAGGTGGGATGGAGACCACGGTGGGAGGTACCACGGGTGGCATTGATTGAGCCTGGATGATTGATGGGGCTGCAATTGATTGAGTTTGAATAGTAGGTGCAACACTTTGTGTGGGAGTGAGGTCTCCTTGTGGTTGTTGGGTGAGAGCGGATCTATTAAATTCAGGCGGAAGTTGAGCTCCATGTTCAAGGAGAGTTTTCAGAAGTGCAGTAGGATTGTGTTTAATAAACTTTTCCATCATCTCTTAGTTATAAGAATCCGTTAGGAAAGTTTGCACTTCCGGACAAAGTTCATCTTGGTTAACCATGTCAAGATTTTGACTTTGATCTTGATCTCTAGGTTGCCCACTTTGTGTATGATCTTGTGTGGGATCTTCATATATGACACCAATGTCTGGCATGCCATATTGTTGTTCAACCATCTTTTTCTTTTGGGATCGAGTTGCGACCATACACGATATTTGTGATGAAAAGACTTAAGAAATTTGTGATGAAAGGATTTAAGAAATTTGTGATGAAAGGACTTAAGAAATTTGTGATGAAAGGATTTAAGAAATTTGAGGATGAAAAGATTTGAGAAATTTGTGATGAAAGGATTTAAGAAATTTGAGGATGAAAAGACTTGAGAAATTTGTGATGAAAGGATTTAAGAAAATTGAGGATGAAAGGATTTAAGAAATTTGAGGATGATTGATGAAGAAGGTATGGTAGTGATGGTTTAGAAGAAATTTGATCACTAGGTTGTCTTTGGTATGAATATGAAGGATCGATTCGAATGGCAAGTTGTATGAAGGGATACAACCACCCTGATTTGGATGATAGTTGGTGTTTCAAAGGACAAACTTGAATGTTGATGGAGATGACGGACTCTTAGCTTCTCTCTTAGGCTTATGAAAAATGGGATGGACAGAGTTTTGACGCAATTTTGGACTTTGTGTGGGTAATGACTTGGACAATTGTTTGTGTCTTGACAAATGTTTTTGCAAAGTGTTTGGAGATAGTGATGTGTTTTTAGTCTACTCTTGGCAAGTATGTATCAAACAAAGCAAACACAATGATCAAATGCATATTATATCAAAGACAGTCATGCTCATATACAACATTATTAAGGTTGGCAAGGACAATAGTCATTGAATCCCAATTGGTTTCTCATCTACGCTTACCCAGAGCGGACACTTAGATGCTTGACCCTACTGGCTCCCCTCTGCGGCACTCACTTCTCGGGGCATCCAAGCATCATTTCCCATGAAAATTCCTCATGGCAAACTTTGTGTCTCTACTAAGGGCCGTAAGAATATGGGCCACTTCAGAGGTCCGACCTCCTGCACCAATGACTAGAAGGTTTTTGGCCACTATGAACAAGGTGTTTAGTAAGTCTTCCCGTTAGGAGCTACCCTTCGAAGTTGCGCAAGCGCAGTTGAGGCCTATAGTCCAACGAAGCACCAAGAACTTAGTAGTCATGCAAGCATGATTGAGATCTCTAGGATCCTACTAAGCACCAAATGTGAGATTGAACTCTCATATAGTCCCAACCATTAACCCTTTCGTAGTCAATGGCCTATTTATTATAGTGAGTTGGGAACCCCAAGTCCGGGTGTACTCACTTGGGTCGTTCCCCTCTTACCTTCTCAAAGAGCAAGTTGGGAGGGCAGACCCGTTAGAGGTAAACACACAATCAAACAAGAAAAGGTTGAAGGGTCTGGATTTTTGATCATCTAGTAAGACGAGAGCATACTTTCCTACCTTTACACTTTTCTTAAAGACACATAAGACAATGGTTCATTCCATTTTAATTAATATCTAGGTGCCTAGTTTAAATAAATGCACAAGATTTGGTTGGATCAGCTAGGCAACCTGCAAAACAACTTGATTAGTAGTTTTGAAAAATGGAGTCTTCAACAAGCGTCCTGCAAAACAACTTGATTAGTAGTATGAAAAAAATGGAGTCTTCAACAAGCGTCCTGCAAAACAATTTGATTAGTTTGAAAAAATAAAGTCTTCAACAAGCGTCCTACAAAAAACAACAAAATGACAAAATATTAATTTTTTTGATTTTTTGGGAATGAATAGAAAAACATGAATAAAAACTTTTTTACTAATGACAAATGTGGATTTGAAGAAATCTTTGATGGGTAAATGGGGTTTGACTAGGTTTTTGCCACTTTCCAAGGGATAGGTAAGCGAAAAATGGGGATTTTGGAGGAGAGATGAAGGAATGGGAAAATTTGTCAAAGAGGGGTAAAGAAGCAAAAGTTGGAGATGGATAATATGGGAAAAATTTGGAGGTGATTGGATAAAAGGGGAAGAAGTTATGGCAAACCCTAAAAATAGAGAAATATGGGATTTAGGCTTCAAAAAGTGGATTTTTGGGATAAGGCCCCCAAGGAAGAAAATTTGAAAAATGGGATTTCTAATTGTTTAGATAGACAAGAGCATAATATCCTACTTTCACACTTTCTTGCGGTCAGACAGATTATATTTAAACAGAGCAGATAACAGGTAATGAAAAAAGAAAGAAATGCAGACTACAGTTAGCACCTAAAAATTTCAAACAGATTAATAGAGCAGACAGTAGCGCTAAACAGATAGAAAAGTGTCAAAGGTCCAAATTTCTGATTGTCTAGATAGACAAGAGCATACTCTCCTATTTTCACACTTTTCTGTGGTCAGAACATACAGTCGCGCTAAACAGAATAGAAAAGTGAAAGGTCTATATTTCTGATTGTCTATATAGACAAGAACATACTCTCCTACTTTCACACAGATTATAATTAAACAGAGTAGATAACAGAGAAAATAACAGATCAAATATCAGGAATTCAAATTCCCACAAAAACGCTCGCGCTAATCGCAGAGCTATCGTGTTGAAACAAAAAAAGAAACAAAAACGAAACAGAAACAAAAAAGAAGCTGTTGCGTAGAAATACAGAGCCACTATTCTGGAACCTGCAAAAAAAAGATTTATTTATTTTTTCTGCAGTCGTGCTATTCTGGAACCTACGTCTCACAACTCACAAAAACCTAAAAAAAAACATTAGTTCTTAGGGACGTGGGTCCCACTGGGCGTGCCAAAATGAAGAGGGGAAAACAGATTTGAAGGTTAAATGATCAAAACATAACGAAATAAACATGCAGAATGCTAAAATATCATTAAAAGATCATTTCACCTTGCTATTTTACCTTCTCCTTTGGATTGAGCTTGATGAAGTGAAGGCACCCCTTGATAATGCTCCACTTGATGTGCTCCTTTGATTGCTGGATGTGGATGTCTCTCCAATGTTGTGCACAAATGGAATAGATTTGAAAAATGATAAGAATGAGATGATCAAGTTGCCAAGATGATTTCCTGGGCTTAAAAGGGCAGCATAAACTTACTGGATTTCAAGATGTTTAGAATGAAGGGATGGAGCCCTATTTTATAGGAAGAGGAGAGGAAAACGGATGGCTAGGATGGATTCGAGATGAAGGGCTACGATTTACTTGTGAGCTCACACAAGCTCCAAGAGAGGGTGTGGAGACCAAGAAATATGCCTTAAAGGCATTTCGTATCTCCACAATCCACAAGGTGCATAGGAGGAATTAAAAATTCTCCAAAAAAGGATATTATTGGGATTGGAGGAATAAAAAAGAATTAAAAATTCCTTGGGAGAGGGAATGCCTAGAGGAATGTGTGATTTCAAAAATCTTACATTCACCTAGGAAAAGAGCATTTAAAGCTAGTGGCTAGATGAAAAGGACAAAGAGTTGACTTCGTGACTAATCATGATGATTAACCATTAACGACTCATTAGGAGGGGGATTAGAGGAAATGTTAGGTGGGATTAATATTTGTAGGAGAATTTGACTAGGAGAGAGAATGAGTGGAGGGAATAAAAAATTAGAAGAATAATGTTAAGTGAGTTTAGGGAGTTTCTAGAAGAATGAATTAAGAAGATTATTTGAAATTAATTAGCTAAGAGGAAGATTTGTGAGGATTTGATTTTTTTAGAAGAATAAAGAAAGGGATTGATTTATTAAATAAATCAATCATATGCTATAGTGACAATATTAATTACATTTAATTAATATTGAGAGGAATTTGAATTAACATAATTAATTAATTAATTATGCGAGGAATTAAAAATAATTAAAATAATTATTTTTAAGTGTCTACATCTATGACCTAATATTAGTATGGTGGTTGTTTCATGTATCGTGAGGTACAATTTAATAATTGAGGGTTGAGGGTTTGGCCGACCTTGTAGTCAAGGTTGATGATTTGTATATATAGATGGTATAATCATGTAATTTGTGTGTCGATGTTGTGTCTGCATTATCAGAGAGTGGTGTGTGTGTGCATAAGAAAAATTATTCTTCGGTATGGTGTGTTGAACATAGATCGTTGTAGGGCAAACAAATATGCTTAACCGAAACAGTCATCAGGCATTAGGATATGCTATATTTTTAGTTCATGTAATCCAGATTGTAGTCTGATCAATATTGTAAGGTAGTGAACCTTCCCTGAGGGTTGGAGCCTTTTGGGTCATCTTATTTTGAGCAGTGAAATCTAGGAAGTGTGTCAAAATGCATGTGCATTCCCCATTGTAATATTTACACATACTACTGCAAAGTATCATCTTATTGTGGGTAGGTTCCCACCATGGTTTTTCCCTTCATTGGGTTTTCCACGTCAAAATATTGGTGTTATGTGTGTTGATGCTATTGTGTTTATATTTATTCTTGTTGTAGTTGTTTAGAACTGAGATTGTGCTGAAGTTGCTTAATCTAGTGAAAATTGATTCACCCCCCTCTCAATTTTCCTTCTTTATTGCTACTAATAATTGGTATTAGAGCTAGATCCTCCAGAAGAAGCTTGACCGCTTGAGGAGACCCGAGAAGGCAACTTATGTGTTCAAGAAGGAGAGTCCTAGATTTGATGGAAGCAATTACACTGTTTGGAAGGACCTGATGGAAGTTCACTTGGAATGTCTTGGAAAGTAGATCAAAGAATGCGGATATGATTTTGATGATGAAGATGTTCCTAAGCCTATGCAGACTGAGATCTTGAAGCAGAATGATCTGGTGGAGACAACTAATCTGGATATTGCTGCTAGCGATGAAGAAGTGCAAGAGCCTAAAAATCAGATTAATCAAAAGACTCTGAGGTATGTAAGATTGAATCATTGATAAAATCATATTATTAGCGACAAGAATAAAGGTGTGATGAATAGAAGAAGGATTGCTACTGAAGAGACATGTTTGATTTCAAATATTGAACCTAAGGATGTAGCAGAATCATGTAAGGATGAAAATTGGATAAAAGTTATGTAGGAAGAGTTGAATAAGATTGAGAAGAACAACACATGTGAGCTTATTCTAAGACCTAAAGATAAGAATGTGATTGGTACTAAATGGGTGTTCCAAAATAAACTGAATGAAACCGGTGAAGTTGTCAGAAACAAAGAAAGACTTGTATGTAAAGGGTATTCTCAGATGGAAGGTATTGATTATGAAGAAACTTTTTCTCCTATAGATAGAATTGAAGTTGTTAGATTGTTGCTTACATATGCTGCTTACAAGTACTTTAAGGTGTCAAATGAATGTCAAGTCAGCCTTTTTGAATGGTGATCTCGAGGAGGAAGTCTACATTGAGCAACCAGATGGATTTTCTTTATTAGATGAAGGAGATATGGTATGCAAATTGAAGAAATCTTTGTATGACTGAAACAAGCCCCTAGAGCTTGGTATGCAATATTAGATAAGTATTTGTTGAAGTTGAGGTTATGTAAAGGTACTATTGATAGTAATTTATATTTCAAAGTTGAGAATGATAACATTTTTATTGTTGATGATATCATTTTTGGCAGAGATGATGACTTGTGTATGAAATTTGATGATGAGATGCAAAAGGAATTTGAGATGTCTATGACATGTGAGATGAAATCATTCTTAGGAATACAAATTACTCAGCTTGATAAAGGTATTTTCATTTCTCAATCTAAGTATGTAAAGGAATCATTGAAAAAAATTGGATTAGATTATTCTAAACCTGTTGGAACTCCTATGGTGACTGGATGCAAGTTGTCTAAGAAATATGAATCTCAAAAATTTAACGAGACTTTGAATAGATCTATGGTTGATGGATTGTTGTATCTAACTCAAACTAGACCGGATATTATGCATGTTATTTGTCTTTGTGCTAGGTTTCAAGTTGATCCTAAAGAAACTCATGTTACTGTTATCAAGAGTATTTGCAAATACCTGAAGGGGATTGTTGACTATGGTTTGTGGTATTCAAAGAATGATGATTTCCTATTGTGTGCTTACAGTGATGTTGATTGGGTTGGTGATGTTGATGATAGGAAGATCACTACCAGTGGAGAATTCTTTTTGGGAAAGAAGTGATTTCATGGTCCAGTAAGAAACAATATGTTGTATCTTTATCTACTATTGAAGTTGAATACATTGTTGCCTCTAGTAATTATACTCAGGCAGTTTGGATGAAGCAAATGTTGAAGCATAATAGAGTTATTTATGATGATCCTACTATTATATATTTTGATAATTCAAGTTCTATCAATATTTTAAATAGTTTGGTGTTGCATTCTAAAACTAAGCATGTGTCTATAATATATCATTTCTTGAGGGAGAAAGTCAGTGACGAGAAAGTCAAATTGGAATATGTATCTACAAAGAATTAGATTGTAGATATTTTCACTAAACCTTTACCTGCAGATACATTTGTCTATTTAAGAGACAATTTAAGGGTCTCTTCCCCTCTTCATGAGAACTAGATGCATGGAGTTGCATCAATCTAGTGGATCTCAGAGCCTTATCTTTTTGTTTGGGTTGATGAGTTGGTATTGCTACTCAGCCAGAGTAGTAAGTAGTTCATATGATTAGTGGATTGAGTTGTGAATTTACCCCAAGAGGGAGCGATTGTCCTTCTTAGAAGATGAGTTTTGAAAGAGAACATAATCTATATCATGTCTTTGGCATTGTTGTCAAAGGGGGAGAGAGACATGTGAAAAACTGCTTTATCTTTAGAGCTTTGTGTGAATGATCTTAGGGGGAGTTTTTTGGTGATTGATCTATTTCCTTTGCATTGATTATTTTTCACATTCATATTTTACCATCAATGCCAAAGGGGGAGATTAGTGGATATTGTTGTTGCTAGGATATGTTGTTGTCATTGATGTCAACATATTCTTGTGATTTGGTGTTGTAGAGAGTTGTTTGGTATTCTGGCGATTGCATTGAGTTGACATGATTGATTTTATCTATTTGGGATGATCTAATACTTCATTCCTTATTGGTTTCAATGATCCAGAAGTTTACTTGATCATATTATTTGATCCGGTTTGTAGTTCAGTCTTTCTGTGCAGTGGTTGGCAGAGTTTGGTATTTGATCCGATGAGCTCTGATATGATTATATCTTTGGTTGCAGATTTGGGAGAATGTTTTGGATATTCATGTGTATTTTCATTTAAGATGATTCATGATTTGGTGATCCAAAAGCTATCTTTCTAGTCTAAATTATTGTTGTTGAGTGTTCATAAGAGTTAGCATATTGATCGATGAAGATTTGAATAAGTGGTGTTGGTGCAGCTATTGGAGATGGTTCTAACGTGGTTATTGGTATTTCCTAATCGTTTCCTATTTGTTTTGATGGTCTGCATTGATCCTTGTGTGCGTTCTTGGTGATTTTGTTGATTTGGTGATGTTCTTCATGTTATGTGGTATTCGTGGTGGTGTAACATGTTGCAATTGATCTCGGCGATATTTTCGATGGTGATGCGTGTTTGGAGATTTGATTTATGTCCATGCTATGTTGTAGATATGACCTTATATTGATCTAGTGGTTCTTTCATGTATCATAAGATGTAATTTTGTAATTGAGGGTTGAGGGTTTGGCCAACCTTGTAGTCAAGGTTGATGATCTGTAGATATAGGTGGTATAGTCATGTAATTTATGTGTTGATGTTGTGTCTGTATTATCAGAGAGTGGTGTGTGTGTGCAAAGTGAATTTATCCTTCGGTATGGTGTATTGAGCATATATCATTGAAGAGAAGACAAATGTGCTTAACCAGAACTGACATCAGGCATTAGGAGATGCTATATTTGCAATTCATGTAATCTAGATTGTAGTCTGGTCATTATTGTAAGGTAGTGAACCTTCCCTGAGGGTTGGATCCTCTGTGTCATCTTATTTTGAGCATTGAGCTCTAGGAAGTGTCCCTAAATGTATGTGCATTCCCCATTATAATATTTACACATATTACTGTAGAGTATTATCTCATTATGGGTAGGTTCCCACTGTGGTTTTTCCCTTAACCGGGTTTTCCATGTCAAAATATTGGTGTTATGTGTGTTGATTGTATCATGTTTAACTTTATTCTTGCTACAATTGTTTAGATCTGAGATTGTGCTAAAGTTGCTTCATCTAGTGAAAACTGGCTCACCCCTTCCCCTCTTATTTTTCCTTCTTTGTTGCCGCTAACGAGGTATGATGAGCTTATTACTATATAATATGATAATTCAAGTGCTATCAATATTTCTAAGAATCTGGTGTTGCATTAAAAAACTAAGCATATATCTATCAAGTTTCATTTTCTAAGAGAGAAGGTTAATGAGAAAGAAATCAGGTTGGAGTATGTGTCTACCAAGGAACAGGTTGCAAATATTTTCACGAAGCCTTTGCCTAAGGATACTTTTGAGTATCTCAGAGAGAAGATAGGGGTGATTTCCCCTCTTGATAATAACTAAGATGCATATATTTGCATCAGTTTGGTGCATTTCACAGTCATATCTTGTGATCCGGATTGATGAGTGGTGGCTGCTACTCAAGTGGAGTAGTCAGTGTTGTAGTTAGATGTCTACATTTGGGGGAGAGATTAATTTTAATAATTTTTGTAGTTTGCATATATGTGTTTTTGTCATTGATGTCAAAGGGGGAGAGATTCATGTGAAAAACCGTATAGTGATTTTAGGGGGAGAGATTATTTGTCTAGTGGAAAAGAGTTATCTGAGGGAGTTGTTGATTTCTTTTACATTGATTGTTTCTCACATCATATGTTTCCATCAATGCCAAAGGGGGATATTGTTGGATGTTTTGAGTGATGTGTTATCATTGTTGTCAACATATTCCTCTGTGTGGTCCAATGTTACATTCAAATCAAGTGAGTTGGTTTGGCCAGTGTATTGCAGATGAGTTGTTGTGGATTAAAGGGTTTTGAGATAAGTATCTCTAGTTGATTTATCTCAAGTTTCAGTGGTCTGCATGGAGATTTGATCATTATGAGATTCGGTATTGAGGTTGGCATCTCAGTTGTTCAGTGTTTGGATTTTGCTTTGCATTGCTCTGCGTTGCAATATCTTGGTTTCTGGATTTGGCAGAGTGTTTGGGACATTCTGGTGTGTCCTCAATTCATATGGTTCATTATTTGGAGGTTCGCAAGTAAACCTTTTAGTTTGAAAATCATTGCAATTAGTGTTCTTGAAGTTCGGTATAATGATGATGGAGATTCTAGTAAGTGGTGTTGGTACGGTTGTTTTTGTGGTAATTCATGATGCTTGTGGATGTTTCTAGATCGTGTCCTATTTATGTTGGTGGTCCGCATTGATCGTTGTGCACATTATTGATGATTTTCTTTAGTCTGGTGGTGTTCTTCATGTTCTTGGCCGACATGATGATTGTAGCGTGTTGAAGATGTTCGAGGGATAATTCTTGGAGGTGTTTTGTGCTCAAATTTTTTATTTAGGTTCATACTATGTCTTAGCCGATATTGTTTTGGTTTGCATATGTTTTTGTAGTGTGTATGGTTATATTCTTGTAATTTGTGATGTGTGTTGAGTCGACCTTGAAATATAGGTCGATGGTATGCATAAATAAATGTAATATCATATGATTGTGTGTTGTGGATGTATTTATGTGTGCAAATAATGCTTTGATCTTTCAAAAGCAATGAAGTAGTGTGAAGAAGTGGGAAGAAGTGTGAAAGAGAAGAGTATATGCTTAACCAAAACTATAACCAAGCATTAGGAGATGTTATTTTCTCAGTTCATGATCTTCTGGATCTGATCCAAATTTGTTTCTAAGACAGTGAGTCTTCCTTGGGTTGTAGCCCTTTGTTGTTTTTGAGTAGTGAGCTCTAGGAAGTGTGCTTGAATGCATGTGCATTCCCCATTGTAATATTTCATATACTTCTAACAGGGCATCATCATATTGTGGGTAGATTCCCTCTGTATTTTTCCCTTGACTGAGTTTTCCACATCCAAAATCTTGGTGTTATATTTGTTATTGATGTGGTGTTGATTTATGCTCTTACTGTTAATTATCAGATCTGAAATTGTGTTTGAGTTAAGTAAATATTTTGAGAAAACTAATTCACCCCCCTCTCAATATTCTGCCTTATTGCCAACAATTCTTACCTCCACAAATAGTCAAATGGATACTGAAATAAAGTGTGTTCTTTGAACCTTGAGTGTCTAAGATTGTGGCGAGTAGTGACATGTATAAAATATAAAAGGAGACCCCACTCAGGTTTGTTATAGTGGAGATCTAGATGAACCAATCAAAGGTGGTGTACAAACCAACTCAAGAGTGTATAAATGCATAAAAGGCAACAAGTAAATGATAAATATCATATCTAAAGATTAAGACTTAAAAATGTGAGAAAAACATATGATCATACCAAATCCTTTAGGAAAGGTACAAGCTGATCATCAGTTAATAATCTTTATTATCCTTGAACATTCCTTGAAGATTCAATCATCTTGAAATAATAGTGAGTGAACTATGTTGAAAACTTGAAGTTGTATATTTTACTTGAGATTGAAAACCTTTGTGACCAATTTGACTAAGCTTTTCTATCATTTCAATCACAAGTTTAAAAAAGAGAAAATCTATTAGATTTTATGAGTCACAATGTTGATTTTTGATTAAAAAAAAGTTGACATATAATGATCACAAAAAAAAATCAAGACTAGATTTTGTAATGCCAAGGCTAACTCTTACAATATTTGAAATTGTGAATTATTTTGGTGGTACTTTAGAGCTAGGCACCCTAGTTCCACCAAATAGGCTCTTTGAAAGGGAGATGTAAGAATGCAGGGCTGTGATGCTAGATCTGTTACTAATTTTGGGCTTTGATGATGATTAAATGTGGAATAAAATAAATGAAGATTTAAAATAGAATAGGACACATCTCCTTGAGTTATGGAATTGAAGGCTAGAAATGATCCTAAAATGATCTAAGGGAATGTAAACTAAAACAAGTGCTAAGGAGAGTGTAAAATTGGGCTCATAATCAAGGAGTACATTGTATGACACTAAACAATTGTATAAGATCCTGCAACATAGGCACATCCTACGTTAGTCTTTCTCTCCTGAAACCTAGTTGTGAACATGTTTAGGAATACTTAGTTAGAGATTGGTAGACATAAGAAAATCCATGCACCAAACAATGGGTTGGTGTATCATAACATTAAAATCAAGAAATCGTGTTAGTGTCTTCTTAGTTTAATTCTTATTTACTTTGACACACTAAAATGTTTGGGGGGAAAATTGTATGAAACTAGGAGGAATTTAATATATTTTTTATGATATTGGTCCATACAATATTATATATGTTAGAAATAAGTGATATTTTATCTATTTGAAACTATCTCTAATTTATCATCTTATTTTTTGATCATTTTAGTATTATGTTTTTTAATAATCCCTCAAGTAGCCTCATGTGTCCCATATGGATGATGAACATAAATCAAAAGAGTAGTAGGAGCTCTTTTTGGAAAGGTCAAGATGTTGAATCTAGAGATAGGTAGTTAGCTGATATAACTAGATAAAAATGATTATCAAAGTTGTAGAAGTTAGATCCCATTGATGATATTGAAAACTAATTGATCAAACTTAATGCCACATACAATTCCCATAGCTAACTTATAGAAAAAAACTTGCACAATCAAATATGAGCTATAATTATTCTTTTAGTATCATAAATTATATCCCTCTACTATTTCACACTCAATTTTAGGCCCTTTCTTTAGTGTGCTCTCTCCTAACTCATTTTAAGCCTATTTTGATGTTATCATACCCAATTGTCATCATATGCTAATATTATGACCCAATCTCATGTCCGGAGTCTTCATACTCTACAACCACCTTTCTCTAGCCCTTTTTTGACTAGACTAGGGCACCCAACACCATAGTCGAACCCCCAAAAGGGATCCAAATTCAAACATGTGAAAGTGTTGGCTCCCACCATTTGTGATTTTTTACCAATATTTTATTTGACCATTGGAAGTCAACCTAAATTAGGAAATACCTTTTAGTGTCATAAATTATATTCATTTACTATTTCACACTCTATTTTGGGCCCTTTCTTAAGTGTTCTCTCTTCTAATTCATTTTATGCCTATTTTGGCCTTATCCTACCCAATTGTCATCATATGCTAATAATATGACCCAATCTCATGTACCGAGTCTTAATACTCTACAACTACCTTTCTCTAGTCTCTTTTTTAGTGGAATGGGGCACCTAATGCCCTATTCCCTCCAAAATGAACCCAAATTCTAATGTGTGCAAGTGTCGGCTCCCACCACTTGTGATCCAATATTGATATATTCATTTGACCATTTGAAGTCAACCTAAATTAGGAAATGGCTTGAGAATTCTATGTAAAACAATTATTATCACTCATAAACAATAAGAGATCAAAAGAAATAATTATTATTCCCATTGAGAAAGAAATATTGATAAGTCAACCTAAATTAGGAAATACCTTGTGAATTCTATGTAAAGCTATAATCATCATTCATAAACAATTTAAGTGATCAAGGGAAATGACTATTACTCCCATTGAGAAAGCATTATTGGGAAAGTATCTTCATATTTGGGCATTATGGAGCAACCCAGTATAAGAATGTACATTCAAGTATGATTTCATGATTGATTTTGTTATGTCTTGTCATGTCATGTTATTGCATCAACACTTTAAGGAGTTGTCTAAAGAAAATTACATCATCACCATTATCAATCCTAAGGTAATATTATTTCATTTTAGAATTTTAATTATAATTTAACCTCTGTCATACCAAGGGTAAGCTCTCTTTCACATCATCATTTCTATTATGGAGGTGGAAACACTAGAAAGAGGTTTGAATTAGGCAAGCCCCTATAAAAAAAACATTTCCCCTCTTCCATGTGCGTAAGTCTAGATCCAACAACTGAAAGTTGTAGAATTACATAGAAATAAATGAAATGAACAATCCCAAACTTTGAAAAAATAAAACACCTAAACTAAGTTTATTTGCACACATGTCTGACACTTTTAGGCTTGTTTTCTTATGGATAGTTCTACAAATCCTCCTAATCCAGAATTTGGACCTTTTTTGGACAAGGAAACCCTTAGACTAGTATGAGATAGAATGATTCTTGTGGTGTCATAAATTATATCCCCTTACTATTTCACACTCAATTTTGGGCCCTTTCTTTAGTGTGCTCTCTCCTAAATCATTTTAAGTCTATTTTGGCCTTACCCTACCCAATTGTCATCATATGATAATATTATGACCAAATTTTATGTATTGAGTCTTGATACTCTACAACCACCTTTCTCTAGTCCCCTTTTTAGTGGACTAGGGCACCCAACATCCTAGTCCCTCCAAAAGGAACCCAAATTAAAATGTGTGCAAGTGTAGGCTCCCACCATTTGTGATTCGATTCCAATATTTTTGTTTAACCTTTAAAAGTCGACCTAAACTAGGAAATACCTTGAGAATTATATGTAAAGCAATTATTATCATTCATAAATAATAAGAGATCAAGATAAATGATTATTATTCCCATTGAGAAATAATTATTGAGAAATCAACCTAAATTAGGAAATACCTTGATAATGCTATGTAAAGTTATTATTATCATTCATAAAAATTAAGTGATCAAGAGAAATGACTATTAATCCCATTGAGAAAGTAGTATCGAGCAAGTATCTTCAAATTTGGGCATTATGCAGCAACACACTACAACAATGTATATTCAAGTATGATTTCATTCTTAATTTTTTTATGTCTTGTCATGTCATGTTATTGCATCAACACTTTAAGGAATTTTCTAAAGATGATTACATCGTCACTGTTATAAATCCTAAGGTAATATCATTTAATTTTAGTATTTTACTTATGGTTTAACCTCTTCCATACCAAGACTAAGCTCTCTTTTACATCATTGTTGCTATTGTGGAGTTGAAAACATCAACATGGGTTTTGACTTATACAAGGCCCTGCACAAAAAAACATTTTTCTTTCTTTGATGTGTATAGGTACAAATTTTACAATTAAAAGTTATAGAATTACATAGAGATAAATGAGACAAACAATACCAGACTTTGAACAACAAAATGCCTGAACTATGTTGATTTGCACACTGTGAGATTTTGCCAAGATCAAGAGGCGATGGAAAACACAAATAAGAGAGAACAAAATAGATGATATGAATAAACTGTATTCTATCAAGATGAAAATACTGATCAACTGGATCATCAAGTGTTACATACAATGAATATGAGCCTTCTTATATAGGCAAGGCTATATGGATATATGAGCACACAAACATGACATGTGGCTCAATAAGAAACAAGGGTAGGTAGGAAATAGGTGTGGGTAGGTAGGAGAAACAATATAATATTCCACATGAGGTGGATCACCCCACTGAATGTGGAATGTAACAACAAAATAAGTCCACAAAAGGTGAAAATTCCCCTACACACACTATCCCAATGTGGCACAAACACCCAAGTGTCTCATACCCAAACAACTATGAAATGCATTTCCTAAGTAAACTTAAGTAAGGTGTAATAATATCCAAGATGAATAATTATTTACACCAACACACACCTATCTAACACTTTTAGGCTTGTTTTGGAGGGATAGATCATCTACAAATCCTCCTAATCCAGAATTTGAAGCATTTTTTAACAAGGAAACCTTTAGACTAGGGTTTCTAGCACACTAGTCTAACACCTTTAGCTCCATATTGTTGTCACGGGTTCTTCTTTTCCTCCTAATTCTATATTTGTATTTCTATGTTAGCTGCTAATTCTGTTTCTTTCTATTTATGTTGAATATTGTCAATTTTCTAACACTTTACCTAGATATTGCATAATCACATTCAATCAAATCAAATAAAAAAGGGAACAATTAACTATAGTATTCAACTCTCCTTAGGGGATGAATTTGAACCTAGTTGGTTGTTTTCCCAATGAAATGACTCAAATATTGAAAATTGTGAATGAATAAACTCTTAGTTTTCATCCATGGACTAAGGTTCCATTTTGATCACATTTCATTTGATGAACTTGACATGTGTTAAACTTGCATTACTTATGTTTTTTTTTAGTTTGAAATCTATTTTTGCATAAAATTTCTAAATTTAGAAGCATCCCTTTGGAAAATTTAGCACTTGCATTGGTTAATTAATCATAATATTGCCATTTCATATTGTTTAATTAATTACATAATTGTTATGTCATATCAATTTAGTGTAGAAAGCAATTTTGTATACATTACATATTTAGATTTTACAGTAAAGAATATTCTTCATGTGGTGATGGCTTAGTTATATTTTTAATACTTTTTTCCTCTTCTAAGCATGTGAGAATTATGGTGCAAGATGTTGATATCACTTCACATCCAATTTATTTCAATTCTATATCTTCTAGAGATGAAGCCTTGTTGGATCATACTTATTCCTCTCTCAAACCCTGTCTTATTCTTGAGGATATTTTGATAAAAAGGGATGATATCATTAATACTTTGTTCAATGATCTCTCTCTCTCTCTCTCTCTTGGAGATGAAGTATTGAAGAATTATGATGATTATTCTCTCAAAAATCACCTCCTCCACGAGAATACTTTCATGCAAGAGGAACATGACTTAGATATTGACAACCCAAATCTTGACTTTTTGATGGACATAGATGCTTCTTCCTCTTCTAGATACTCATCAAGGCAATTAAATGCAACACAATGTTACTGAGTTTCTTTAATTAAATGTTTCTTAACATTATATTGAGTAAAGATGATGAAAATAATGGTGAAACTCACAAGAATTACCTAATGAAAGAGGACTCCTTTACCTCTCAAATATAAATGAATGATGCTAATAAAGGTGTATATCCTCCCACAAGGATCAATCCATAATAATCTATTCATCCTTTTGGTGGTTCAAAATATGCTTAAACTACTGGTTTTAA
The DNA here is from genome assembly GCF_030272615.1 of Cryptomeria japonica. Classification (NCBI taxonomy): domain Eukaryota; kingdom Viridiplantae; phylum Streptophyta; class Pinopsida; order Cupressales; family Cupressaceae; genus Cryptomeria; species Cryptomeria japonica. Next base: position 53,409,231 of record NC_081411.1, read on the forward strand.
TGAGGTTTATGATGAAAGTCCTTCCTCATTAGAGTTAAATACACATTACAATTTTGGCTTTGACATACTTTCTAAACAAGGATATAGTGGACAAGGTCTTGGAAGTATGGAAAAGTGAATCAAAGTATGTTTAAATCTCATACCTCATCATCATAGAGACAAAATAGGATTCCCCACTTCTCCTTTTTTTACACCTTATCCTTCATTACCTCCAAACATACAAAAACACTTCCCTTCACATGATATTGATATAGTACTTAGACACTCTCATTTATCTGAAAAAGAATAAATATTCTTAAGCCTCCTAAGAGACCATTTGATCATTCTTTCACCTTTGAAGGATTATGAATAAAAAAGGTTATCACACAAATATTTTATTTTGTGCTTATCACCGTATATATGGTCATACTACTACTAATTGTAGATCACTTATGAAATGTACTAAAAAAATGTTCATAATTATACTATTCCCATAACATTAGATATGGACTCTCTTCTCAATTAATATATTCATATAAATTGATACTTGTAGCTACATGTGACCATTGGAGGTTGGCCTAATCACTAATTTACCTAGGGAACCCTATATAAAGACATCATATCAAATCATTTTGACATCATTCCCATACCCCATCATTTGTGCATCTATGAAGTATTCATAATCATGCATTTTTAGAGATATTCAAGGCTACATATTCATCTCCAACCATTATGGAGAAAAGTTACATCAATCTTATGCAATAATGTGTGTGTGATTAGGATTTTTTATGTTCATGTGTTTTTCATACCATTACATACAACATCTATGATTACATTCAAAGAGAATTGTATCATCATCAATAATTGTAGATCTGAGGTATACCTATTCACCATTTATTTCAATATTTGCATTATTTCATTCAAGGTTTATTCCTAACTGGGGTCCGACTTGGGCAAACCCCTATCCCCAACATCTTTCCCTTTCTTTCTATGTGTAGGAAATATGTGTGGAGTTGTAATTGGGAGGATCGATAGAGTTCATAGAGACAGTGAGGTTCAAATTTCAACAATGAAAAATTCAGAGGACCATGAAAAATCGATACTACTTGGTCCCGAAAAATCATGTCAAACTTCTGAGAATAGATTCTAGACAACTTATTTTGGCCAAATAAATGTTAGTGGCTCTGTGGGACATTTGTAGCTTACTATTTTTATTAGAATACCTGAATTGTCACCTATTTTGTCCTAATTGTTAACAATATGATTCAATTCTTAGAAAGAGGAAGTCAAACCCTAATCTAGGTGAATCTATTCATAATTCTCAACTCTTCCCCATTGGAATAATGTTGCATCTATTAGGTTCACCCTCTTTCCCCTTGTTTTGGCCCAATTTGGGATTTCTTGAGGTTTTAACATTGAAACCCTAATTCCCAAATTTGACCCATTACATTTTGGTGAACCCAACTTCTTATACCATAATTTCTAATTTTTGTTGTCAGAACTGATTTGCAGGGATTTTAAGTTTCAATTTTGCACTCATAGATTATATTTTTTAATAAAAAATACATAAATTTAGAGGTTAAATTCATAAAAACCCTAATTTTATTTTGGTTAAATTGCTCTAAGGGTTGCATAATTTTAACTTGTGTTTTTAGATCTAATCAAGTAGGCATTCATAATTGCACTTAATAAATCTGATTTGTTTGCCATTTCACATATGATTATATTTATTTTTACTTATATTTATCAAATCATGTGTTGGATACTAATTTATTTCACTTCACATTGCTTCTTTTCATTCATAGAACTTTGGCATATTGCATTTTTAGAGTTTTAAATTTGTTTCGTATTAATCAATCGAAACTCAAAGCTTTTATACATGATGCATGTTGTTTTATGGTGATATTTTTAATAAAATTCATTACATATGTAGATCACATAAAAAAATTTGTAGACAATGATAATCTTAGGGATGATATTGAAAAACCTAACACTTGTACCTCTCCTAGGGTATCTCATGTGAATGGGAAAAAATTCAATACTCTTATCAATGATATCTCTATTGGATAGCAAGCATTGAAGAGAAACATGTCACCATTTTCTTCTCACACATATACCCTAGCGCAAGGGAGGCAAGGTCAAAATGTTGGTATATCAATCTCTCTAGATCCCCCTTATTCTCCTAGAGCTTATCTTAAACATTAAAACATGTGTAGAGAAGATGATGTTATGCATTTCATTCATGACCTATCTCCCTACATAACATTAAGTAAATATGAAGCCTTAGATGATAAGGATCTCCCTTCCCAACCTATAAAAGAGGATACGAATGATGATAAAAAGGATAATCTCCCCACTTAAGGATATTCCTTATTCATCTACTTCTCCCTTTGATCCTTCTAGGTGTCCTTACACTACAAATTTTAAACAAATTCATTATAACACTCATTCTTCTCAATTAAAATATTTTTATAGGAGTGGCTATAACATAATATCAAAACAAGGTTTGATGCAGGAGCATCCAGGGTGTAAGACCAATCTTGCATCAACCAAAAATATTTTTTATTTATTAATTACAACTATTTTAGGTAAATTGGAGCTAATGGTGAAGGAATTATTCTAATATCTTGTGGTGTTTGGGAGTTCAATTTTTTATGGGAAATTTCTCCAATAAAACTTTAATTATATTTTTTAGGATCTTAGAAGCTCCGAGCCGGGTCAAAAAGTGTGGATCTTATAGACCTAGCAAAACAATGGTGTAGATCCCTTCACAAGCTTCCCAACGATGTATGATAATTAAAAATCCAATAGTCGCATTAAAAGATATGGCCTTTGGAAGTTGTGCTACTTTGTGAGGAAAAAAATAAAAAATATAAAAAACTCAAAATATTCCTATGAACACCAAAACCCATTTTGGGCATATTCTTGGCATATTTCGATATGGGGAAATGGGGCACAAAAGTGGTCGACCTAAAAAGGGGAAGTTACACTTTCTAGAACATTCTAGGTGGTTAAACTTCACAATATAAAGAAGGCAAGTGGGGGTTATAAAGGGGGGACAATTATTGTAGTGCAAATCATGACTCTGGCTTGCATATTATTGTAATGAGAATGCCCATGTGGCTGCATGTTATTTTTCTCAATGTTGTAATTTCCTTTCATTGAGATAATAGAAAGAAAGTATTTCTTTCTTGTATTTTTTTTTTGTCTATTTTCTTTATTTTTGTTGTGTTTGGGTTTATAAGGGGAGTACCCTTCATCACAGTTATAGAGGACAAGGACTTGGAAAATATTAACAAGGATTCAAAGTCCCTATAAACCCTTCTACATAAGATAGTATAGAATATCTAAGATGTCCTCATCATTCACCTATGGATGATCTCCTTAGGGTACAAAAGCTTAAGGAGTACTTTGCGATAAATAAACTATATCGTCCATCTAAAGGTACTTCTTCCTCAATGACTCCTTTTTGCTCATATCATCAAACTAATGATCATGATGCCATTGATTGTTCATATTTTCAAAATGGAATGCAAGGACTCATTAATACTGGAATAGTTAAAATGAAAGAAGACATTCTTCCTCCTTCTAACAACCCTTTTCCTACATCTCAAGAGACAAGACCTACTCCTATTGATGACTAAGATAAATTAGCTACTAGGATCTTTTGGAGATTGAAGCATGATGGGAATGTTATGTTTCCTTTTATTAAATTTAATCAAAATTATAAGTGTAAGAAAGGTGATAAACATTGTCTTTTTCATCATGGTTATTCTCAAATTCTCTTGGAAATTGTAATTCTTTTAAAAAAAATGTTCAAGACCAATATGATCAAGCTCACATAGCTCTTACAACTATTCTTTCACTTTTTCTTGGTGAAGAGGTAGTGCCTTAGAACTCTATTCACCCTATCATATTTCTCCTCACCCTATGGCACTAGTAGTTGAATTTATTGGGGGCTCTTGTCATAAAAAGAGATGCTTTCTCAATAACAATAATCTTGGGGCAGCAACATAATTCATTCTTCTCTCTATTATTGGCAGGGAAAGAATATCTCTTTCCTCTTTCTATGGTTTCACTATTTCCTTTATGAGTTGCATTTTTCAAAACGTGATGTCATTTTTTTCATAGAATGTTCTTTCACGCAAGTGCATGTGTGTTCCTTGTTTAGGACCTTTTTCTTTGCTTGAAGAGCTAGATTTTTTTATGCATAATCTCTCTTTGGAATTTGTGTAACACTTTTGTTTGTCCCTTTGCTTTGGGGGCATTTATTTTTCCTATCCTTTCTAAGAATCCATTTTCCTTTGTTGAGTGGTGTTTTCTTATGATACGATGTTATTCCTTGTGTGAAGTTGTTTAGTTCAAGGATTCTCTCTTATGCAAGAGGTATGTATCCTTGTTTACAACCTCTTCTTCATTTGGAATTTGTATATCTATTATAAAAATATGCCTCACATTGGGTTAAAAGTGTGTCATCCTATATCAATAATCCCTTTACCTAGTTATAGGAAGAAGGTAGACAATCTTGTTCTCTTTCTTTGTTTTGAAAAAAGATGTTATGTTTGTTCAAAAACTCGTCTTGGAGGTAGATGTATTTGAGCAAAGATGGATCTTCTCCTCCAAGGATTCCCTTTACACTTATTGCAAGATGTCTCTTTTTCAGCTATCTTATCCTTGCTTGTAAGAGTATTGCCTCTTGAGATTTTGTGAACATTGTTGTCGAAAATGTTATCTCCTTGGTGTTGAAGGTGTGTATCCTTGTTTCTAGCTTCCTTAAGACATCAACACAGGGCTATGTTGATATCTTAAGGGGGGGGGGACATACATATCACCCTCTTTGTACTATATTGTATTATATTTTTAAATGTATTATATGGGGTGTTAAAACTTGAAACCAAACCAAAAAAAAGCCTTATACAAGATGCTTCATGCCCAAAGCCCGACACATCCCTTTTATATGTCTTATACGAGGTGTTTAGACTTGGAAATAGATAAAATAAAGTCTTAAATGAGATGTTCCTAAAGCCAGACATTTTTGAATTCTTGATGCACATCTTATACAACTTGTTGCATTCTCCAAAATAGACAAAACAAAGTCTTATACGAGATGCTTAACTTCTACGACTAGACAAAAATGCATGTAATAGGATGAGTGGAATTGGAAAAACATAGCTAGACTATTTCGACTCTCCTTCCCAATATGGGTCACCTAGAAAAACACATCTAGCCCATGGTATCCATGTCCTCTCTTAATCTTCCTCTCATGTATCACTTAGCAAAACATAGCTAGCCCATGATATTCATGTCTTCCCTTTCTTCTCTCCATGAGCTCATAGCTCTACTATTTGTGGTTTGATGCATTCTCTTTCTCTTTTTATGTGATCACTTGTGTTCTTGTGATGGAACTTCGAGAATGATATTAGTGGTTGAGACATTTTGAGGTCTCTTCGACCAGTTGACTTGCAGTCTTGTTTTTTTGCTTTTGTGTTGTGTGTCTTTTGTCTTTGTTTGGATTTTTTTCTCTTTCTTTTATTTTGTGTGTCCTTGCCTAAGATTTTGTGAGTTAAGATCCTAAGATTGGCGCTTGGTTCCTTGAAATTAGTGACGTATTAAACCTCTTGTGATCTTGCTCCTAATTGCTCCTCTCTCTCATATTTCATCTAATTTACCATAAGTATTTGTATATCTTCATACTCTCATTAAAGTGGGGGCTTAATTTAGTGTCGTAAATTGTCACTGATCCAATTTACACCTCATGTTTGTGCTCCCACTTTAGCATGTCTTATTCCCATCTCCTCTCTAGGTCATATTGGACTCAATTCTCTAGATTTTAGGTCATTAACACCCATCAGCAGGTCCTTTGTTGAGGTATCCTTCTCCCTTGTGCCTTATCTTGGTCCTATTTGTAGAGGGACCAAGGCGCGAAACGCCCTGGTTTAGACCATGACACCCTGAAAGATCATGCTCTCTCTGAATGGGACCCTAATTTGAATTAGGGCATGTGTTATATCTCCTCGTTATAAATTGATCCTCGTGGCTACACATGACCGTTGGAGGTCATCCTAATCAGTAATTTACTTAGGGAACCCTATATAAAGACATCTTATCAAATCATTTTGATATCATTCTCATACCCCATCATTCATGCATCCATGAAGTATTCACAATCAAGTATTTTCAAAGACCTTCAAGGTTGCATATTCATCTTCAACCATTGTGGAGCAAAGTTACAAAAAATCTTATGCAAGCATGTGTGTGTGATTAGGGTTTTTCATGTTCATGTATTTGTCATGATATTACATACAATATTTGTGATTACATTAAAAAAGAATTGCATCATCATCTATAATTATAGATCTAAGGTATACCTATTCAACATTTATTTCAATATTTGCATTATTTCATTCAAGATTAATTCCTAGACCAAGGTCTGACTTAGGCAAACCCCTATCCTCGACATCTTTCACTTTCTTTTGTGTGTGTAGGAAACATGTGTGGGGTTGTACTTGGGAGGATCAACAAAGTTCACAAACACGAACAAGTTCAACTTTCAATGGTAGAAAATACAAAGGACCATGGCAAATTGATACTACCTGGTCCCGAAAAATCAAGCCGAACTTCAGAGAATAGATTCCAGATTGCTTATTTTGCCCATATCTAGGTTGGTGGCTTTGTGGGACATTTGTAGCTTACTGTAGTGCCCCTCCCTGATTCATCTTTTCTTTCATGCACTGATAGACTTCATGGACTTATCTTAAACTCTTTTATGATGCTTTAGATGATGATTATGGATCTTTTTATATCTTGGATGCTTATAGTTGATGCTTGAAATTTCATATTGACGTTTGATATATTTTGGTTTATGTGGATGATGATATATTAAAAATTATTATGATGATTGAACTCATGTTTGGTGATTTATTTGCACTCATTATACATGTGAGGTTTATATTGCTTATGATGATACGATGACATCTTTCTAGTACTAACCCCACCTCATGGTTATATTGGATGAGAGGATGATGTGTTACCATGACTGTTTTACTACTACGTTCGTGATAGGGACGATATCATACCACTCGTTACTAACATGATATGACATCACAATTCTCTTTCACTTGTCTTATTATATTATGATAAATGCAATGAATATGTTATTTTGTGGATATTGGTGGTTGCAGGATTGTAGGTACTAGATTTCGACTCCACCTGGTTCCACAGGTCTGAGCGTGTCTTTAATCCCAATGCCAAGTTGGTCAGAGGTGACATGAGTTCCTTCTACAAACTCTAGGCTTATTTGATACCTTGTCAGTTTAGTGTCTAGGCTTGAGTCGTCTTGCTAGCATCATGTGGTATTTTATTCAATTGAGTTGTGACTATTAGTTATATTATTATTAATTAATTTATCCCTGTATTTTATTGGAATTTAATTAATTATTATGCTTGACTTGGATAAATAACATTAAATTAAATTAATTTTTAGAAAATGCGTCAAATTAAATATATTTTATTGATGAGGGTTACGATATATTAATGTATTTTGTGGCTCACATTTAATATAGCTCTTTATATGATTTATAGTATTTGATTTATTTGTTTTTTCTTTACCTTACTCTCTTTTATTATTGGTTGTGAGGATTTGAATATGAAATAATATTATTTCATTTTGATTTTCAAGATGGTTGGTATGGTTTATAATATTTTTTATTATTTTGATTGGTTGTTTGTGGGGTAGAGTTTTTTGATAAAATTCCTATTTATATGCAGAGCTGAATTTTTTAGGGGGTTACTTGGTTGAATTTTTGGAACTTTATTGTTTGAAGGTTTTTTTGTGATTGAATGAGGATTGCATCTTGTGTTTTGATTTTGGTTGAAGTTGTGAATTCGTGGGAGGATTGGTTGTGTTGCTCTTTTTCAACTTTGTTAGACCATTTTCTTCATTTCCAAGTTGGAGGGGTCTTAAATCCCTTCTTACAATTTGATTTCATGAGAGATTGTTTGCTATGTGCTTGTCTGAAAGGAATTGGTTTTCTATGAGGATGTGATTGAAAGAATCTCTGTGTGATGTGACTGTGAGTTTACCCCATTGTTTGGATGCAAGGCTGTGAGGTTGTTTGCTAGTATGACATTTAGTCTTGGCTTGCCTGGTTTGTACTTATGTCTTGTTTTACTTGTTATATTTTCCTTGGAAGGGCCTTGTTGCCTTATCCTTCTATATTGTGAATTACTTCATTTTGTTGTTGTTGGGAGTTTGTTTCTTGTGATGTATCGGGAAGTATATGTAATGTTTTGGTTTGTTTATCACTTAGCATGTAATGTTCTTTAGTTCTGGGTTGTATTACACTGTGTTCGCTTGCGTTTGGTGTCGTTAATGCATTGAATTTATTTATTTTACTTAGTCAATTTAATCCATGATGCATTTGAGTCTTATCAATTCTCTACTGTGTAAGCGCTAATCTAGTTAACAAATGCACTAAAGTATGTTGTATATGCGCTATATTGATCTATGTATACACCATATTGTTCCATGTTTGCGCCAGTCTGTTATGTGTATGCACTAATTAGTATTTCATATGTATTGTTCTGGTTATCACATGCACTATTCTAAATTATATTAAATCATTAAGGTTACACTATTATTAAAGCATGTGTTACCTTGCCAAGTGCATTGAAAAGAAAAAAATAGGTTGGGAAACTTAGATGCTTAAAAAGGAGTTATGTTGTGTATTAGGTCTACATAAAAATGTGGGCATGACATGCACTTTTCTTCTCTTTCACAAATCCTTCTATTGATTCTTCTTCCTCGCTTTTCTCTATTCCAGCTTGCTGGTCTAGATTTTTCAAATTTAGAACTATCATAAAATAGACTAGAACTTGAGGACACTCCTCCAATACTTCCACATGGCCAATGATATCTCTTGTGCATAGTAATACAACCTACCATAAAGCTCCAAATTAACACACCTCTCAAATGAGAGAGAAAATCATTAAATATAGGAGGAAGGGTGACTTCACTAGTCACACCTTTTCAATAACCCCCATTCACAAATAATTAATAATCTAATAGTTATTAGATTATAATTATTTTGAATATGGGATATGCTTATAAAACATATAATATATAAGGTTTTATAGCCTTATATTAGAACTTTATTTATAAATGTTACAATGATGTGACCCTTGATAACATTATGTTCTAACACTCCCCCTTAATGTAAATAAGGGATCATATGTCAAAGTTCATAAAAGAAAAAATGAAGTACTCTAGCGATGTAGGTCTTCTTTGAAAATGATAAATAAGGATGCAAATATATGCCAACATGAAGATCATGCATTTCAGACTACATGAAAGTCACTTTGTCATAATCTATAATCCCAGTGTTTTAAAAATGATGCCTATAGGACTCAGAGGAAATTCCATTAGTCCCAACATAGAAAGAAAGCAAGCAACATCAAATATGCCCATACAAAAAGAAAGCAACATCTGGTTGTTACTTCCAACATATGCACCTCTCAACTCACTATATGACAACTCTTGCTACCCATCATATAACAAACACTTCACTTCATCCTACTTCAACATCAACAACAATCCCCTTATTGAAGTTTGATCGATTCAATGAAGATAGTGGTCCTAATGTGCACATTGATTCATTCATGACTATGTGTAGTGATTACCATAGTTTAGATTTTGTCTTGCTCAATCTTTTCTCACATTACCTCAAGGGAAGTGTGTTAGAATGGTACAACTCATTACCTAATCACTCCATCTAGACATTTGTTAATAATACAGTTAAAAAAGGAAAGAAAATCACAAAGTTGGCTGCCACTTTTACAAGGAAACAAGAAAAGAATGTACTTCTAAAAGGCAAACACTGAAATTCAGACAAAATTACATCAACACTCATACACGCGATAGGTTTTTTGTGGACTTCAAAGAACCCCAATATTAGCCTAACAATAACTAAGAGTAATTTCTTAATAATCTTGATAGCACTATTATTAAGAAAATTTTGCATTGTTTAATTATTTCAAAGTTCAAATTTTCATTCACAAGTTTAATTTCCAATTAAATTTCAAAAATTTTAAATTTAAGGAAAGAAAAAAATTTAAACTTTAAAGGAAAGAAAAAAAATTGAACAAAAATTAATAATAATTAGCCTAAGAACAAGTGATACAATCCATTTGCAACCTTCTCATGGATTAAAAACTAGGATTTAGCCACTAGGTGATGTCATTGACATGCACACTCCCCCTTAATGGCATCACCTAAGGCCAAGCATTGATTTGAATTTGGAGAATACAATGCCTAAAGGTCTTACATCCAGGATTTAGCCACTAGGTGGTGTCATGTACACTCCCCCTAAATGACATCACCTACAAACCAATCACTACACAAAGGTTTTAATACTTGTGATGGCTAAAAGTCTAATATATTGCATGTTCCCGTGATCTTCAAAGTGACTTTATTATGGAGTGATTTCACTTGCGAGAGGTGCCAATGATCTTCAAAGTGTCTTTATTATGGAATAGTTTCACTTGATTAAGATGCCCATGATCTTCAAAGTGCCTTTATTATGGAATACTTTCACTTGAGTGAGGTGCCCATGATCTACAATGTTCATTTCGATCTTCAAAAATCATATTCTTTGTTAAGTAAAATATTTTTAAGTAAGATGGTACTTTTACATGTATCCAACTAGAACTCTTCCATAAATATTCAAAGCGCTATTGATTCTTTAAAAGCTACTTTCATATTTCTCCCCTTTTGAGTGAAGGATAAATGAAAGATAGCCTTTTTATTAAAGTATTACACCATCCATGTACTAGCACCTACACTATATTTTCAAGGGCATAGTCTCACCAAAGAAGCACTAATATAGTTAGTAACATAGTAATCGATTAAACTCAATTCTTGGTGCAAAGAGAAAAAACACAATATTATGAATTCGTCATTTGTCAAAGATCATATAGTATTCCTTATAAAGGTAACAATGAGACCAAGATACATTTTTATAAGCATAAGCATGAACAATTATTAAAGAAGACATGCTACTAAGTACTACATATAGTAATGATCCATTAAAAAATTAAGCAACGAGTGAGCTATCCTTTCTAGGTATGCTCCTCGAACAGTTTATTAGGGTGATAAGCCACCTATTTAAGTAGATAAATGATACCAAAGAAAGTTAGTTTAGTGGTACAAATGACATTTTAATCTTTCCTTTTTCAAATAATTGTTGAATATAATGTCTCTAATTTTTTATATTTGAAGAATTTAGTGATTTAATTAGCTTTCTAGAGGCTAATAAGCTTTCCAATTAAGCTTCTATATTCCAACTTCGAGGGAAGATGTTGAAGAGCTATATTTTAACAAGCAATAATATAAGAAGGATTCCATGTTTTCATATTGTAAAGATATATGATTTTGCACCAATGAATTACATTTAATATCGTATCAAAACTATCGCATAGATTTTGAACTACTATATGTAGCATCATAAAATTGCGAACCTTGCAATTTTTGACCACATTAGGATTCTCACGCATGTGAATTGAATCCCTAAGCCTGATCGGAGATCGAAGACTTGTTCGCACATGAAACTGCATCTTTCTTGCCCTCCACACTGCCCGTACTACAACCTGTCCAGGAAAAAAGGGCAGGATAGGGGCGTGGCGCCCTTGTCCCTGCCCCATTTTGGGGTAGGACCCTTTCCAATTTTGCATTGGAGGTTGTGCATTGAGCAGGAAAACTCCCCCAGTGCCAAGTTGTGATGGAAAATCAGTCAGTTAACCCTAATTGACAAGATATAAGTCGCATTCGCCCTCCCATTTGAATAAGTTCAAGAAGCGATAAGGTGGGCATGAGATCACACATTCAAGCATTCAAGAGCATCCAAGCATTCCCTTCAAGCATTGAGCATTTCAAGTCTCCTTTCAAGGCTAGGTGTTGCATTCAAGTCAAAGATTGAACCATTGAAGAGGAGATTCATTCCAACATTCAACTTCATACAAGCAATTCTTTCAACATTTCTATCACAACCTCCCTTGAGGTGATTTACATCTCATTCTTTCATTTACATTTACTTGCAAGTACTTTCTTTCATCATTTGGTTAATTCCAAAACTGGGGTTTGACTTAAAGGCAAACCCCTAATCCCAACCCCTTTTCCTCTCTTTTCTGTGTGTAGGTTGTAGGTGCACAACTTTACTTTTAGATTTGGACTCCATTTGCAGAGGCAGAAAAACCCTTTTCGTTTCGCGGATTTTTCGGAGGACTGTGTACACTTTCGCCACAGTCTGGGAAACTTTTTCTCAAATTTGCAGGGCGGCTACGTCTCAACATATTTATTGTCAGATCCAGGTGCATAGCTTCATCCTACGCTTCTATCTCGAGTTATAATTAGATCTTTGTCGCTTTTTCACTTGATCATAAGTACGCAATTCAATCAATAAATCTCATTCCAGAAGAGGGGATTAACTTACCATTCTTATATCACTCAGAATTTAATCTCCTTCTCTGGAGGTTGAATCTAGTGTATTTTCCCCCTCTTCTATTGTAATGCATGAAAAGTGTTTGAAAGGAAATACGAAGTGAAACTTTCATCTCTCCTCGGAGGGAAGAAAAGCTTTCCTCTAGATCTCTCATTCGCTCATTTTTCCCAACATTACACTATATAACTTATTGGTGAAATAATGGTTTTGTGAGATAGTTAGATCCATTTACTCTAGACATTTGTCTAATCATTGTAGTAGAGTTTCTATTATAATTAATATAGCTTTTCAATAGAAATGATAGATAAAAGGAATTAAATGGAACTAAGGCATATATATAAGGCTATGAAATTCACGCCCATGTCAATATTCCATTAAGAGTGCAGTTATAAAGGCTATTTTTCATGACTCCTTTCGCATTCCCTAATGGCTTGTACTAAATAAAAGCTTCGAGAGTCGGACATGGATATTCCACAAGCTTACGCAAAGTGCATTTTCAAACATGCTGCGATGATCACTAGTCAAGGAAGCCACCAACCATAGAAAGTATTACGGGTTTGAATGAATGTGAGCCACCCTTCAAATAAAAAATCGCAACATTATTTTAGTAAGGATTGCTGTCTTATAAGAGAAGTTACTAAGTCGTCTCAAAAGTAAAGAACAAGCTCGCTATATTTTGTTTAAAAAGGTTTTAGAAAGAAATGATTTTAAAAAAAAATTGTTTTAAGCAATTCACACAATATAGAAGACAAAAGTATTATATCTATGAGACCACCAGTTTTCTTAAATTTTAGAGTTTAAACTTTTAAGCTGAAAGTACACTACAAAATTCATGAGAATGTTATGTCCCTTATAAGAGAAAGTTACAACTTTTTGAGTGATGCATGAGGTAGTTGTTTAGTCCTATCTATAAGTTAAAGATATGTCATTCATATAGGCATATGTCTTCATTGTGTAGATATTTAGATGGATCTTTTGTATATTGTCAATATGTGAATTATAATATAATAATTGGAGTTTATAATAATATTAATATAATCGTCAACAATTATATGATTATGAAGGTTTTTGGAATTAAAATTTAGAAAGTGACTTAAATGGTCATTATAAAAAATTAATGAATTTTTAAATAAGTATATAAAATTGATTTTTTTATATGTTTCTTTCTTGATGATCAAGGATGATGTTGATTTCCTAAGATATATAACAATAGAGTAACTTGTTTTCCTATGCCATATAAAATGCAAGGTAACCTTCTATTATGAAGTCTCTTGATTTGATAGAAGGAGTTTTAAATCATATTTTTAACAATTTTTCTATGTTCCTCAAAGTCAAATTTTTAACAATCATGAAATCTTTATCTTCTATGTTGTAACTTCATATGTTAAAAAAAATTGTACATGCTCTTTTAAACATTATTAGAATTATAAACACAACCTTTTCAAACTAATTAATGAAATAAATTAGAAACGAAAAATACTAAGAAAAGAACACACCTCCTTTTTAAAATTAGCTTAAAAAAATATACTTACTTGAATGTGAAAGTTTGATTTTATGAATATTTTGAAACTACTTAATGATATAACACATATGTTGATTAAGCATAAAAAGGTTTCCCTTCAAGTTAGATAGATCTTCTAAAATAATAACTTGTAAAAATGATTAGGACAACCTAACTCGGATACCATGTTAGAAATTAGGATCTTAAGATACTAAATAAATGCATTAAGAATCATACAACCATACATTAACACATTGCACAAGAGAGACATGGGAAAAGCCTTTTGGAATAAAAAACCCCATAAAGCATCATTTTATTAAAACACATACAAATGTAGTCCATTAAAAAATTGACTATCGTATAAGAGATAGAAATTATATATCAAATCGATAAATATACAATATTTTATCCAAGATAGATAAGTTAAAAGCAATAAACAATTAAAAAAAAAAACAATATAAAAAAAAACAAACGAAGAAATGTCAAATTCTATCAAAAGATATATTTCAATTCCCACAATACCCTCTAAAGTACATTCATATTGAGATAAAGTATAATACCAAATTACAATTTTTTCACATGATATAATTTAATTCTAATAAATTTTAGACTTGAAATAATTTCAACTATGACACTTGATTTTTAGTTCTATTTTTTTTCTCACTTTGCAATAAAAAATATTCATTGATTTCCATCTCATGACAAATGCATTTAATAAATTGCTTATATGTTTTGTATCATTTTTCATGTAACTAAGAATTTGATTATGAACTATTTATCTTTTTAATAATTTTTTTATTATTAATATGTCTATTGAAACTTTTAATTTATCATTCTCAACTTATCACTAATTAATCTAAGCTAATTTTTATTTAATTAATTACCTTCTTCTAAATAATTTTTTTTTTTTTTTTTCATATACAAATATAATTATCTAATTTATCACTCTTAATAAACTTACATCTAAATAATTACATTTAAAATCACCTTTTAATAATAATTGACTGTCCTAATAAAATTTTAGGAATGGCGAACTTTCGGGGTGCGCGAAGTTTAGGGATTGATGCGAATGACAGGCAGAAGGCTCCGCGTTGGGGGGATGAGGCGGTGTCTGATCCGCTTCCCCCGAAGGACCCTTTTGGCGCTCGAGCTGGACATGTGCCGCAATGGGTTTTTCAAGAAGGCAGATGGGTAGATGTGTTGGCTTCGCCCGCTTGGTCATCGGAGGAAAAGACATTTCAATTTGTCCCTTCTTCTGCTTACTTCAGAGGGTTTTTCCGGCAAGATAAAAAACGGGCTCGAAATCAGGGAGCTCGACATAAGGGTAAACAACAGTGGAGGGTTTCTAAAAATAAGGCACAGAATCATTTAGTGAATGCCTCTGCGAACTTGGTTAAGGATTTGGGGGGTCATGGACAGAGTTCGGTTTTGCCCTCGCAGCCTGCTCCGATTGCGATCTCGTTGATTGATGCTTCGGATGCCGTTTTGGGAAAGAAAGCTATGGATCTTCAAGGTCTTGCGGTTGTGATTCAGGTCTGGGGTGATCATGTTTCCCTTTTCAAGCTTCACTGTAAAATTCACGCTCTATGGTATGGTACTTTGTTTTTTCATGTGCTTTCTGTAAGCTCGTTTCTTGTTATATTCGACTCAACATCTGCTAGGGATAAGGCTCTTAGTACTTCATTTTTTTGGCTTGGAAAAAATCTGATTTTTGTGGAAAGTTGGAAAACGTATTTGGCAGTTTCTAGAGTTGGTCCAAAACAGGTCCCTGTGTGGTTTAAACTTCCACTATTACCATCTGAATTTATTGAATCTGATATATTAACAAAAATTGGGGATTCTTTGGGTAAATTCTTGATGTCTTGTTCATTGCTTGAGGATGGGGTTCTGGTTGTTAAAATTTGTGTGTTAACTTGCCCTAACACTCAGCCACCAAAATTTTGTAATATTAGGTCTCCCTTTGGTTTATGGCGACAAAATTTGGTTAAAGACTCGGGGGTTTTTGGTCCATCTGTTGTAGTTATGGATTCCCCAATGTTTTTTCACATGAAATCCATCCGTTTTGGTTCGAGGGAATTTGATTCTCCGTTTGTGGAAAATGTGGAACCTCATACCTGGGAAAAAATACAATTGTCTGGTCTTGCTTTCAACCCTCCTCCCCTTGTGAACAAACCCGTCTCTGCTATGGATTCTGCAATGGCTTTTAATAATTATGTTCCTTCCACAAGGATTGGCCGTTCTAATGCTCTTCCGTTAAACAAACCTACTGTCTCTAATTTGGTTCCATCTTCTGAGACCAGGGTGGATCTGGGCATCTCTGAACCTGCGGTTGACTTGGGCATTAGGTTAGGGGCGGATACAGGTGCCCCTGGTTTTCCAAATAAAGTTATAGGTGTTGTAGATACATCAACTGAGGGGACTTTGTTAGAGAATGCTTTGCTAGTAACTGGGGGTGAAAATGTTAATTCGGTGGACATTGTCCCGGATGACCTTCTCGTTGCTCAGGTTCAGGATTTAGCCAATTCTAATAAGACTCTTCTGGATTCCCCTTTAGCTAATAAGGTAATCTCCTCGATTTCAATGGATTTAGGTGTTTTGGAGAATGATTTGGCTACTTTTCCCATCAATAACCCTTTTGATCTCCTTGATAGGGATAAGGCGTTGGTGGTTCCAGGACTTGTGTCACCATTACCTCCTGTGGTCTCAGACAAAGAGGAGAATGGGAGAGATAAGACCAATGTGGTGGTTGCTTCAGGGCTTCCTTTGGTTCAAACTCCTCTGCTTCCTTCTTCACCCTTGTCTACTCTAGGGAAAAGGGGGCGTAAGCCTAAACATGTTAAAACAAAATTAGAAATTGATGCGGGGATCCAATCTACTATTTTGTCTTCCTTAGAAACTTCGAAGAAGAAGAGGTCGAAGAAACCTTTTAGTCCCCCTGTTACAAGAGCTCTAGCTACTAAACGTAATCTTCATAAGGTTTTTTCGGTTGGGGTGGTTTCTCCAGTATTGTTGAATGCTTCGAGGGGAGCTGAGGCCTCCCCTCAGGAAGCATGAGGTCAATATCCTGGAATGTTAGGGGCTTAAATGCCCCTAACAAACGACGCTTGATTAAGTCACAATTAGACTTAATGAAGTGTGATTTGGTGCTGTTACAAGAAACTAAGCTTAATTTGCAATCGGTAGATAGATTATTCTCCTCTTGGAAAATTTGGAATTTTTGTTCATCTCCCTCTTTAGGGGCGTCGGGTGGGTTGGCTATTATTTGGAAGGATTCTGTTGTTCACTTCTCATTAGTTGCGTTATCATCTAATCGGATGCTTGGAATAGTTAAGAGTAGAATGTCAAACTTAAAGTTTTGGCTTTTTAATGTTTATGGCCCTTCTGGGATTATAGAGAAAAGAATGCTTTGGAATTCCTTGATTTCTCTCGCTACTCCTCTGCAGAATGTTTTTTTGATTTTTGGGGGTGATTTCAATGCAATTACGAGTTTGAATGAAAAGGTTGGAGGAATTATTCCTAACAAACATGTCATTTCATATTTTTGCAACTTCATTCAGTCCTTGAGTCTAGTTGATTGTATGCCTCTTAATGGTTCATTTACTTGGACTAATATGCGTAGGGACTTTTCTCAAATTTTGGAAAGGCTGGATCATTTTTTGGTTTCAGATAATTGGTTTAGTTCGGGATAGGATTTTGTATCCTCAATCCTTCCCTTTTCCGGCTCTGATCATTTTCCTATCCAGTTTGATATTTTTGAGGATAGGGCTCCTAAAAAGTTACCTTTCAAGTTTGAGCCAATGTGGTTTAGGGATCAATCGTTTTTGCCTTCCTTAAAATCTTGGTGGAATTCAACCCCTTATTTTCATGGGTCTAGGATGTTTCAGCTAGTTAAAAAATTGGGCTTCTTGAAGACAAGAATAAAGGATTGGAACGCACAACATTTTAAGAATGTCTTTAGGGAAAAGGCTAGGATTCAGGAGGAGATTGAGAAACTTAACAAAAAAGTTGTTGCTTCTGGTATGTCTGCTGCAATGTATGATGACCTCAAATCACTGAACGTTCAGTTGAGTGAGATTCTAGCTAGGGAAGAATCTTATTGGAGACAGAAATCTAGGGATCTCTGGCTCTCTGAAGGCGATCGAAATACCAAATTCTTCCATTCCTCCTCTAAGCTCAAGAGACTTCGTAGTCAAATCTCTTGTATTGTTGATTCTAATGGGAATACTCTACTAGATGAAGATGAAATAGCTTATGAAGCTGTTAGGTTTTTTAAATCCCTTCTCTCAGCAGAGTCAATGGTGGTTGATGAGGGATTTGTAAATTCGATCCCTCCCCTTGTCTCTCAAGAAGATATTAAGATGTTGATGGCCCCTTTTTCCTTGGCTGAATTAAAAGAGGTAGTCTTTTCCATGCACTTGGAAAAGGCACTGGGACCGGATGGACTTACAACATTATTCTTCCAGAAATGTTGGGACTTTATAGGGAAAGATGTGTTGTTAGCCTTGGAGGAGTCTAGAAGAAATAGGGCGATTCTAAGAGAAATAAATACTACTCTTATTGCGATCATCCCTAAGGTAGATAATCCTACATCTTTTTCAAACTTTCGTCCAATTGCCTTGTGTACCACACTATACAAAATTTTTACTAAGGTAATTTCGGTTAGATTATCTAAACTCCTTCCTTGGATTATTTCGGTAGAGCAGGGTGGTTTTGTGCCTGGTCGGGAGACCCTTGAAGGAGCCATTGTTGCTCATGAAATTCTGCATTCTATTTCTCAGCAAAAGGTGTCAGCAATGATCTTCAAATTAGACATGCTTAAAGAGTATGATCGTGTCAATTGGCAGTCCTTGCTTACTGTTTTGAATCGGTTTGGGTTCTCAAGGTGTTGGGTTAAGTGGGTTTATTCATGCATATCCTCCGCCTGCTTCTTAGTATTGATTAATGGGGCTCCCTCGGGTTTTTTTGCTTCCTCTTGGGGTATTAGGCAAGGAGATCCCTTGTCCTCTTTTTTGTTTGTTATTCTAGCGGAAGCATTAAGCGGGGCTATTTCTAATGCTACGGCTGTGGGTCGGTGGTCAGGCATCAGAATAGATGGCCTCCCTTCCTCACAATCTCATTGCTTATTCACTGATGATACGCTTTTGTTTGGGAAGGCCACTATGAGAGAAGCACGAGCTATTGAGAAAGTTATCTCCGACTATACAGCGTTTTCTAGCCAAAAGGTTAATAAGGGAAAGTCCAAAATTTTTTTTGTCAATGTCCCCACTTTAGTTAGGGATAACCTTATCCGCTTTTGGAACTTTCAAGTTGGGTCTTTCCCTTGCATGTATTTAGGCATTCCCTTCTTTCTTGGGGCAGATAAGAACTCTTTTTGGGACAAAATTGTTCATTCTATCTCCTCTAGAATTTCCTCTTGGAATCATAAATGGTTAATAATGGCAGGCAAAATTCTTCTAATTAAATCAGTCTTGAGTGCTATACCTACATATCTAATGTCTATTCTACAGGCTCCCTCTCAAGTTGTTAAGCGTTTAAAGGTATCCCTCAGGTCCTTCCTTCGGAATGATAATTTAGGAGGAAGGACTAAGATTCCTCTTTTAGCGTGGGATAAAGTTTGTCGTCCCAAGGAGTTGGGGGGGGGGCGGGTATTCGTGATTTGGCTATTCAAAATAAGGCTTTGGGGGCTAAGTTGATTTGGAAATTATACACAACTCCTAGTTGTAAATGGGCCTCCATTGTGCTTGCTAAATATTTAAGGAGTTCACCAAGAGAAAGGATTTTTACTGCAACTTCCCTTCTGACGGGCTCTGCGTTCTGGAATTTTCTGATTTCTTGTAGAGAGGTGATTTTGCCTCATTTATCCTGGGTTGTCCATAATGGGAGAAAGGCCCTTTTTGGGATGAAGTTTGGAATGGGCATCCAACTCTCTCATCTATCCGGGATTGGTCCCCTTTGCCGAAAATCCTTTCATCTCTTTGGGGACCTTTTGTTGCAAATTATTTTATCATTGACACTTCAGGACCTTGTGAAATTGTCAAATGGAAGGAAATCCCTCCCTTGGCTATTAACATTAATATTGTTTTAGATTTTACTGAAGAACTTCGTAAGAGACATGTAGTTTTTCAATATAAAGAGGATTCATTGGTTTGGATTAAAAATGCGACTGGCTCCTATTCGGTGAAAGAGGGGTATAATTCTTTGATCCAGACCCCTGTTCCTGCCTGCTGGCCTACTAAGTTATGCTGGCATGCTGCGTGTCTTCCAAAAGCAGGGGCTTTTGCTTGGTTAACAATTCAAGATAGAATCCTCACTGGAATGCGTTTAGATAGGCTTGGGATTACGACAATTTTCCCATGTGTTTTTTGTGGTTATTGCACGGAATCGGTGGACCACCTCTACCTGCTTTGTCCCTTTGCCTCTGAGTGTTGGTATTGGTTGTTTGGTATGTTAGGGTGGTCTTCTGCTCTTTGCTCAACTCTACTTTCACAATTTCAATCCTGGCCCTTGTTGTTTCCCGCTTCGTTCTATTCATCTTTGTGGATAGTTGCTCCATCTCTGGTGATTTGGAATCTATGGCTGGAAAGGAATTCAAGAATTTTTAATCATAAGTCGACGTCTTTGGCAGACATCATAAGGAAAATCCAAGCCTCCATTAGTGAAGTAGTGCTTTCTTTCATTTACAAAAACTTAGGGTGACTAACAACCTTTTCTCATTGGGATAACTGGGTTACTTGGAAGTGGCCCTCTCTACATTTATTGCCTTCTCATGAGGCTATTTCAGATGCTTTTTCTTCACATCTTAAGCGAAAGATGGCTAAATGGAGCCCTCCCCCTTGTCCTTCCTTCAAACTTCAGTTTGATGGGGCCTCTAAGGGCAATCTGGGAAAGTTTGGGATTGGGGTAATTATCTTTGACCATTCTTCAAAAATTGTCATGGCAGTTGGCAAATACATTGGTTATGGCACTGTGTTATGGCAGAATTTTAGGCTATATCCTTTGGTCTTGATCTGGCTCATTCTCTAAATATCAAGGATATTGTTATTGAAGGGGATTCTATGCTTGTCTGTCAGGCGGTTGCTACCAAAAAATGCATCTCTTGGCGTATGCAGTACCTTCTGGAGCACATTCTTCTTCAACTTAATGGCTTCTCCACTTTCTTGATTTCCCACTGTTTTAGAGAAATTAATGTGTTCGCGGATTTTCTTGCAAGTAAGGTTATTAGTGATGGAGTAGACCGCACAAAACTTGCATCCTCGGACTTTCCTATCTCATGTATGAAAATGCTATCTTAAAATGCCTTCTTGATGTGGCTGTTCTTTCGTAAGTGCCTATAATGAGAGTGTTTTGGAATAATACCATTGTTATTGACATTTATTGGGAGAATCTCCCCATTTTTGAAGGGAGGTTTTTTTGGTGGTAGCCTTGGAAATTCTTCTCGCCTTATGGGGTGTTTACTTCTTTGAATGTATATAAGGGGGGTGTTGCCTTGCCTTATGACAACACCTTAGTTATAGTCATCCCTGGAAGTGGAGCCGCTTTTAAGGATGGAGGGTGGTAGTCTCTGGGATCAGTTGACATTGGTTTGATAGTTTTTTGTACTTTGGGTGATGTAGGTTGCTTGGTTTTGATTTTCTTTTCCCATTTGGCAGTTGACGCTATGTTATTAGCCCTTTCATCATGATAGTTGGTGGCATTGTTTCTTTTCGGTTTTTTGAGGCGGGTTTATATTGCTTTATGGGATAATCATTAGATGATGCGGTTCAGCTTAAGTACTCTGTCTTTTATGCCAATCATGTTTTCTTAAGCGCAGTGGTGGCCGATTGTGTCATGATTTTTGGGTTTCACGTTCTGCGCATTGGTTTAGTAAAGGGATCATTATGCTTTGTGGGTATAAGGTTGGTGTAATTTCATTGATTGATTTTGTTGTATGTGAAGCATTTTTCCATCATTCAGAGGTGTTATCTGGCTGGATATTCTCTTCGTATGATATTCTGATAATCATATCATGACAACCCCCGCTCTATTATATATCTTTGATAGATATACAGGTATGGGTCATATTTGTCTATTTATTTTTCGGATTATACAATGTTTAGCAGGATGTGGAATCTATTGGGCAAAATTGGTGGGTTGTGGATTATTCTGAGAAGTTGGAAAGTGCAGTGTTTTGGATGGGGTAAATGGCTTCTTGTCATGTTGTTACTCGTTTGGCTATTCTTATGGACTATTATATGGATTGGTTTCACCCTGTTTCCTGAAGGTTGTCTCCATCTTCCGTTACTTCTTGTGTGGATAGGTTTATGTATGCTAACCATTTTTATGTTGTCAGGACTACTTCTCCTTGGTTCCCTCTTCATTGTGTTTTTTGTTCTCTGCAGATATCTGGACTCATGTGGTGCATAAGGGGATTAATGTTTGGGGATGCCACTGATCTTGGCTGCATTTTTTGAGATGATATCCTCTCTACAGAATTACTAGAACAAGCTTGCTGTAAAAGCTTCCTTTATATCTAATGTAATTGAAATGGGCTGTATATGGGTTATTGTATTGGGTAGGTAGGCTTATGTTTTTGGGCAAAACTGAGGGGTTTTTTTACTGGTTCTTTCCCCTCAGTGCTCTTTGAACCAGTCACCATGTATATATATATATAATTTTAGTGGTATCATCTACTTTTATCAAAAAAAAATAAAAAAAATTACATTTGCTTCTAAAAAACTTATTTTTCTTTTATGATATTGAGTTCAAATTTTCTACAATAGCAAATATTTTTTTTTCCTATAAAATCCCTAATTTCTTAAACAAAATTACTCATTTTTTTTTAAAAAAAAAAATTTAAAGAAAAAGATTTTGATCATCACCGCTACGTCACATGGACATTTTACCATTATAAGCATCACCGCTCATGTCATACGGGCAATTTTTTCCTCCCGCCTTTCCAACTCTATCCAGAGAAAATTGGTGTCCCTTATCAATGCGCAAGTCCCTTTGGAAGCACTCACACATCTAGAAGGTAATCCTAAAATCATGATTATTTACTTTTACAAGCTTTGTCGAATTGGTGGGTCCAGGTTCTTAAGAGTTTAATTAATCTCAGAGATTTTAGTCACCTTCGGCCACTACGACTATGACTATCCTAGTAAGGGGATCACCTTCCCCGATTGAATGAAAGGAAATGGCAACCATTCTCTCTCACCCTTCATCTGGGTGTGCGTGTTTTTTGCAACAAGTAAGTGGGTACAGATTAATTTCTCCTCATCACATGGTACAGACAGTGGTCTGTTCACCATCTTATAAAACTGGTTGTTTTTCCAGGTATACTAGGACTAGGATTAGGAACCCAATCTGGTGCGGTACCAGCGAGAGCTTGGTTGCCCTCGAATTGGATATGGAAGGGCAAGCTCAAAACAATGGGGAATCCTCCTCAGGTAAAACAGCCTCAGAATTAAGGACGCCCACTTTGGATTCAGCGGTGGGTGCCCTAAAATTGGGTGGTAAATATGACAGGGAGCTCGAGATTGCAAGGAGAGCAGTTCACTTGGCATGTGCACTTTGTCAGAGAGTTCAAGACAGGCTCCTGAAAAATGAAGAAAAAGCTAATACTAAGAATGATAGCTCCTTTGTGACAGTTGCAGGTATCTGGCACTACGCCTATTGAAACAAAAGCTGTTTTTGATCTTTGTTCAAGTATTCTTCATGGTCATCTTAAAATTTTATGCAAGCTCACATCTTAATAGAAGCTGACATTGAATTCGATGTACAATGATTGTGATTAAATTTTATTCTGATTTTGAAATCTGAATGCTGTTGGCAATTTGCTGCCGCAGCCCATTTCTCGGATTGAGTTAAATGGGATGCTTGCTCTGTTTGAATGCATTTTAGTTTACAATTCTACTTCACTGTCTGCATTATGTTGTGTGCATCCTTAATCCTCATGGCACGCTAAAGGCGATGGGTATTCATGTTCTATTAATCTTCAACGGTAAAATCCTCTTATCCTTGCATACCTGTATTTTTTTTCTCATTGGAAATTCAATATTCTACATCGAAAAATATGTTGTTAGTCACTAGTTACTTGACATCATAGTATAAGTATCTGGCCCAGGACATCATTACTACATATAGAAATTTTAATAGAAAATAGATTAAATAAGTAAACACCGAAAGTGTCATCCATAATTGTGGGTCCTTGCCAAAAGATCTCGGTTTCTTTACTAAGACCTCCTCTTGGTCGTCTGGTTAAGAACCTATAATATACAACCACAACTTATCAGTTTTATTCTCTCTAATTCGTAATGCCACTATGCAAAAGCAAATTCTTCTGATTGCTGCTGTCTTTTTACGCCATAGCAAGTGTATAACGTGCCTGTGGGAGTCTGAATAAATAACAAGCAAATCTGGTATCTCGCTATCACCTCAACGAAGTTATAACTTTCATTATTCTGCGTCTGTTCTGGACCTTCTTTAGAACTTCATAGTTCCTTTTGATATATTTATCTCATTTGAGACTCTTAGATGCCCTTCATACCTATGTGTGCATCAATCATACTACTCGACTCAGAATTGCATTTGTTGCTGCTTGGAACAGTTTCTGAATGGAAAGTTTGATTTTCCAATATCTGATTCTATAATACAAGATGGGGAGAGGCATGTGCGATTGTCCTGAGCCTAATTACTAGCGGTCTCATGGGAGCAAATACCTGTTGACAAAAAAACATCAGATCTTGGTTTATATGGGTCCGTGCAAATTAGTAGGAGTTAAACATTCTTCATATTCATCACAACCCATTTTTGTAATTCGTTTGTTTTCTCAACCTTCTTTGACATTCACACCAAGAGTTCAGGTCTCACCTATTTGTGAGAAATATAAGGCCTGGGTTTATATGAAACTGCGATAGTTATTATTATTAAAAGTAAAGTGAAATAATCTTCTCACACAGCATGCATTTTTGACTTTCAGTTTGGGCAACCTGCTTTGCAATTCACATTACAAATTTCAGTTTGGGTACACAATCTAATGAACAAACTGTAGAAGTGGGGTAATTTGGATGTGCTAATTTTTAAAAACTGAGAATGAAATGAAATCATCTTCACATACGGCACATTGTTAATTGATCGTTTAGTCTGTTTGACCTTCTTTGACATTCACATCAAGAGTCTCACTTTGGTGCATCATCTATTGGCAAAAAAAAATTGATTGTGAAGGGGTTATATATACACACACACACACACAAAGAGATGAACCGAAATTATTTTCACAGAAAGCATGTTTATTGACTTCTTGGTCTGCTTGACATTCTTTGTCATCAGTACCAAGAGTTTCAGTTTGAGTACCATGCAAAATATAGTGCTGGGCTTATATAAGCCTCTGTAGCCTCTAAGAGATAAACTAAAATATCTTATCGCACAGTCTGTTTTAATGAATTTTTGCCTGCTCAATCTCTGTTGGCATTCACATCAAGAGTTTCAGTCTGTTTTAATGAATTTTTGTCTGCTCAAAGCTCAGCTAGCATTAACATCAAGAGTTTCAATTTGACGTCAACACCATTTGGAATACTAAGCTGTCAAATTTGAACATTTTTAAAGGAAGGAACAGAGATCCATCTCGATCCTATCAGCCAATAAGACAATTTTTGCATTCCAACATGCATCATAGAGTTTGACTTTGAACTATGTCAATCTCTACACAGCGATGACAATGAAATAAGTAACTTCCCAGTGGTTGCATGGAGTGATCTTTATATGCTTTAATAATTATCAACGATTCATCATTCCATGCATTGGAAACCCTTTTAGTCTTCAGAAGAGGTTCTGGTGGACAGATTTCAAGATCTACACCTCTTAGCCAGCAAGAAGCTGGTTTTCATAAGTGCTAGAATACATAGATGTTAATATGGAGTATGAAACTGGTATCATGAGAAGGTGCAGCATAGCTTTGAATAACTAAAGGAAACATAAACTTTCATTATGAGTGTTGTTTGTATTTAACTAAAATGAAATGAATGGTTCAAACTACTGGTGTTAAGAAATTAGTCAGCCTAATAAGTAGTGGCACTGATAGACTAAACTCTTTCTCTTTGAAGTGTTCTCTATGAAAACAATTTTTTTTGGACACTTTTCAGAGTCTCCTCAGAGCTAAACTAGCATTTGCAAGAATTTGTCAATATTGTGAAAATAGTAAAATCTCGTTGGCCTTATTGCTAGCTTACACAGGATCAAATTTGACAGGTGGTGACATCGGGAGAGCCTATATTGAATAAATTCTTGAAAATTCTTTTCAAGTCATATTT
The DNA here is from genome assembly GCF_030272615.1 of Cryptomeria japonica. Taxonomy (NCBI): domain Eukaryota; kingdom Viridiplantae; phylum Streptophyta; class Pinopsida; order Cupressales; family Cupressaceae; genus Cryptomeria; species Cryptomeria japonica. Next base: position 53,435,492 of record NC_081411.1, read on the forward strand.
TTTAATATGTTGTTGTGTATTTGAAGTCAAACTACACTGTATTCAGTTTTGATTGCTAAGGATCGAGCAAGACATATAAGTAGGTCGAGGAAGAAAGTTTAGAGGTTATTGGCATATTGGCTTCACGAGAGGATCTGCCTTTTGGGCATCCTTCTCTTCAATATATATGTCCAGTGGTGAACAGATTAATATAATGCGCTCTTCCTGTATTTCTACATGTAATCTTAATGCTAAATGTTAGAAGATTCTTTCCCCATTAACTGTTGGTAACATTTACTGAGGAATTGATGTTATTATTTTTCCACTCTCGATTTTCCATTCCTGGCTGATGTTACATTAGCAGAATTGGAGGTTTGGCAGAAACTATTTATTTTTGTTGTCTCTCCAAAAACTTGTTTTAAAGATGATAATTACACCTATGTAGTTGCTTCAGCAATTGGCTTCCTGCTGTGTCATGCTTCCCTTACTTTCAGTTCAATGAAGGTGAGATACAGGACATATGATGTGTTTTATTGTAAAGTTCCTTTATTTAAAACTTGACCTACAATTGATACATCCTGTAATGCAAACTCACTACTTCCAAATGCAATTTAAACAAGAATCTTATGGGATGGAATTGCTGAGAATGAAAATGATGAGCTAGATCATCCCTGCTGATCCATGAGCACAATGCAGTGCCCTTGGTTAATTTTCAGACCATGATAACCACAATAACCACAAAACTAGGTAGCTTAAAACATGAAAACTTAAATCAAAACACTAACCTATGAATGTGCTAATCTACAAACACATACTGCTGAAAATATGATCAATGAGTACATGGTATCGAACTTCCAAATCTGCAACTGTTGTCCCATAAAATCTGAAAAGCAATACAGTGCACTAACTCAAAACTAGAAAATTAGAGAATTATAGAATATGTGCACTTTAAATAGACAAGTGCACTAAGAATCTAACTAAGAGAAACTAGATGAGGTGTCAAGTAAAGCTTCAAGTTAAGCCTAAAACTCACTGCCGTGACACTCAGTTGGACTGATCAATCAACTAGTCTGAATAATTGATCAACCTAGTTCAGCAACTAACAGTTCCTAATCAAAACCCTTTTTTACCCTTTAATAAATAGCAATTCCTAATCAAACTAGGTGGGACTAAGTTACATCAACCATAGTTTAAAAAATTGGACTCGACCAAAGTTCCCAGACTCGGACTCGGCAAGGCCGACTCGACTTGTGACTTGACTATGACTCAGCAACGACTCGGCAAACTAGGCAAAATAAAAAAACCCTTGAAATTTAGAGATTTTTAATGATTTAAAACTTGTTTCATGCACCCATTATTGAATAAAGCTTAAAGACACTATAACTGTATAACATCATCAAATAGAAGCTAATTTGATCACATACATAAACATACATCCATCACATGCGTAGAAATGTAAATTGTAGCTAAAGGAAATAGAAAACATAGATATATAGAGTTATAAATGTTGTCAAATGTATATAAAATCCATGACATCAAATGTTCCCAAACATATGTCTGCCTCCTACAAAGGCGTCTAAGGTAGGTCTTGGATGACTGAGTAGCCATAGTCTCTGCCTATGAGGTGCCACAATGATCAACATCAGTTGTGCCTGTGCCGGATTGTGCTCTATCCTCCTCCTCTGCCATAGCCACAGCCTCAGCCTCAGCCTCTCTGTTTGCTTGGTCAACCCACTCATGGTCCTCCTCAGTGAAGATGGGATTGGTAGACTCAATGATCCACTCAGACTCTGGATAGATCTCCGCTAGAGTGATCGGAGTGGAGTCAGTGTCCAAAATCTATCTGGTCCTAAGACGGAGTTTGTAATGAACAAAAACAAGATCATTCAACCTTTGTACAGACAATCTATTACGCCTCTTCGAGTGGATGTGCTCGAACATGGATCAATTGCGCTCACATCCAAAAGCGTTGCATGGTTGACATGCCGCGATGCGAGTCCTGGAGCTCGGACTCGGCGAGTTTTGCCATAACTTGCCTGACTTGCGAGTCAGCGCGAGTCAGGCGAGTTATGAGCAAAACTCGCCGAGTCCGAGTCACGAGTTGTCAAAACTCGTTGAGCTTGGCTCGACTCACCAACTCGGCAAACTCACCTAACTCGCGGCGAGTTTTGATACTTAGGACTTGACAATGTCTTAGTTGGCCCAGAATATTTAAAAACTCGGGACTCACCAAAAAACTTGGGAAAAAATCGGCAATAACTCGGCAAATTTATTGAACATTTTAAAATACAATTTTTAAAATATATTATTCAAAAACACACATATTAATGAATTTGTTGAGCATATTACTAATTTCCATCATATATAGATTGAAATTAGAGTTTAATGCATATCTTAGACCAAAAAACAAGTTCAACCCTAAATGAGTTACAATACCACTTGCACTAGCCATGTCATATGTAGAAGCTGCCCCATCTAATGAGATTTTTGGCAATTTGTGTAATAATATGTCTAAGTAAGCACACTTAAGAGTTATATCCTGATTCCTCCTCACCTCCTCATTCTAATCAAGTTTCTTATTTGGCAGATCCAATAACCAATGGGGATTTGGGAGTGGAGACTCCCAATGGGGTTGAGGGGCAGTGGCCCTCCATGGAGGTTTGGCGGTAGTGCCCCCAATGGGGTCAAGGGGCAGCACCCCTTATGGGGTTTTGGGGGCAACAACCTGTTGTGACGTATTCACACGTCGCCCCATTGCAAATGGGGACCCCTACTTTTTGCTTTCTAGGGTTAGTTTTCTTTGCTTGGTTGCCTAGTCTTGGCTATTAGCCTTTGCATTGGAGAGTTGTCAGAAAGATCATTAGGATAGCAGGGTTTGCTTGAGTTCAAATTGGTCAGTAGATGGTCCAAGTCAGGGTCTCTGTGAAAGCCTTCTCTAGGTCAGGCTTTGCTCTTGTTGCTAGGTTATGTCTTGTTTGAGTTTGAGGAAGTCAATGAAGCTTTGTGAGTGAATATCATCTTTGAGGGTTTGAGATTGGTCTAGTTGATGAATGATGAAGTTCTAGGCATTGATTGATGTGAAGCTGACCTATTTATCCTTGAGAAACGCCTAATGATCAGGTCTAGACTTGGGAATTTGGAGAAAAGGTCAAGAATTTGAGCATTTTTGCAAATTTCTCTCCTGACCCTTCCAAAGGGTCCAGAGCGAAATCTCCCTTAGCTCCCTTATGACTCCTATTCTAGACAAAAAATTCACTTTAAGGCATGGATTTGAGGGAAATAAGCTTGTGTTCACCTTTGGAGACGCCTTGGAGAAGCTTAGATATGGAAATTTGATGAAAAGGTCAAGATTTCAGCCTAAACAAATTTCGCTCCTGACCCTTCCAAAGGGTCCAGAGCGAAATCCTTTGAAAGACCTAATTTGTCATCAAAAGCATTGAATTGACATCACCTTGAAGGCAAATGGACTTGATTAAGATGAAGGAAGGATCTAAAAACCAAGTCCAAAGTTGAGGGAAAAATGAAGAAATTTAGCCTAAAACATGAATTTCACTCCTGACCCTTCCAAAGGGTCCAGAGCGAAATTCTTGGATAGGTCCTGTCCTTCCAAAGGTACCTAGGCGAAATGGTTAAGATGTCCTTGTAATCCAACTTTTGAGCTAGGAACTCCTTTAAGGTGGTTTGTTAGCCTGTCTTGAGGTAAGAACAACATGAATGAGGGTGAAGTTTGAGTGTTTGGGTGGTATCTAAGGCTAATTCTTCAATTTCGCTCCTGACCCTTCCAAAAGTTCCAGAGCGAATTTTCTAATATCTCCCTTCCTGGTCTTAATTTGCCTCATAAACCTTGTCCTTAAGATGTTATGAAGAGAGAATTGATGTGTGAAACTAAGTGAAGTAATGAGAGGTGGAAATTTTAGCCTAAAACATAAATTTCACTCTTGACCCTTCCAAAGGGTCTAGAGCGAAATTTTTTCAAGCTCTTGACCCTTCCAAAGGGTCCAGAGCAAAATTCCCCAAAAGACCTATGTCCAGAGCAAAATTCCCCAAAAGACCTATTTCTTCACTAAGGACATGAAATAGTGGACATATATGGCAAGGAGAGGATTCAAGAAGACAAGTCTAAAGCAAGATGAGTGAAAAAGGATAAAAACTGAGCCAAAAAGAAGAAATTTGCTCCTAAGCCTTCCAAAGGGTCCAGAGCAAATTTCTTCATAAAGCATTCTACCTTGCTCAAACCTATGAACGAATCCTTTTCCCATGCATTTTTGAAAGCAAAGCACCTTGTTTTGATAGGGAAAAGTTGGAAATGAAGTCAATGAAGTCAATTTGAGCCTAAAATATCAATTTCACTCCTGACTCTTCCAAAGGGTCTAGAGCGAAATTCTTAGAAAACCTTTTTTCCTCACCACTTTGATAGCAAGTTGGTTTGAATATGACAAGATAAAGGGGAAATGGACAAGTCCTAGGCAACTTGAATGAGAATTAAGCCTGACTATTTTGCCTAATACACTAAAAGGGCCTTGTTTTGAGCTAAATAGGTGGCGAATTGACTTGATTACGGTAAGAGGAGATTTGATAAGTCAAGTTTGAGGTGAGTTGAGAGGAAAAGAAGTGTTAAATGAGCCTAAGGGAGAATTTTGCTCCTGACCCTTCCAAAGGGTCCAAAGCGAAATTTCTTAAAAACACTATTTTCCTCCTTGTTCAAACCAAGATCTTTGTTCCTAGGACATGGTTGGGGGAGGATTGATATATTCTTGCCTTAAGAAGTGAATGAAAGTGAAGGAAATGATGGATCTAAGCCTAAAAGACAAAATTCGCTCTTGACCCTTCCAAAGGGTCCAAAGCGAATTTTCATAGAATCCTCTCTTTGCTCCAATTTTGAACTAATTTTGTGCCTTGAAGCCTGTTGACGTGTATTTTATACACAATCATACACAAAATAAAATACCAATAGGCATCTTATCCTCTCTTGAGAAAATAGTCTCTAACTGCTGAAGATTTGCAAAAAGGATCAGTTAGATGGACTCCAAGGTTCTTTTAGTGGGGTCTCCACGTGTGGACAAGCTTTTTAGTGGTATGATGTGATTTGCTGTTTCCTCCAAGGGGTCTTACGTATTCAAAGCTCGAAGATTTTACTAAACTAAAGGAACTTTAAAAAAAAAAGCAAAAGATAGGGTTTAAGAGGTCTAATCTAGCCTAACCCTATGAACGACTTAGCATGAATGAGATTTGGCAAGACTCAACCAACTTCAATTTTGCCATAAGATAACAACTCAATTGAAATTAGTGCGATCTTCTAAGGTAATAATGATGTTCAATGCATCAAAGACCAAGGACACTACTACGAAGGTACATATCCTAGATACGAAAATGCTTGAAGGTTAGGGACTCAAAATGTTCTCCAGTCGACCACGCAAGGCGTTCCTACAATCAGCAAGAAGCTAGTGGTTTGGATTGCGAATCCCACCAAATATCAAATCTCACACTTAGTCTTTCAAATTAACAAATTACTTTGATTGAGCGTGATTCAAGTACATCCAACAACCATGAAGATAACTTAAGAAATTTGCAACAAAACACCATAACTTCAATATTTTATTGATTTCCAAGTCATCATATACAACAATTGCTTGAATTTCTCTCTTCAAGACTCAATCTTGCTACAAAATAAGAATTGCTTCTAACTCTAATCTCTCTATTTCACTCTTATCTGACTATTCGACTATTAACTATTACCAAATGAAATGAAAAATGGGGGTATAAATAGCATCCCCAGTTACAATGAAAGGTCCAGATTGAAAGTAAATCAATGGACAAGATCATGACACCTAAACCCTAATTAGGGTTTGTTACAAATGACCTCCTTTTTACTGAACAATATTAAATACATAGCCAAATATTAAATTTGGCACAAAAATCTAGGAGGTATCAACCAATGAGAAATAAGATGTCATGTCATCTGTAACAACCTTTCATCTAGAATCTTATTCCCTTTCCAATTCTCTTTCTTAGCATATGCAATGAATTTTGTCACGATTCCTTCGATTTCTGTGATTGGAATCTCGGGAAGATTCTTGATACTCTCTTCTAAGTGGATGACCTGATCGAATGCATCTAGAAGAGCTGCGTCCCAAGTAGGTTCAAATTCCTTCGTTCTATCAATCAGGAGCATGGTGGCATACATCTGATCATACTGTTCATCTGTAACATCTGCGTCTTTGCGAAAGATGATCTTGATTCTATCCTCAAATTCTTGTATATCATGTCCCTGTGCTCTGGAAGATGGAAAGCCTCACTTATGGCTTCCTCTGAAAGGTACGCCAAAGTGTTTCCCTCATTGGACACAATTGTCCTGGACTGTGGATTGTAGTGACGGGCACACTCGATCATCAACTCGTGGCACTGAATAGCTGGAGGAAAACCGGCCGCCTTGATGATGCCACTCTCTATTATTCTCCGGGCGACAGGTGATGGCTTGCCGATGTAAGGGACCTCTCGGAACTTCTTCGTGCTAAAGTTCCCCAAGTTGGTATCTCCAATGTTGCTCCACTTCGACACGATCTTGGTCTCCACCTCTTCGGTCTTCTGATCTTCTTTCATGAGAGCTGAGCGGCTGGTGGATGCTCCCGCCTTTGGGGTTGCCATACCTACACAACATTTCATTATAAGAACTAGATTTTGCAATAAATAGCGTAAATAAGAGAGAGAAGTTTTTAGGAAACGTCATGATAAGTCTCTAGAGTTATCATTTCCTAAAAAACAACGATTGAGCTAAGAGATTCAAAATTCAAAAATTTCAAAATTTGAAATACGACGATGAATGAATAAAGCAATAATAATTAAATCGCCATACCTCGATAGAGAGCTAACTCTAGAATGCAAAAAGAAAATTCGCCTAGGCAAAATTGAGGTATAAAATAATCTTCAATATGATCTCCTCAAAATTGACTTTGCCACCTTTGGAGTGAACGTGATCTTCAAGTATGGCCTTAGACGTGGTCTTAAATGATCTTCAAATTTGTCCTTGACAAATCGCTCAAACAAATCCTCCAAGTCTTTAGCAAATTCGCCTTAATGTATCCTCAAGTTCGCATTTGGTGTGGTCTTCAAATTCGCACCACCCTTTGATAACTAAGCGCCACCCTTGGTTTGAATTCGCACCACCTTTGAACACACTTCGCACTATATTCGCCTCTCCTCAATTCGCATGAAGAAAGGTAAAAATGATTATGTGAAAATGAAAATTTCCACTCCCCTTATATAGCGCTTCACACCTTTTCATCCCCTAGGCCGACTTGATAAATAAAATCATTTTCTAAATGATTTTCAATAAAATAACAAGGCCGACTTGCTTAATTGAGCGCTCCAAATCGATTTTTATTAATTAATTAATTAATTATTAATGCCTTGCGTTTTTTAAATGTGAATTTCGATTTTTAAATAAAGGCAAAAAATAATTAATAAAAGATAACGCCATATTAAATGCTAAATAAAATGGATATTCAATTTTTTAAATCGATTTAGCATTTGAGGAAAATTCGAATTGCTTACTTGGCGCCAAAATTGGAAGACAAAGGGACGTACCTCATCGCTCTGGTCCCTTGGAGAGGGACAGGAGCGATTCAACATTTTTGTCCTGATTTTGCATTTTTTCACGATCAACTCCTTCATCTCCACGTTGAAAATCGATCATCTTGATAGGTTCTTCGCATTTGATTGCTTTGCATGTGTGCTTAAGTGCCTTTTGAGTGTACATCGCCCTGGTCCTTGTCCAAAGGACAAGAGCGATCCTCTTGTTTCCACGTTCATCTTGCATCTTTGTTCCTCGATCTTTCATTGTTGGCGAATAACATCCTTTGTTCGTGTCTTTTGCGCTTATTCCATTTGCTCGCATGAAGTGTTTCGGCGTATTAAAGGGATCATCGCCCTTGTCCCTTGGAGAGGGACAGGAGCGATCCATGTTTTCTCCTTGACCTTGTCAACTTTAAACCTTGATCCTCGTTGTGATGTCCTTCAAACGTCGTCCTTCACCTTACCTAACCTCGCCTAGCTTGGATCTTGAAGGAAAATGAGTGCTTTTGATAGTATCGCCTTGGTCCTTGTCCAAAGGACAGGAGCGATGTGAGGCTTTTACATTGTTTGGCGATGTTTGGACGTTGAAAACTCTTGCGAATTATCTTCATACGATGCCTTGGACCCTCTAAAACATTGCGAAGTCTTGTCCTTACGTAAATTTTGCATGAAATGGCCAATGCATCTAACATCGCCCTGGTCCCTTGGAGAGGGACAGGAGCGATCTATGTCCTAGGATGCGAATTTCATCATTGTGACGATCTTTTAATGTTTGTGCTTGCTAAAGACGCCTTGAAATGTCCCTCGCCACCTTGTCTTGACTTGGATCGACCTTGAACTTGCATAGGAAGTAACATCACCATTGTATCGCCCTGGTCCCTTGGAGAGGGACAGGAGCGATCCTCCTTTTGTAGCCTTTATCTCACTTTGTCAGGTTCCAAGTCTATATTCAACGGATTCGTCTTTCTTCACTCCATTCGTTCATGCCTTAACATCATCTGTAACTTTGCAAGAAAATCATTTATATCAAAAATCGCTCTGGTCCCTTCCTGAGGGACAGGAGCGAACTAGACATTTAGGACCTTTGTGGACGTCCAAAAAATCTTCAATTTGTATTCAATGCGTCCATCTCATGTTTTCCCTTGGTTTTGAATGTAAACTTGCCTTGACATTTGCCTGGATTCTTTCTAATGCAGGAAATCGCTCTGGTCCCTTGGAGAGGGACAGGAGCGACAAGGTACCTCGCCCTGGTCCCTTGGAGAGGGACAGGAGCGAACTTTGCATTCAAGGTTATTCTCCTTCATTTTTGCATCTCAAATTATATTCATTTGGCAAAGCATCTTCCTTCGGACCCTTTCAAATTGCTAAGTCATCAAAATCTTGCAAGGACAAGGCGAAATTGAATTTGTAGCTCCGGTCCTTCACTGAGGGACAGGAGCGATTTTCCTCCTGGAGGCATTTCTGTGCTCATGAAAATCTTCAATTTATATTCAATGGAAAGATATCGCCGTTCTCCATCACTTCCAACTTGAAATTTGTCTGGACTCTGCAGGGATGATGAGATATTTGAAAATGAGCTCCCGTCCTTCACTGAGGGACAGGAGCGATTTTGCTCCTACAGGCCAAAATAACATGATTTTTCACATTTTAACATTTCACGAGGCGAAAACAAATCAATTCCAATGCCCAGGATCAAAATCAAAAAAGTCAAAATTTGGTCAAAATATTCAATCGGACAAAAATTCACATTTCACTTTCAATACTTAGACAAATTTGAGCTCTGCATCAACATTCCAATTGGAAATTAGACCATTTTGGCGAATTCATTGCATTCAAAATTTGCATCCTAGAAAAGGAAGCTCAAAAGCTCTCAAAAACGACTGGATTTTGGCCTGAAAAGACAAAATTTAAAACCCTAAGGCTTGACCCTAAATCCAGACGACTAACCGACTAACAAAATCCTAAAAACGAAAGCAAAAGCGAGCGAAAGACAAGCAAAAAGAGGGGGTCCCCATTTGCGATGGGGCGATGTGTGAAATGGTCACAACATCTGGCGACACCACTGAGAAATGTTGCAAAACATTTGGGAATCAATCTTTCTAAAGGAAGACTCAGAAAACTTCCCTCAACAAATCCAGGAGTTAAGAAACACTTACAAGAAGAGACCATCATATTGAGACAAAAGTATCAAGTCCACAGTTACCCATGTGTGTGCAAATGCGTTAATTCCCCTCAACAAGACAATCATGATCTCCAGGTTCCCCTGTGATAAGCTACGTAGTTCGTCTAAACTCCAAAAGCATCCTGGATAGAGCCTCGCTGCCAGTCAGACGTCCATAGTCCCGACGAGGTTATCGCCGCAAGCTCACGAACATTGCTCCATTGCCAGCCAGGCGTCTATAGCCCCGATGGAGTTATTCGTAAATTCCCTTTAGCCAATTTGATATTTCCTTTTAGCTCATTTCTTTTCTTTTGATTTTTTTCTCATTTTTTCATCTTTTCATTTGATACTGCTTTTCAGTTCTGTCAATTCTTTGGCTCGTGAGTATTGAAAACTCACTAGGGTTTGAGGATTGCGGTGGCGCTGAAGCTAAACTTTAGATTTTTCACTGATCACAGCTTCGCCTGTAAACCATAATGACTCGGAGATTATAAGTGTGTGAAAATATAATAACTGAAGGACAAAAATACGTGAGTTCAATAAACTAATCAACTTCAATGCAAATACGTCCTGACTCAAAGCTTCATTGAAAGAAACTCCCTTTGTAATTCCAAAAGACCTCATGATTTTCCAAATGCAACCAACAACCTAGGTGGGAAGTCAGAGCGTTACATAACAAAATCACCCAATATCAAATGGATACCCCTCAAAACAAAAACAAACTAACCTAAAACAAAAACACCTAAACTAAAACAAAAAACGAAAACAAAACAAAACAAACGAAAAACAACGAAAGCAAACTAAACTAACTATGTACAAGGGAAGGCCTTGGCATTTTAAGATTGGAAATAATGTTTGAGATATCTCCCATTGACAGGCAACGGGATGTCTTCTCCAGTTAAAGTCTGCAACCTAAATGCATTTTCTCCCAATATCTCTGAAATTTGATAAGGGCCTTTCCAAAGCTTATCAAACTTATCATGTTCTCCTCTTTTCTCATGTGCTTTGTCCCAATACAGGACGAGGTCCGAAATTCGGAACGCCTTGACTCTTGCTTGTTGATCAAACCATCTCTTCACCACTCCTTGGTGTTTAGCAAAGTTCTCTAGTGCTTGATCTCTTTTCTCTTCTAGGTTCATCAACTGTGTCAATCTGGCCTGTACTGCATCGGTGTCTTCCATGTACTCCTGAATGAACTTCAAAGTCGGGATCCTGAGTTGCATGGGGAAGACTGGGTCTTGGCCATAAACCAGAAAATAAGGCGAAATGCCTAATGCGTTCTTCGTTCTGATTCTGTCTGCCCATAAAGCAAATCTCAACTGGGTGTGCCATTCTCTGGGGCTTCTCTCTAATAATTTCTTGATAACACTAAGCAAATTTTTGTTGGTGGATTCTGCTAATCCATTACCCTGAGGATAATAATTTGATGAAAACTTGAGGGTTACTCCGTACTCAAAAGCCCAATTTGAGAATCTCAATGATGTGAACGCCGATCCATTGTCGCAAACCAACGTGTAAGGGCATCCAAACCTTGTGATTATGTTCTCCTCTAGAAACTTGATTACAACTTCAGTAGAACAAACCTTAAGTGCTTGTGCCTCTGACCATCTGGTACAATAATCTATAGCTGTAATGATGTACTTGTGTTGTGCTGAGGATGCGGGGTTGATGACACCAATAAAATCCATTCCCCATTTAGCAAATGGCCTGGCTTCTATCACTGGATTCAGTGGCATGGCAGGATTTCTTTCTCTAATAGCTGCGACTTGACATGTGTGGCAAGTCTTAATGTGATTGAATGTATCTTTAAAAAGCGTAGGCCAGTAATATCCTGCTCTTAGGATCTGGTGAGCTGTGGCGAGGTTGGCTCCATGTCCGGTTCCAAACTTGGAATGGAAATGTTCAATTATCTGCTTTGCTTCATCTTTGCCAACACATCTCAGGTATACTCCTTCATAGTTTTTGCGGTATAAAACAGATCCTTGAAGCATGTAATGTTGACACTTTAATCTTAATGCTCTTTTCTGTGTAGGTGTCATATGAGCAGGACATCTGTGATTAAGCAAATATGTCACAATATCTTTGTACCATTCATCATGTGTGACATCTTCTAATTCATAAACTTGTTGGACTAATCCTGGCCCATCTATTGCCAATGTCTGCGCCAAAGCTTGTCCTCGGACAAGTTTCATGGGCTGGATCTCAATATCAAATTCTTGGATAATGGCGACCCACTTTCCTCTTCTCTCTCCTAATTCATTTTGCATGAGAAGAGTCTTGACTGCCACATCGGGCACTATTGCATAAATTTTGGCTCTCAGGAGGTAATGTCTGAATTTCTTTACTGCCTTTACTAATGCGTAGGCCTGCTTTTCAACATTTGGATATCTTAGTTCCGCATCTTTCAACGGAGTGCTCATGAAAGCAATTGGGTTTTCGTCCCTCTCTTCACTTCTTTGGGTGAGGATGGCGGCACAAGTGTAATCGGAGGCGAAGGAATATAGATAGAATGGCCTGAGATAATCTGGACTAATCAAAACTGGCGCTTCCATGATTGCGGTTTTTATTTCTTCAAATGCCCTTCTGGCTTGTGGAGTCCACTCGACCTTTGCATCTTTCTTTAACATCTCATTCAGTGGTCTGACAATCTCGGCAAATCCGGTAATGAACTTTCGGACAAAGTTGATCTTGCCGAAAAATGACTTGAGTTCTTTTTTGCTTGCTGGCAAATTAATAGTGGATATGGCCTTCACTCTTTCAGGATCGATAGATATTCCTTTCTCTGAAATGACATGTCCTAAAAGCTTTCCTTCTGTGACTCCAAATATGCATTTCTTTGGATTGAGGGAGACACCGTATCTTCTGCATCTTTGGAAGACTCTTCTCAAGTCGTCCACATGATCTTCTCTTTGCTTAGAGAAAACTGTGATATCATCCATATATATAATAATGCTTTTACCAATTAAATCTCTGAAAGCGATATCCATAGCTCTCTGGAATGTGGCCCCGGCGTTTATGAGTCCAAAAGGCATTCTCTTATAGGCAAATGTTCCCCATTTGGTGGTGAAGGCAGTCTTCAGTCGATCTTCAGGTTCGACTAGGACTTGATTGTATCCTGAATATCCGTCTAGGAAGGACATCATCTGTGATCCATTGACGATCTGCAATACTTCATCTAATGATGGGAGCGGATAATTATCTTTCTCTGACGCTCTGTTGAGATTTCTAAAATCAACACACAATCTGATCTCTCCATTTTTCTTTCTAACAGGTACCAGGTTGGCGACCCACGTCGAGTGTCTTACTGGGAAGATGATCTTGGCTGTGAGTAACTTCTTCACCTCTTGGTATATCAGTGGTTCCAACAAAGGATTGACGGGTCTTTGTCTTTGCCTGAATGGCTTGCTTCCTGGCTTCAACGGGATTGTGTGAGTGATAATTGCAGTGTCGTAGGTCTTGAGATCTTCGTAGCTCCATGCGATGACGTCTGGGAAGTCCCTCATGTTCTTTAGGATTCCATCTTTTTCAGTCGCTGTGCAGGACTTTCCAATGAAAACATTCTTAACTTGTGTCTCATCACCTAGATTGATCGTGTCACACATATTGCCTTCTACATTGTGATTTTTCTTTTCTTTCAACTTGTCAGGATCAAAAATCCTTTCTAATTCTACCATTCCTTTTGGAATAGTGTTTGTCTTTAAGTTCAGGACTCCTTCGGCATCGAACTCAGCTTCACCTACTTCATCTTCATCTATGATCTGTGTTAAGAAGACGTCTGTGCTGGTTAGGAAGTCTAGAATGTGCTTGTCATCTTCGAACACTTGGAAATTGGTGATGTTGTCTGGGACTGAAGGAACTGATATTAACTCGATTGTAAACTTCTTTAATCCTTCCATTGCTAATGGAATTAATGAGCTTGCGGCCTGTGCAAGTGAATTGGCCACTTGATTCTGATGTCTATAAATTGAATTGATATTGAAAGCATCGAAACTTTCAATTAGATCCCAGACTCGATTCCTGTACTTGGTTAATCTTTTATCATGGCAAACGTATTGCCTCCTGATTTGCCTTATTGCGATTTCTGAGTCTCCATATACTTGCAGTATCTTTGCCCCCTTTTGGATGGCTAATGGTAATCCATGAACTAAGGATTCATATTCTGCTACGTTGTTAGTGCAAGGAAACTGCAATCTGTGAGCGGCAAGGTATGTTTCTCCTTTAGGACTAATCAATTCATATCCGGCTCCGGATCCTTGTTTGGACTTAGATCCGTCGAACCTTAATGTCCATATCTGATTTTCTTGATTGTCTGTTTCTGGACTTTCACGACTCTCATTTGATGTGTCGGACAAAGCTTCATCTTCCACAGAACTCTCGGTGTCTGTAGAGCTCTCATTCTCATTCTCTGAATCTTGAGTTTCTTCTATAATTAGTGTCTGCGGGACTCTTTTGTTTACTTGCTCCAATGCGGTCTGGCATAAAGCACAAGATAATTCTGAGTGGACGGCATTGTGAATTCTACACCAATTCGGAAGGAGCAAATCTCGAACGGATGCTAGATTGCCAAGTTGCACACTTTGTTGGATGTTTCTTTGTACGAACCTTCTGAAGTTTTCAAACATCCCTTCATCCTCTTGGTCAGATCCTTGATCGCTTTCAATGACTATCTCCGTAGATTCTATCACCTCTTGTTGGGTATTTTCATCTTGTACATCTTGTATCATCAAGACTTCCTCCACCTGAGGCTTGTATGTTCCCAAGTCGGATTCCAAAAACAGGACTTCATTGTCTTCCCCATATTCAGTTATCATCAATCTCAACCTTGGAGTGCTATCGATCTTGATTTGATTCGGGACTCCTCTCCATGGTAACCACATGTGTGCGAAATCGGTCGATACATATCCATTCAACTTTCGGGACCAATCTCGACTCAGGAGCATTCCATATGAATCTGGAATATCCACTACTGATATATCTATAAAATTCTGGACCCTTGGGTCTGCGGCCAATTGCATATGAATATTGTTCAATTCTCCCATGACTGGAACTTCTGTCTTGTCAAGCTGAGTGACCTTTCTCTTGGTAGGTGCGGGAGTTATTCCAAGCCTTTGACAAACGGCTAAAGGCATCACGTTGCTTGAGGCTCCGGAATCATAAAGGCAATTGTGTAATAGCTTTCCAAATATCCTGACTGATAGCAAGAATGGTGCCGGTTCGTCCTTTCCTTGAGAAGGGACTGAAGTTTCTTCACTTGGTTCTTGATGTTTGACTTGATTAATCTTTGAATGATCATCTTTTGCTGGGCTCTCCTCTTTCGAGTGACTGGCTTTGCTTGTAGATTTTCCTTTTTTAACCACATCTTTCTTGATTGCGACTTCCTTTTCGGGAAGAACCAAGTTAGTGGTGAGGTTCTCTTTGACTGTAGGCTGAGCTTTCTTTGTTTCGCCTCTTTTGAGTAATACTTTTCCTTCCAACATATCTTCCTTTTTAGCTGGGAAGGTTATAGTTTGAACCATGCACTCATTTTGTTCGGGTTGTTCTTGAGAATCGGCCTCCTCTTGAGTCACATTGATAGTGGCTTGAACATTTGACCTTGTTGTACTAGATTCACTTAAACTATTGATCACCGTATCTTTAATTTCTGACACCTTAAGCAATTCATAGAGTGGAAGGCTTACCTTGACTTTCTTGAGTTCATCCAATACCAAGGCGGCCAATCTTTTCATTTCATTTCCTGCGGGAGGTGAAATGTTCCTTTGCCTGTATTCTTGAGTGTTCTGCGGATATTCTGGAACGTTACTAGCTTGGGGATCCGGCGGAGTTGAGAAATTGTTTGGAGGGATCGACGTTGTTAAAGGTTCAGGATTCCTCTGATTCCTGTGATAAACTCTTTGGTTCACTCCTCCTGACGATTGGTGAAACACTTCCTTTATTCCCTCTACTAGGACACTGTCGTTCAATGGTGGGAAATAGTATTCTGAATCCTCTATAGGTCCATTTGCAGATGCTGGCGGAAACTGAGATCCTGGTGGTACCATCGGTCCATTGGCCGATTCTGGAGGAAATCTCCCATTTTGTACTTGACTAATTTCTTCTTGTGAATATCTGCAGGTTTCAACGATCATGGCTTGACCATACTGCGTGGTTGGAACAATTTCGTACCCTGTGGTGGGAGGATTTTCAGGTGGATTAGTAGTACGCATCTCTTGTTGAAAAATGTCGGCTGCAATTTTGAATTCGGGACACTGCAACTCGGAATGTTGGTTTGTGTTGTGAAGTCTGCACCAACTGGACAAGGCTGCTTCGGCTAAAAACACTTTGCTTGAAGAGGGATTCTCTTGACTTTGCGCATTTGGTGGATTGTCCAAAGGCATCACCACATTTCCATTGTTTGGAGCTGTATTCCATGGTCTTCTCTGGAAGCCTGAATTGTTATTCCCTTGATAAGTATTTCTAAATCCTTGATTATTGTTTCCTTGGAAATTTTGGTTGTGATTGATTCTTTGCATGCTTTGGAGTTGATTATTCTGATTCTTCAAATGAGTGACCTCAGTTGATAGCTTCTTGACTTGTTCAATCAACTCTTTCATTTCATCTTTCTCTTCTTGTGTCCTTGACGAATTTGTGGCATTTTGCAGGTACACGGGTTGAGCGGGTGGGGCTTGAGAAATTGGAGCTCCTGGGTGAAGGACCAACTGATTCGTCGGTTGTACGCTTGGATATGTCGCTTGCGGGATTGGGTTCATGACTGGAGTTTGGTTGGCCAAGGCCGTGCCAACTGCCTGCATCTGGTTCGGTGCTGCGACAGGTCCCATATGTAGTAGTGGTCCAGTGATGTTCTGACCCATGTGCTTACTCACTTCAATGGCCTTTGCATAGGACGCATTTAGATCATTCGGAGTCAGATGTGTCCTTACGAACATAGCTGTGAGATGATCTAAGGCTCCATAGTAAATCTCCCTTGGATCTGCAATAAGATAAGGAGGACGTAACATTGTGTATGCGCGGTGAAATCTGTTGTTGAAGGAAGTAATAGGTTCATGTTCTCTCCTTCGCACCTCAACAAATTGTCTGTATAACTCTGCTGGTGTAGTTGGGATGCCAAATTTGGCAATGAATGCGTCTTTCATCGCGTCCCAAGTCCTAATGGACCCTGTAGGTAAGTGAATAAACCAAAAGTATGCCTCTTCTCCCAATGAGTAAGGAAAAAGCCTACATGCCACATCTCCATATTCAATTTGTCTGTTACGAAGAAGGTCCTCGAACATCTTGATGTGATCTTCTGCCGTGCGATGGAAATCATTAACATTGAACTTGGAGCAAAAGTGTTCTGGATTCTTCGGCATATCATGATAAACTGCAAATTCCAACGGTGATGGATTGTTGACTAGCCACGTCGCACCATTAAGTATATGAGGAGGAGGAGGTGGAGGTGGAGCACGTTGAGCCATTGTACTCTTTGAAGCTGAACTTGATGAACTAGCTTGGCTCTTTGTTTGTGAAATTGCCTGGATACTAGATTGGATCGCCGCTTGGACTTGTTCTTGAAGAACTTGTGATGACTCAGGAGATCCTTCCAATCTTAGTTCGAACTCTTTGGGAGTGTCCTCTCTTTTAACTCGCTTTGCTTTGGAAGTGAACTGAAGTTCGCTTAGATCCTTGATGCCCGGTGTGGACCTCAACAACCTTTGATGTTTCTCGGGCGAGAATGAACCAATGCGATCCAGCGTGAAGTCTTGCAAGGATTATTGTGGGTTCCTTTGGTTGCGAAGATCTCTAGCTATGCCCCTTTGATGTTCTTCGGCTCTATCTTCTTCTTGTTCTAAGATGATCCTGACTCTGCTATATTCGACTTGACTTCTCCTTGCGTTCCAAGCTACTTGATTCAATTCGGAAATGATGTCCTCTTGGGTATTGCCTACTTGCAGATTGGGTTGCACTACTTGATTCAGTCCTTCATTTGGCAACACCATCGTACTTCATGATCATGTTTGCAATGTTTTTCCCTTTTCAAAATCTTCGGACTTCGAACTTCGGAAACTAAAGGCCCTCCTTCTAGCGCCAATTCTGTTGACGTGTATTTTATACACAATCATACACAGAATAAAATACCAATAGGCATCTTATCCTCTCTTGAGAAAATAGTCTCTAATTGCTGAAGATCTGCAAAAAGGATCAGTTAGATGGACTCCAAGGTTCTTTTAGTGGGGTCTCCACGTGTGGACAAGCTTTTTAGTGGTATGATGTGATTTGCTGTTTCCTCCAAGGGGTCTTACTTATTCAAAGCTCGAAGATTTTACTAAACTAAAGGAACTTTCAAAAAAAAAGCAAAAGATAGGGTTTAAGAGGTCTAATCTAGCCTAACCCTATGAACGACTTAGCATGAATGAGATTTGGCAAGACTCAACCAACTTCAATTTTGCCATAAGATAACAACTCAATTGAAATTAGTGCGATCTTCTAAGGTAATAATGATGTTCAATGCATCAAAGACCAAGGACACTACTACGAAGGTACATATCCTAGATACGAAAATGCTTGAAGGTTAGGGACTCAAAATGTTCTCCAGTCGACCACGCAAGGCGTTCCTACAATCAGCAAGAAGCTAGTGGTTTGGATTGCGAATCCCACCAAATATCAAATCTCACACTTAGTCTTTCAAATTAACAAATTACTTTGATTGAGCGTGATTCAAGTACATCCAACAACCATGAAGATAACTTAAGAAATTTGCAACAAAACACCATAACTTCAATATTTTATTGATTTCCAAGTCATCATATACAACAATTGCTTGAATTTCTCTCTTCAAGACTCAATCTTGCTACAAAATAAGAATTGCTTCTAACTCTAATCTCTCTATTTCACTCTTATCTGACTATTCGACTATTAACTATTACCAAATGAAATGAAAAATGGGGGTATAAATAGCATCCCCAGTTACAATGAAAGGTCCAGATTGAAAGTAAATCAATGGACAAGATCATGACACCTAAACCCTAATTAGGGTTTGTTACAAATGACCTCTTTTTTACTGAACAATATTAAATACATAGCCAAATATTAAATTTGGCACAAAAATCTAGGAGGTATCAACCAATGAGAAATAAGATGTCATGTCATCTGTAACAACCTTTCATCTAGAATCTTATTCCCTTTCCAATTCTCTTTCTTAGCATATGCAATGAATTTTGTCACGATTCCTTCGATTTCTGTGATTGGAATCTCGGGAAGATTCTTGATACTCTCTTCTAAGTGGATGACCTGATCGAATGCATCTAGAAGAGCTGCGTCCCAAGTAGGTTCAAGTTCCTTCATTCTATCAATCAGGAGCATGGTGGCATACATCTGATCATACTGTTCATCTGTAACATCTGCGTCTTTGCGAAAGATGATCTTGATTCTATCCTCAAATTCTTGTATATCATGTCCCTGTGCTCTGGAAGATGGAAAGCCTCACTTATGGCTTCCTCTGAAAGGTACGCCAAAGTGTTTCCCTCATTGGACACAATTGTCCTGGACTGTGGATTGTAGTGACGGGCACACTCGATCATCAACTCGTGGCACTGAATAGCTGGAGGAAAACCGGCCGCCTTGATGATGCCACTCTCTATTATTCTCCGGGCGACAGGTGATGGCTTGCCGATGTAAGGGACCTCTCGGAACTTCTTCGTGCTAAAGTTCCCCAAGTTGGTATCTCCAATGTTGCTCCACTTCGACACGATCTTGGTCTCCACCTCTTCGGTCTTCTGATCTTCTTTCATGAGAGCTGAGCGGCTGGTGGATGCTCCCGCCTTTGGGGTTGCCATACCTACACAACATTTCATTATAAGAACTAGATTTTGCAATAAATAGCGTAAATAAGAGAGAGAAGTTTTTAGGAAACGTCATGATAAGTCTCTAGAGTTATCATTTCCTAAAAAACAACGATTGAGCTAAGAGATTCAAAATTCAAAAATTTCAAAATTTGAAATACGACGATGAATGAATAAAGCAATAATAATTAAATCGCCATACCTCGATAGAGAGCTAACTCTAGAATGCAAAAAGAAAATTCGCCTAGGCAAAATTGAGGTATAAAATAATCTTCAATATGATCTCCTCAAAATTGACTTTGCCACCTTTGGAGTGAACGTGATCTTCAAGTATGGCCTTAGACGTGGTCTTAAATGATCTTCAAATTTGTCCTTGACAAATCGCTCAAACAAATCCTCCAAGTCTTTAGCAAATTCGCCTTAATGTATCCTCAAGTTCGCATTTGGTGTGGTCTTCAAATTCGCACCACCCTTTGATAACTAAGCGCCACCCTTGGTTTGAATTCGCACCACCTTTGAACACACTTCGCACTATATTCGCCTCTCCTCAATTCGCATGAAGAAAGGTAAAAATGATTATGTGAAAATGAAAATTTCCACTCCCCTTATATAGCGCTTCACACCTTTTCATCCCCTAGGCCGACTTGATAAATAAAATCATTTTTTAAATGATTTTCAATAAAATAACAAGGCCGACTTGCTTAATTGAGCGCTCCAAATCGATTTTTATTAATTAATTAATTAATTATTAATGCCTTGCGTTTTTTAAATGTGAATTTCGATTTTTAAATAAAGGCAAAAAATAATTAATAAAAGATAACGCCATATTAAATGCTAAATAAAATGGATATTCAATTTTTTAAATCGATTTAGCATTTGAGGAAAATTCGAATTGCTTACTTGGCGCCAAAATTGGAAGACAAAGGGACGTACCTCATCGCTCTGGTCCCTTGGAGAGGGACAGGAGCGATTCAACATTTTTGTCCTGATTTTGCATTTTTTCACGATCAACTCCTTCATCTCCACGTTGAAAATCGATCATCTTGATAGGTTCTTCGCATTTGATTGCTTTGCATGTGTGCTTAAGTGCCTTTTGAGTGTACATCGCCCTGGTCCTTGTCCAAAGGACAGGAGCGATCCTCTTGTTTCCACGTTCATCTTGCATCTTTGTTCCTCGATCTTTCATTGTTGGCGAATAACATCCTTTGTTCGTGTCTTTTGCGCTTATTCCATTTGCTCGCATGAAGTGTTTGGGCGTATTAAAGGGATCATCGCCCTTGTCCCTTGGAGAGGGACATGAGCGATCCATGTTTTCTCCTTGACCTTGTCAACTTTAAACCTTGATCCTCGTTGTGATGTCCTTCAAACGTCGTCCTTCACCTTACCTAACCTCGCCTAGCTTGGATCTTGAAGGAAAATGAGTGCTTTTGATAGTATCGCCTTGGTCCTTGTCCAAAGGACAGGAGCGATGTGAGGCTTTTACATTGTTTGGCGATGTTTGGACGTTGAAAACTCTTGCGAATTATCTTCATACGATGCCTTGGACCCTCTAAAACATTGCGAAGTCTTGTCCTTACGTAAATTTTGCATGAAATGGCCAATGCATCTAACATCGCCCTGGTCCCTTGGAGAGGGACAGGAGCGATCTATGTCCTAGGATGCGAATTTCATCATTGTGACGATCTTTTAATGTTTGTGCTTGCTAAAGACGCCTTGAAATGTCCCTCGCCACCTTGTCTTGACTTGGATCGACCTTGAACTTGCATAGGAAGTAACATCACCATTGTATCGCCCTGGTCCCTTGGAGAGGGACAGGAGCGATCCTCCTTTTGTAGCCTTTATCTCACTTTGTCAGGTTCCAAGTCTATATTCAACGGATTCGTCTTTCTTCACTCCATTCGTTCATGCCTTAACATCATCTGTAACTTTGCAAGAAAATCATTTATATCAAAAATCGCTCTGGTCCCTTCCTGAGGGACAGGAGCGAACTAGACATTTAGGACCTTTGTGGACGTCCAAAAAATCTTCAATTTGTATTCAATGCGTCCATCTCATGTTTTCCCTTGTTTTTGAACGTAAACTTGCCTTGACATTTGCCTGGATTCTGTCTAATGCAGGAAATCGCTCTGGTCCCTTGGAGAGGGACAGGAGCGAACTTTGCATTCAAGGTTATTCTCCTTCATTTTTGCATCTCAAATTATATTCATTTGGCAAAGCATCTTCCTTCGGACCCTTTCAAATTGCTAAGTCATCAAAATCTTGCAAGGACAAGGCGAAATTGAATTTGTAGCTCCGGTCCTTCACTGAGGGATAGGAGCGATTTTCCTCCTGGAGGCATTTCTGTGCTCATGAAAATCTTCAATTTATATTCAATGGAAAGATATCGCCGTTCTCCATCACTTCCAACTTGAAATTTGTCTGGACTCTGCAGGGATGATGAGATATTTGAAAATGAGCTCCCGTCCTTCACTGAGGGACAGGAGCGATTTTGCTCCTACAGGCCAAAATAACATGATTTTTCACATTTTAACATTTCACGAGGCGAAAACAAATCAATTCCAATGCCCAGGATCAAAATCAAAAAAGTCAAAATTTGGTCAAAATATTCAATCGGACAAAAATTCACATTTCACTTTCAATACTTAGACAAATTTGAGCTCTGCATCAACATTCCAATTGGAAATTAGACCATTTTGGCGAATTCATTGCATTCAAAATTTGCATCCTAGAAAAGGAAGCTCAAAAGCTCTCAAAAACGACTGGATTTTGGCCTGAAAAGACAAAATTTAAAACCCTAAGGCTTGACCCTAAATCCAGACGACTAACCGACTAACAAAATCCTAAAAACGAAAGCAAAAGCGAGCGAAAGACAAGCAAAAAGAGGGGGTCCCCATTTGCGATGGGGCGATGTGTGAAATGGTCACAACAAAGCCTTAGCTAGGATGTCATCATGCCTTGGAAGCAAGTGAGGGGTGAAAGGGTGGAAGATTTAGGCCTAAAATGCAAATTTCGCCCCTGACCCTTCCAAAGGGTCCAAAGCGAAATTCCTAAAACCTCTATTTTGCTCATGTTTGAGATCAAGATCTTGATTCCTAAGGCATGGTTGGGAAAGAATTGATATGTACTTGCCCTTGAAAAGTGATTTGAGGCAATGAAATGATAGAATTGAGGCTAAATCACAAATTTCGCTCTTGACCCTTCCAAAGGGTCCAGAGCGAATTTTCTTGGAATCTCTTTTGCTCCCAATTTTGTGTCAAGCCTAATGTTGATGGAGGTTGATTGAACTTGGAGGTATCCCTAGGCATGCATTTGAGTGAGTTGTGATCACAAAATGTGAAGGATTTGTCCAGAAAAGTCAATTTCGCTCCTGACCCTTCCAAAGGGTCCAGAGCGAATTTCTTTATTCGGCTTGTCCTTGAAGAGGATCCAAAGTGAATTTTATTATAGGTCCTATCCTTGGCCTAGGTCGAAAGCGAAATCCTTCTCTTAGGCCATTTTGAGGGTCAAATATGTGATGTCTTCATGAGAGAAGGATCCAGAGCGAAAATCACATTATAGGTCCTATCCCTAGAGAGGATCCAAAGCGCATTTTATCATAGGTCCTGTCCTTCTAGAGGGTTTTAAAGCGATGTTGATTCTAATGCCTTCCTGTTGATGATTTAAGATGAGAAATGCTATATTAGAATAAATATATTATGTATACTTAATCATCTTTTGTTTATTTTGCAGATCAACAAAATCAAGTTCGAGGGAGATCAAGCCAGGATAGGGCAACCTTTTCCAGTTCCATTATTCATCAAGGACACTTCAAGCACATAAGAGAAGACTCAAAGTGTTAAGGACTTCAAGTGTTTAGTTCAGAGGGTTGCAAGTAATAGACCAAACCATTTTCAAGGACCTCGTTCTACCGCATTAAGAGATCACATAATGTCAGAGGAAAGATTTTGTAAGCATTTCAAGGCGAAGTGGGCTACTAAGGAGTGATCTGACCATAAAGGGGCTTCATCAAACACAAGAGGGTCAAGGAGAGGTACACCATTCATCAAGTACATCAAGGACAGAAGAAGATCAACCAAGGCAAGTACCAGACAAGGCGGCATCCTAGTCACTATTCCTTCAGTCAGATAGCTCCACCTCAGCATGTCTAGATTCAATGTACCTGACTCACTAGTGATGGCACAAACTTCGAGGCACCTACCCCTGTCATCTATTGGTCCACACTCATGAAATGTAATTTTCTCATTGGCTAAAGGAGTTTGTTATAACAAACCCTAATTAGGGTTTTTATCTTGTAATCCTAGCCATTGATTGTAAATCAATCAGAGCCATCAAATTGAAAAGGGCTCCCTATATAAGGCTCTAGCTCTTCATTTATAAAGGTTAATAGTTAAGAGTTAGCTAATAGGAGTTAGTAGCTAGAGTAGTGAATAGAGTAGCAATTAGAGTAGATTAGGAGGAGAAGGCAAGAAATTGTTGCCTAAATTATAAATGAACTCCATTTTCATTGAAGTTATGGTGAAATATGTCCTTTCTTTACAATATGCATGGTCTCTTGTTGAATCTTCATTTTAGATGACATATAATTAGATTGAATTAAGGAAGTTACTGAATGCACTTGTGTGGAATCCGTCTAGTCCAAACTACTAGCCTCTTGCTGATTGTAAGTGTGCCCTGCGTGGTCAACTGGCATTGAATGAACTTAATCTCGAGTCGTTATGCGTCTATTGGTCATGCATTAACTTGAATGGTGATCAGTGTTTGACAATTATGATTTGAACATCTTCAAAATTCCCCTAGAAGATCGCACTGAGTTGGTGTCGGATTGTTCAACCTGATGGTGAGACCTAGCCTAATAGGACTCCACCTAGTCGTTCATCCATCTTCTTGCATTTTAGGTCCTAGAATAGATTCTCTAAACCCTATGCTTTTGCCATTTCTTTATCTTCCAGCTAGTAGATAGGATTCAAGTTCCAACAAATCAGAAGCTTAGGCATTCAGACATAAGTCCCCTTGTGATTCCAGCAAAATCACATCATACCACAAGAGCTTATCCACACGTAGAGAACCTACATATTAGAACCTTGGAGTTGCCTCGATTGATCCTTAGGCAAAATCTTCAGCATTCAGGGAAACTTTGTTTAAGAGAGGATAAGATACCTTGGTATTTTATTCTGTGTTCGCATGTGCATAAAAAACACATCAACACAACCCCAACGGGTTCAAGGGGTAGCACCCCTTGTAGGGTTTTGGTGGCAACGCCCCCCGATGGGGTTGAGGTGTAGCAAGAAAAACTAAATTATATGAATTTGGATGATTTTTTAAGGAAAAGTCGTGATTTTTTGCATTTACTTGCGAGTTTTTAAAGCAAAAATTGCTGCAAATTTTACAAAACTCATCAGTGAGTTATTGGGCGAGTGACTCACCTAGTGAATTGGCCTGTGAGTACTCACAAGTTTTGTGAGTCTTTAGCGAGTTTTGCAAGCTTGAGATCAACAACTTATTCAAGTTTCAAATAGTTAACTCAAACCGGATCTGAAAGAAGTTTAGTACATCCTACATAACCAGGTTTTATTCTCCTACATAACTGGGTGTTACTCTCCTACATAACCATGTCCTCTCCATCTGAACTCTCTCTGCTATGCACAAGTCAAGATATGCTGCTGTCACTGCTGTGACATCACTGTGATAACACTAACCAAACAAAACCTCTTTAACACACTCTCTTTGTGAGGAAAAGGTTCATCAATCCAAGTTTCTCCTTCAGAATCTCAAACTTCCTTTTAGTTAGGGGCTTTGTCAAAATATCAACAACCTGAGAATCCGAGGGAATATACTTATTATCCCCAAAATTTGTTTGCAGAAATTGAATAGGGGCAGCTAGTGGGACAAAGCCCTTTTTCTATTATTGGGTCAGGTTTCCTTTTATTGAATGCCTTTTAAATCTTACAATGGGGGACTATTCAAGCATATTTGCATACATACAAAGTGTTTTCAGAAAATAAATAATCAGATACCATGTGCAACAATAAAGAAACTACACTACTCAGAGAAGTAAAGCAAAATTCCTTCTTATAGTGCTATGCTGCAAAGTATCGAATATCCACTCAAAATATAGTAGAGGACCAGGACCAAATGGGTGTGAGTAGTTCCATCAACCAACATGTAACAAGATCTCATGAAAACAAACAAAGAATCCACAAGATAGAATAGTTCTTCACAAAATATAGATGCCTTCAATGCATAAAAAAATTGCTAGAGGTCTTTTGTATTATAGTAAAGTGTCTCCACAAAATTTAGCAATTACTCTCCAAGTTCTCTACTTGTTGATTTCTGAAGAAGATCTGCACTGAATACAATGAATGTTCTTTTATTTCACTTTTAGATACTTACAACTTACAAGTCACAACTAACTTGTAACTACCTCAAATACATTTTGTAACCATTTTGAATCCTATAACAGTTTAAGCCATTTAGGTCACTTAAAAATATAAAGTGGGACCCAATGACTTAAATGATATCATGAATTCAGTTAACAATTAAAAGCTTGCAGTAGGATCTATGCTCTCTCAAATTAATAGTCAGTGCACTGGTTGCTTTCCTGCACTGTCAACTATGTGGACGATGACCCTTGGAATCATTAGTACAATCACAAAAAAATGAAAAAACCTGGGTCTGATTTCTAAAATCATATCCCATTCATTTCTTGGGAGTATAGCGTGCAGATAGTGCTCGATGCACACTCTCATCAAATTTGAAAAATGATCATACTTAAGTATCCAATATCTGTAATTAAACAACAGACAATGATGAAGTCTTGAGTATTTTATTCAACCACCCCTTTGACCAAGTGCTAACATTCACATGTTAGGTATTTGTATCACATAACTTATCAATGCCATCAATGTAATATGATCTTGTCTTCATTTTGCTCGTCACAATATCATCATCAATGTTTGCGGCAGAAAAGTTGATCTTTGGAAATGCAAAATTTATGTTTTTTATTTGATCCAACTTGTAATGGTATGCTTCTTAATCAGTAGCAGTTACCATATTCATATTTCTTTACATAAGTTTTATTATTTTTCTGGATCCACTTTAAAAACTCATCCATCACTTGCGACTGATTGCCATACAAACCATTAGAGGAGGCTATTAGTTGTTAGTGTCAACCTAGATGTCCCTAGCCATGCCCCTGGAAATCTACTTCATGGAAGAGGCACTTTAGTCTAAAAAACCTTTCTTTTCTCTGTCCATGTAATGGGGTATTAATTTCTTTCATGCCACTTCTGCCTAGATTTCTAATTTAAGAGGGAACCTTGTGATTCAAGTATTATATTTCTTTATTTGATGTCACTCTTACTTTTTTTTTGTGCTTATGCTGGGAAGTCCCATTACACACACTCCATATCTGTTCACATCACCTTTCACGTGGTCCATTGCAGCTGGTGAATTGTAGTAGCAACAGGCTGTCATTGTAATAAAGGCTGCATGCCATAGAACTTTGTCAAATGTTTCCCTTAAGGTGCTTGCAAAAGCCATTTGACAAAATTTGATCAATATTTGTGGATTGTGTGAAATGGTAATTGATTGAATTAAACAAGGAGATGAAAGACCCCTTAAATAATACATTACATAATGATGTTTCTAAATTCTAAACAAAACAATTGTGAACTAAAGAGCAGAAGTAGAAACTAACTAAATAACATAAAAGAACTAAAATGACCATTAAATAATACGTTAATTACTTTAATACTCTCCCTTAATGGTCATCCTATCAACTACACCAAGTTGCCCCCTAAATTTTACAAACTTGTCCGAGCTCAAAGACTTGGTGAGAATGTCTGTAGTTTGGTCCACTGTTGGAACATATTGCAAGATTACAATTCCATTTTCAACAAGTTGTCTGATGAAATGATAATGAAGCTTTACATGTTTGGTTCGCTTGTGGAAGATTGGATTCTTGGCAAGTTTTAGCACCCCTTGATTGTCACAAAACAAGAGTGCAGGCCCTGCTTGAGATATTTTCATGTTAGAAAGCATCCTTTGTGGCCATATTGCCTCACATGCTTCTTTTTCATTTCCCCATACTCTACTTTTGTCAAGAGAAGAGTTACCGCCTACTGTTTCTTATTGGTCCCAAGACTAAAGACATTCCCAAAAGTAAACTTCTTGTCATCAATAAACCTTCCCAATCAGAGCCTGTAAAACCAATCAGTTGAGGATTTTTGCTTCTGCTGTATAGAATGCCAAAGTCAGGTGTCCCTTTCACATATCTCAGTACACGCTTTGTTGCAACCCAATGCTGTGCTTTAGGGGCTGTTATGGAATGATATATGTAGCTCATAGCATAACTAAGATTAGGTCTGGTGGCTGTAAGATAGATGAGATTGCCAATTAGTTGCCTAAATGCTAACTTATTCACCACTGGTGAATTTGATTTGGTTGATAGTTTCAGCCCTTTCTCCATAGGTGTAGATGAATGTTTGTAATCTGTCGTCCTGAAGTTATCCAACAAACTCTTGGCATACTTCAACTAAGAAATGAAAATGTTGCCACCTGTCTGCCAAACCTCTACACCGAGACAATAATGCATAAGTCCCAAATTTGTCATATCAAATGCCTGACACAAATTTAGTTTGATTTGCTCAAGCAACTGTGCTCCATTACTAGTAATGATGATATTATCCACATAGATGACAAGAAAAATGATTTCATTACTAGCACTTTCAACATACAAGTTGGGATCCGAAGGTCCCCTATGAAAGCCCTGTTCAACCAAATATTAACCAATCTTGATGTACCATGCCTTGGGGCTTGTTTTAGGCCTTAAAGAGCCTTCACCAGTTTGCATACCTGGTGCTCTTTACTTGCAACCTTTAAACTTTGAGGTTGTGTCATGTAGACTTGTTCATCCAAATCATTATTGATTATTGAGGAAAGCACTCTTCACACATCCATATGATGGACTTTCTAGCTAGACTGTGCTGCAATTGCTAGAACCAATTAAATGGTGCTCATCTTTGTTGTAGGAGCAAAGGTTTCCTTGTAGTCATCACCTGCTTTTTGTGAAAAGCCTTTAGCCACCAACCAAGCTTTGTATTTATAAAGTGTTCCATCAACTTTGTACTTCACTTTATAGACCCATGTGTAGCCAATGGGTTTCTTCCTTGGTGGAAGATCTAACAATTGCCAAGTGTTATTCTTCAGAAGACTATGATGTTCAACTTCCATAGCCTTTTCCTATTTAGGTTTACCTTTCGCCTTTGAATAAGTCTGGGGTTCATAAGCACTTTGAATGTTGCCCATAAGAGCAAAATTGACTATATTTTTCTTCTTGCTCTTGCCTCTAGAAGATTTACCCTTAACAAGCTCATCGACCCGAACATCACTGATTAGCTTTTCCCACCACTTAGGTTGGAGAGCAGAACCATTTGCTTCCAAATTAGGAGTATCAACATGACTTGGGCTGCCTAGAATAAAATCATCTAGATGTTGATCCTGGTTATCTCGAGGGAACTCTGGTGGAACAATGCCATGTCTAGGAGATTTCACAACTTCAAATTCAAAACCATAAGAATCCCTCCCTTCATGTGGAGCTAGCGGAAGCCTAACATCTAAATCTTTTGTCTGCAGAGGCTGATCTTCAGGACACTGGATGGGAGAAGAGAGCAAAAAAGGTCCACCTTCTTAATCAAAAACCACATCTCCATTGAATGTGAGACAATTAGTCTCCACATCTGATGCAGTACGGTTAGCTGCAACTAGAAATAAATCACAATGCTCAACTTAATGGAAGACACAACTTCAATCTATATTTTATTGAAGATAAAAACTTGCAATACAAATTACAAAGGAACAAATGGCCTTCATGTCCCCTCTAACAATTTTGAAACTCATGCCTCTTGACACAGAGACTGTCTCCATACCAATCTCCTCTTATCCAACATGCTCTTTCTCTATGCTGCCACTTCTATGATGCCTCCATACAGCATCTTATGTTGGTCATATTTCTTCTGCTACATTCTACACATGAACCTTCGAAGACAATCACCATGCCTCCAATGAGGCTCTTCTAATTTCCTAGCATAGCCCACACCCTTATACTTGTTCAATGCCCTTTGAATCCTTCCTGGGCCCTCTTTCTCACTACATAACTCCTCCTTGGGGCAGTTACACTCACCACCCTCGATCTCTCTTCTCAGCAGAGATCCACATGCTCAGCCTTGTTTTGTTTTTGTATTGGGCCAACACCCTTTCCACCATCGATGCCTCCTCCCCTATATTTTGCATTCCCTAAAATTTATTTGATTGATTCATTTCTTCATGTCTTTCACATTCTCGAAACTGCCATTTCATGTGAGTCCAACCCTTCACCTTCTTTGCCGTTGCCATTCAGTAGCAGCAAATATAGCTCTTCAATATCTCAAGGGAACTTTGACCTATGAAATTAAATACTGCAAGGCACAAGATTTTTAATTAGTTGGATATTCAAATTCAAACTATGTAGGTGACTTGGAAGAAGGGGAATCTACATAAGTTTTATGTGTTTTTTATGACATCATGCAACACAGAATAAAATACTAAGTATTCTATCCTCTCTTGAACAAAGACCTCTCAGATGCTAAACAATGTGATCAAATGAGACGACTCCAAGGTTCCGATAGTTAGGTCTTGATCTTATACATAGATAGGCTCAGTGATTGTGATGTGATTTGCTGGAATCACAAGGGGGACTTACATTGAACCTGAATGTTTGAATGTTGCTGGAATGTGGAAATTTTCTTGACTTTAAAACAAAAGGCAAAAGAGATAGGGTTTAGAAAGCTAGTCTAATCCTAGAATGTAAGAGACTATGAATGACTTAGTGACATTCTACTAGACTTTGCTTTGCTATGCAAAGCAACAACTTCACAAAGCTAGTGTGATCTTCTAAGGTAGTCTTATGATATTCAAATCACCACCAACAATATAGACACCATCAAGGGGATGCATATGAATGACCAAGTAGCAATCGAAGTTATGTTTATAAAGAGTTCAGTTGACCGCGCGAGATACTTCACAAGCAGCAAAATACTAGTAGTATGAACATGCGAATTTCACCATTAATCATCCACAATAGCTTCCATCCATCTAATCAACACCATCTAACATGAGGATACAACAAGAAACCATGAAATTATGTAGAAGAAACAACACATTCCACCATAAATTCAATGAAAAGGATGTTTATTTACAAGCTTGGTAACAATTTCTGCCTTCTCCTACTCTACTCCTAACTGGTAACTGCTTGCTACCTGCTATTAAACTATTAACCTTTACAAATGAGGAAGTGGAGCCTTATAGAGTGTTCTCAATACAATTGAATGGCTAGGATCAAGTCCACATCAATGGCCAAGATTGAAAGATAGAAACCCTAATTCGGGTTTGTTACACCCATTACATAGCATTTAATGCTTTACCAATGCTAAAATTACATTTTTAGGACACATGTCCTTTATTGAATTCTGACCAATGAATGGTGAGGGCAGGTGCATCGAATTTTGTGTCTCCCCATGTGGTAGTTATCCTCGTTGGATGAGTCAGGTGCATTGAATTTGGACATGTTGACTTGGAATGATGTGATTAGGTTGAAGATTATTGGGTGCCACCTCAGGTACTTACTTCTTGTAGATCATCACAAGTTGTATGTGATTGAGGCATATCTTTTGATACTCAACATTTTCTAAGCGCAATCATGAATGAGACAAAGGTAGGAGATATTCCCAATTGCCTTATCTTCTA
This sequence comes from Cryptomeria japonica, assembly GCF_030272615.1. NCBI lineage: Eukaryota > Viridiplantae > Streptophyta > Pinopsida > Cupressales > Cupressaceae > Cryptomeria > Cryptomeria japonica. Next base: position 53,466,800 of record NC_081411.1, read on the forward strand.
ACTTTGATTAACTCTTCTGGAACTATCTTTTGCTTTGATCATATTTGCATTCTCTTTATCTTATGTGGAAACTCCTCCGTCTTGGATGTCTAGAACTTGTTCTTGCGTTGCATCCTAACCTTGAGCTTGGAACACTTCCTTGCTGTACTAGCAATAATTCTTGGATTTCTGGAGGAAATTCAAGATAGTCATATGTTCCTCTTTTGATGTTGATCTTTACTCTTTGCCTTGTAATGCCTTTACTTGTCTCTTCTCATGTCTTGAAGTTCATTTTTTGAATGTTATTAATGAATCATCCATAATGCTAATTCTTATTCTTCCCTTTCATGCTGATAGGTTCTCCATCGCCTCCTTCATGAGTATCTTGAATGTGCATTGGTGAGTTCTCCATGATGTTAATTTGTTTCCTTATGTATCCTTGAGATTGTGATGATGTCTTTCCTTGAGTTCATCCTTAAATGCCCTTTGCATTTGCATCTTCTTTTCACCCTGGTTGTTCATCTTTCTTGCATCAATCCTGGAAAACAACATACTTTGAATGAAAACCCCATAGAATGAATGAGAATAATGCTAACTTATCATAAATCACACTTTTCACAACCCCTTCTTAATTCTGGAATTGAATTTTCTGGTCCTGGAAATGATGATTTTGTTTAAGATAATGATAAAAACTGCCCTCACTCAGGTCTGATCTGGAAATCAGAACCTGGTTTGCCTTGATCTGCACTTAAGGTTTGTGAAATTTGCTCAAGATCTGTTCATAAACTTGCCGAAATTCACCTTGAATGAGGTCTGTTTTGTTGGTCTCAGTCTGAGATGTCACTTGGACTGTCGTGGATTTCAGCCAGCAAGGAATGTGCTGGACTTTTTAGGCAGTGAGGGAGGATCCTAAGGAGTGGTTAGGGTTTTGAAGTGATGGAACATGCAGGGGTTTTGAAGGGATGAGGAACATTGACAAGAATGTGCTGTGGATTTGAGGGAGCAAGGAATGTGCTCAAGGAATGTGCCAGACTTTTTGATGTGTGAGGAACATTGTCAAGAATGCGCCGGACTTTTGAGGCAGTGAGGAACATGCATCTTTCATTTGTCTTTCACCTTCAACATTGGGGATTCCTTCACTCAATTCTCTTTCAAAACATCTCACCTTCAGTGATCAGATCCTTGGTTTTCTAAACTTTTCAAGTCACCTTGCTAGGTTGGGGATTTAGGGGTATAAGGAATGCGTCATGGATCTTGATGAGCAAGGAACATGCCGCGGATTTGAGGGCATGAGGAACATGCCTAGGGAATGGTTGGGGATTTGAGCATGCAAGGAAGGTGCGGGGGGTTAGGATGAGTGAGGAAGGTGCTGGGCTTTTGGGGCTGCAAGGAAGGTGCTCACTTAGACTTCTCCAAATCATGTTTGCTTCAGCCACCTCTACCTTTCATCGACTTCTTCACTTGCCTGATCAAACATCAATATTGTTCCTTCCTTTCTCAAGTCATGGATCATAAGGACAAAATTATTACCTTCCTGCCTGGCCATGGATTTGGGGCAATGAAGAATGCATCCATGCCTTAGGCAGTTTTGCTAACTTCAACTTAGCCTATCTATTCGCCCCCACTATCATGTTGATCCTTGTTCAATTTACTTAAACATCTCCCTATCTTCATCCATCAAGGCATCTTCATCATCACTTCAATTGATTGTTCATCACTTCTATGCTCGGTCGTGAGGAAATCCACCTGTTCACTTGACTACCTATCACCTCTAAAACCCATACCCTGACCTGACCTAGAAGTTGCACTGCATCCTCTCTCGAGCAAGAGGTTAATAGCCAATGAAACTACTGCCTAGCTAGATGACTAAACAAAGACAACTAACCTAGGAGCAAAAAGTGCGGGTCCCCATTTGCAATGGGTGATGTGTGAAAACGTCACAACAGTTTCCTAATGCAGTTATGAATGATCATCACAGAGAGTCAAAGAAGCATTCATTGCAAGCTCTCTCTTTAGTGGAAGTAGAATATGTGACAGCTTCAGAGACAACAAGAGAAATTTTATGGCTTAGCAGGATTCTTGAAGATTTGTGGGTGAAACAAGATTCTTCAACACCACAAATAACGCTTTGGCAATCAAAATGGCAAGAAATCTTGTCTTCAATGACCAAACCATGCACATTGACAAAAAATTTCATTTGATTCTGTATCATGTGAAAGATGTAATGTACAACTAAAATATTGTATGCCTGCCTTGGTTTCAAATGTGTATATTTTGATTGAAAAATATACACAATTAAGCCAAAAACCAATTCTTAATGGACTGTGGAAAACTCATGCCAACTAAAATATTGCTCAGTTGCAAAACAATTGGTTGACAGTCTAACGAAAGCACTTGGGAGAGAAATTTGAAAAATTCAGAGCCATGCTTCATCTCACAATAACCCTTGTGGATTAGTGGGGAAGGTGGGTGTAAAACTATTGTACATAATCCTATGTGTAGATAATAAATGTAATAATAGTATGAGCTACTGCATATTGATCTCCTTGTGCAAAACCAAGATTGCCATCTACTGGATCTAGTACCCATTGTCTTCCAGCCCCTTGTTTATAGCATTAAGAACATCAAGAGTTCCTAGTGATTTCTGAGGGGAATCAAGCCCAAATGTCACTGCTTTACTATGGCACTCATTCACCGTGCTGACCACTCTCACAGGAGGTCATTTTATGTTGATAAATGCGTATTTTGTAATTAATGACAATTTTGTTGCATTCTTTTATTTTCAAATTCGTTAACAATCCATTTCCTTAATTGACACTCTAATCCATTTCTTGTCTACTCTTCTCCACATTTGGTGCCTTCATAGATTATTATACGGTTGTCAGAAATAAGTCTGCTTATGAATAAGTCACTCTGATTTATATGCAGAAACCTAATGACCAGGAATTAAAGACCACCTTGAAACTGTGCACTAAGTCTAATTGTAAGAATTGATAGTATCGTCCATGAAAATTACAGAAGGCCTAACAAAGAATTCTTGTAGCTACTAATTTTGTAAGTCACATGAAGAACAGAAAAATATAAAGAAAATTTAGTTTTAGTGTTATCAATGCAAATTAAAAAAATATGCATGAAAAGAGAAGAAATAACCAAATTGAGTGGAAGAAAGAATTCCAGAAAGAATCCGGATAATAAGCACTATAATGAAAGGCTCAGAACATTTGGGTTGGAGAAATATGTTCCATAAATATTTCATAATATCACAAAACATTTTGACCAGGCTTTGAATGCAAGTCGTACTTTTCTTGTTAAAGTGATTTGTGGTCTTTCTATTGAAAAAGGGACTCTTGTTCAAAGAAAGCGTCCTCTGGCCTTGATTTAACACATCTATACTTTTGTCATGTTTCTATTTTCACTCCAATTCATAAAGCAGATTGGAGTGTTCAAACAGTTATTAGCTGGGTGTTGTCACAATATTTTGGGGAGGAGCATATTTCGATGATTGCTGAAGAAGATACACAAGCACTTACTGGAAGGGATGGAAATGAGTTACTTCAGGGAGTGGTCAGCACAGTGAATGAGTGCCTTAGTGAAGCAGTGACGTTTGGGCTTGATTCCCCTCTTAAATCACTAGGAACTCTTGATGTTCTTAATGCTATAAACAAGGGGAACTCTAAAGGTGGACCTACTGGAAGACACTGGGTACTAGATCCAGTAGATGGCACTCTTGGTTTTGTACGAGGAGATCAATATGCAGTAGCTCTTGCTATGATAGAAGATGGAGAGGTGGTACTTGGAGTTCTCGGTTGCCCCAATTATCCAATGAGAAGGGAGTGGCTTAACTATCATCATCGCTATTATCGACTAATGTCTAAACTGTACCCACCAGGTTCTGGAGTATGGAGCAAAGGCTGTGTGATATCTGCACAGAAGGGTAGTGGGCAAGCTTGGATGGAGCCCTTGGTCAATGACATCATAAAGTTGGGGTTGTCAACTTTAGCAAGGCCTGTCACTGTTTCATCCATCGATGATCCTGCATTGGCTACATTTTGTGAACCAGTTGAAAAAGAAAACTCAAGCCATTCCTTCACTGAAGGACTTGCTCACAGTTTAGGGCTAAGGTGAGTTTTTGTTTTGGAATTTCTTTTTCATTGGACATTTATTTTAGGTTTCTTGACCATTTGTAGTATTTATTATGTGAATATTATTAGAGTTTGTCCAATGACTGAATGAATGTCTTATTTTTCAGAAATCATCCATTGCGTGTTTATAGCATGGCAAAATATGCAGCTATAGCTCGAGGTGATGCAGAGATATTTATGAAATTTGCAAGGGCTGGATACAAAGAGAAAGTATGGGATCATGCAGCAGGAGTTCTTATAATACAAGAAGCTGGGGGCGTTGTGACTGATGCTGGAGGATCTCCACTTGACTTTTCAAAGGGGATTTACCTAGAGGGACTTGATAGAGGAATCATTGCCTGTTGTGGTCCCCAAATTCATGAGAAAATAATTGCAGCAGTTGATGCAAGTTGGAATTCTTCCAGTTTGTGACCTATGCATTTCTGGAGATGGGAATTTGCTATGATCATCGTTCTGTAAAAGGGATTACTTCCATTTCCTGAAATTATAAGATGCAGTTAAATGATCTTATTTTTTGGGAATTTGCTATGAGCATCGTTCTGTAAAAGGGATTACTTCCATTTCCTGAAATTATAAGATACAGTTAAATGATCTTATTTTTTTGATGGCAAAAATACATTTGCCTAATCAGAGAAGTTACACTGCTACATTCTGTGTAATATCAAGGATGGGTTATGTGCTTCCATAACTATTGTGTTCAGGTAGCCATCTGTTGGAATTAAAATTTCACCTTTTTAGGTTGATGTGGAGTATATTAATGCCTTGCCAGGGCATGGCTACATTTCTCCAATGTACATGTTTTTTTGATGCCTTGAATGTCTTATTTCAGGAGAGGGATGATATTTTCAAGTGAGCATAATGGTAGGTGTTACTATGAGAATTTCAGCTGGGGTCATGACTAAAATATAATCCTCACTGATGATAGCTTTAAGTTAATGTTAGACAAATCTCCACTAAAACAAAGAATTATGCAAGAAGATGCCCTTTTTTCACTAATTGACATTCTTTGCACCATGAGTCTGTTAGAATTGACATGCAGAGTACTTTTTTGCTTACTGTTTTTGAATTGTTCTGGTATTTGTGGATCAGTTATTTGCAGTTATTTTTCAGCATGGAATGCACTAGAGATTAGTGACCCATACCTATTCTATTTCTTTCAGGGTAAATCTCACTGAATGCTGGTAATCGCTTCATCAATCTGTCTAAGACTTGAAGTTTCCCCTTAAAAGACAGTTTGCATTCATTGTAGTTGCAAGTCATCATTTTCTTGCGTATAGATAAAAATAGATGAGCAACTATCATCCCTTATGACATTTTAAGCCAGGCATCTTCACAAATGGGGTCACTACCTGACCACTGTAGGCCCCTGCTGTCAACAAGATTAAAATCAGAATTTATTAGAATATTAACCAAAGAACAGCTTTCCATTTTTATGCTTTCACCAGTATCAAAAAAAGAGTGGGAAATAAGAGACCCAAATCAAGATTTCTCAAGATTGGGTGATGTAAAGCGGAAAATCGAACCCTAGGTGTTCCCCCACTCAAAGGAGAGAGAAAGGAGGTCACTAGGGTTGACGGTTTTCACTTAGGGAAGACTTTACATTCAAAAGAGGGGTTGAAACTCACAAGATCCAATCCCACACAATGCAAGACTGAATTCTAAATGAGTTTCAAGGGTTGAGACAGCAAGGATACCCTCTTTTGTAAAGAATGTAGATAGAAGGATTGAACTAGGAGTGTATGTAAAAGTAAGAAAGATTAGCTTGTAGACGGAAATAGGGACACGGGATGAAGCTACGGACCTGAAATTAGTAGTAAAATGTCGAGACGATACTGTCCTGCAAGTTTGAGCGAAAGTTGACGGGACGATGGCGCCCGGAGTGCACACGGTCCTCCGAAAAATCCGCGAAACGAAGGGGGATTTGTTCGTCTCTGCACAAGGATTCCAGATCTTCAATTACAGCCGCGTACCTGCAACCTACACACAGAAAAGAGAGGACGATTGGGGGGTTAGGGATTAGGGGTTTGCCTTCAGGTCAAACCCCGGTTTTGGAATTAACCAAGAAATGAGAATGCTGTAAATGTAAATGTTTGTAATGTAATCAAGTATTGATACCTTGTTGTAAGAATGTTTGTATTCTTACATGCGAAGGTGTAATGATGTTGTATGTTATATGTTGTAGGTGATCTCCTCTTCAATGGTTGAATCCTTGTCTTGAATGCAACACCTAGCCTTGAATGGAGACCTAGAATGCTCAATTGCTTGAAGGAATGCTTGAATGCTTGAATGTTTGAATGTTTGAATGTTTGCCTATCTCTTCCGCCTCTTGCATACATATGTTTCTCCCTCCCTTTTCTGGGAGGGGAAATGTAGTTTATATACTTGTCAATTAGGGTTAGGAGACTGATTTTTCCGACTTTAGGCCGACCTAGGAGCATTATTTTCCAAATTGCAAACTTGAAGACCCGATGCCCAACAAGAGACCGGGCCCAAAATAGGGCCAGGGACCTGGGCGCTGGGCGCCATGGTCATGAGGGACCAGGGCGCTAGGCACCATGGTCCTGAGGGACCAGGGCGTTGGGCGCCATGGTCCTGAAGGACCAGGGTGTTGGGCGCCATGGTCCCACCTCCCGGGACAGCAGGGTGCAAGGAGGATCAGGCCAAGGTGCAGAAAGATGCAGTTTTTGACGTCGTAAACAGGTTTCGGGGTCTCCATTCAGGTTCAACGTTGCGCCGCCATTGTGAAGACCCAAATGCAGTCGAAATTACAAGTGTCGCAATTTTACGACGCTATAGGTGAAATATGAACTGGTATTAGGATAAGTAGATCCATTCCTTTCTCGTCCATTGATATGCTTATAACTCTAACAATCTTATTGTTGAAATAGTTCCATAGATATCTCATTGAAACCCCAAACGTACAATGTATTTTTCAGGAATGATTAATTATGATTATGAAGTGTAATAAGTTGAGTTTTTGGAGATCGATAGGTACAGTCTTGAAGGCTTTTTTGGCATATGAGGTCTTGCATGTTGCAGAAGGGTTTCGTTAGATGGAGTTTGATCTCAAATATGTACTCTTCTCTCAAAGGCTGTGCTGGATTTTCCAACCCATGGAACATAGATATTTATAGCATATTATACATGGTACATGCTATGCCTACTTAGTTTTGTTATTTTAATTGTTGTCTAAGGTAGTGTAAGTTTCCAGATGGTTTTGAACAGTTAAATTCAATCATTGAGGCCCCAATGACCGTTGGTACTTGTTGTGACGTTTTCACACATCGCCCCATTTAAAATGGGGACCCCCTCTTTTTGCTTTTGTTTTGCCTGTTCTTCTCTCTGCTTTTAGGGTTTTGAGTGAGTGAGTTGTCTGTCTGGGCTAGGGCTAAGCCTTAGGAGTTTCTTTTCGATATTTTTCAAGTTGAGTCCAGTCAAATTTTGAAAGTTATTAAGCGTCCTTCCGAAGGTTGATTATTGAAGTAAGGTTAGTCTGTCAGGAAAGTCAGATATGTCTCAGGTTAGGTCTAGTCAGGGTTCTTTTGGGAAAATTCAAATTTTGTCTAAGTGTTAGCATTTTGAAGATGAAATTGTATATTCTTGCTTAGGTAAATTTTGATCAGATTTCGGAGGCAAGATGATGCCTGAAACACAAAAAGTGCTCCCGTCCCTCACTGAAGGACCATGCCACTTTTTCAAGATAACTGATTCCTAGCCTTGAAGATGACCTAACTCTGCCTTGTGAAGTGATTGGAGACCTAAATTTTGAATATTTTAGCCAGAAAGGACAAAAGTGCTCCCGTCCCTCTCCAAGGGACCAGAGCACAAATGTTATTTTATGCATATTTGTCACTGACTTTTCTATTTTGTTTTGTGCAGGGTCTTCCGGAATGATAATTGGACATGACTTGATACTTTTGAAGATTTTGAAGGCACAAAAATGGTGAATTTTGAAGGTTAAAGGCAAAAGTGCTCCCGTCCCTCACTGAAGGACCAGAGCACTTTTCTTTATATGTGCAATTTTAGACCTCTTTTGGACATTAACTTCTATTCATAACATGAAGTAAGATGAAATCTTCTCTAGCAAAGGAATTTCGAGGTGGAAAGTGAGACAATTTGGCTTAGAACGCAAAAAGTGCTCTCGTCCCTCACTGAAGGACTGTACCACTTTTTTCAAATTTGCACTATCTTTGCAAGGTTAAGGTGATTTTATGATTTGAAGAGGTTAAGGGAAGCATGTTTTGTCCATTGAATACAATTTAAGCAGTCTACAACGGAGTAAATCAACCCAAATGACAAAAAGTGCTCCCGTCCCTCACTGAAGGACCGTGCCACTTTTTCAAGTTTCTCTTCTTTTTTTGATATTTTATGGCAAAACTTGGCTCGGATAGGAGGGAGAAAGGATGTTTTATGCCTTGGACGCAATTGAGAGGTTTAAAGAGCAAAAAGTATGCCAAAATGACAAAAAGTGCTCCCGTCCCTCACCAAGGGACCAAGACAAAGTGCTCCCGTCCCTCACTGAAGGACCATCCCACTTTTCTAAAAATACAAATTTCTTGCAAAGGCAAGGCAAGTTGCGTGATTGAAATGAATGAGAGAAGGCAAGATTCATCCATTGAAGATAATTTCGAAGGCTAGCAAAGGACAGATAAGCTTGTAATTGCAAAAGTGCTCTCGTCCCTCATTGAAGGACCATGCCACTTTTTCAAAGTGCTCCCGTCCCTCACTGAAGGACCATGCCACTTAATATGTTATCTTCCCTTTCTCACCAATTTTGGACAAATTGAGACCAAGGCGCAAGTTTGAAAAAGTGTTTAAAATGCCTTGAAGTTGAATTGAGATGTGAGAGTTGCAAATTTTGATGACAACTGGCAAAAGTGCTCTCGTCCCTCACTGAAGGACCGTGCCACTTTTTCCAAATATGACCATTTACCTTGCATTTTGAAATAATATTTTTATTACCAAGGCTCAAGATGGTGTGAAATGTGATATTCTACGCCTTGAGGGTAAATTGAAGATTAATATGATCAAGAATTCATGCAATGGACTCAAAAGTGCTCCCGTCCCTCACTGAAGGACCGTCCCACTTTTTTTGAAAACAACAAATTCCCTCCGAGATTATGCTAAGGCAACGTTGTATGAGATGGGAAGAATCTTCTAAAGCATGGTGAACAAAGGTTTGACTCCAAACAATTGAGAATCCTAGCCTAAAAATGAAAAAAGTGCTCCTGTCCCTCTCCAAGGGACCAGAGCGCTTAAAATGTGCATTCTTTATTTTGCAATATCCCAACGATTAACATCCTCCAAATCGCATGAAATGCCAAAATCATCAACTTCGAAATATTTGGAAAAAATTAAATTAAATTGGCATTTAATAAAAAGTGCATAGCATTTAATAATTAATTTTAAGCCTTAGAAAATCGATTTTTTTATTATTATTAAGGCATTTAAAATTAATTTTTTTTTATTAAATTAAAATTAAAAAAGAGAGCGCTTGAGGTATCATTTTCATTATTTTACTAAGTCGGCCTCTTCCTTTTTAGTTTTATTTATTTTTTGGCCTATTTTCATCAAGTCGGCCTATGGGGAGGTGAAATGGTGAGCGCTCTATATATTTGGGGTGTGTTTTTCATTATTCAAATCATTCATTCATTGTTTCAAGTGCGATTTGGAGAAGCAAGGAAGGAAGTGCGAAAGCTGGCCTATTTGGAGCGAATTTTCCTCAAGTTTTGAAGACTAAAGGTGGTGGAGTTGATGCTTGTAAAGACTAAAGGAGGCGCATTTTGCTAAAGGAAGGATTCCAATCTACATTTCGCCTAGCCAAAATTCACCTCATTTTTGCATCATTTTTTAGAATTAATTCTCAAGTGGAGGTATGGCGAGATCATCCTAGTCGCAATGTTGAGATTTTGAATTTTGAACTTCAAGTTTTTGAAAATTACATGGTTAATTAGGAAATGATAACTCAAGATTTATCATGAAGTTTCCTAATTAAAATCTTAAATCTTCCTTTTGAATCCTAATTTCTACACTTCAAGATACATTATTAATTGTGAAATGTTGTGTAGGTATCAAGATGGCGACTCCCAAGCTTGAAAGATCTACAAGTTGGAAGGCTCTCCTCAAGGAAAATCAAGCCAGATCAAGGACGGTCTCCACAAGAAGATCAAGCAAGGACAACCTTCTTTGATCCAGCATCATCAAGATAAGGGCGACCTCTTCCAATCCAACATTCCAAGGCGAGGTACATCAATCATCTTGCAAATCAAGGACAAAAGGAGTTAGAACAAGGGTTCATTGAAGAAGCAGATAATTTCAGAAGAGTTAATTAAAGATAGCTTCTCAACAACATCAAATTGAATATCTACCAAGCTACAAGTGTCAGACGAGGTGGCATCCTAGTCATCACTCCTCCAGTCGGATTGGTCCACCTCAACAATGTCCAGATTCAATGTACCTAACTCATAAAAGGTAGCACAAACTTCGATGTACCTACCCCGGCTATCCATTGGTGGAATTTTCCAGAGAGGACATGTGTCCAAGCAATACAATTATTTCATTGGTCGAGCATTAAATGTTATGTAATGGTTGTAACAAACCCTAATTAGGGTTTTCATTGTAAAATCTTGGCCATTGATCTCGAATTGATCTCAGCCATCGAATTGTATTATGGGCACTATATAAACCCCGACTCTTCATTTTGTAAAGGAAATAGATAGAAAATAGTTGGAAGCAGTTAGAAGACAGATAGAGAGTAGTTAGAAGGTGATTAGAATAGCAATTAGAGTAGAGTAGAGAGAGAAGGCAAAGATTGTTGCCAAGATGTTGTTGTAAAAGACTTGTAACTTCATTGAAGAAATGGTGAAATTTATGGGTCGATTCGACAATTTGCATGGTCTCTATACTTCTCGTATTTGATTTCATGTTATTAGATGAGTGGAAGAAATGTGCTTGATTGATGGTGGAATTCGTATATCCATACTACTAGCAGTTTGTTGATTGCAGACTTGCCTTGTGTAGTCAACTGGAATCATTCAGCTTAAGCTTAACTTCAATTGTCGCTTCTTTATTGATATGCATCAACCTGATGGTGTCTATGCCGGCAGTGATGATTGGAACATCATAAAGCTTTCCTTCGAAGATCGCACTAACCTTGTGGAGATGTTCCTGTGATGTCAAAACAAAACTTAGTTAGAATTTCATCAAAGATCATTCATTGCTCTTACATTCTTAGTGTTAGGATTAGATTCTTTCCTTGCCCTCATCTTTTTTCCTTTTTTTCCTTTTTCAAAGCTAGTAAGAGCTTGTGTTCCAGCAATATTCAAAGCAGATCAGAAGTTCAGTCATCAAATGTAAGTCCCCTTGTGATTCCAGCAAATCACATCATACCACAGAGAGCTTATCCACACGTAGAGACCCTACATACAAGAACCTTGAAGTCATCCTGATTGATCCTTTTCCGCGATATCTTCAGCAATCAGAGGCTTTATTCAAGAGAGGATAAGGTACCCTTGGGTATTTTATTTTGTGTTTGATAGTGTACAAAATACACGTCAACAGTACTTCAAAAAGTAATTACACAGTTAAGGAAGGTGCACTGATTTTTATAAGGCACTTGTGCTGCATGAATTTTTAATTGGACAACACCTCTCAAATAAAGCATCTATTTTTACATTCTTTTGCAACTGTCCTAGTATGAAATGCTATTCTCATCTCATACTGCAAATGATTGTATTGGTTGTGCAGTTTGAGTGCATGGGGTATGTCATCATGTTGGGTTTTTCAATTGACTATGAAGGGTTTGACCTTCATATATTTAATCTGTTTTCATGTATTATATTAGTCTGAATGGTTTCCATCTCATCTTGCTAGGGTTTCAATGCACATCACTTTTTTATGAGAAGTACCTATCAGAATAATATATTTATAATTAATTAGTTAATGGCCAATAATGTAACATAATGTACATATTAGTTAGTTTCTATTTTTCTTTTGTTTACGATTGTTTCTTAATAGAAACATCGTCTTCATGAATGCTATATGTACATCTCTATTCTTTTAATAAAATAATTGCATTCCATGAACATGGTATCAGAGCGGGAAAATGAAATCCGTTTTTCTAAAAATTTCGAATGAAATTATTTCTAGCTTTTTGAAAAATGATTTTTTTTCTCTAAGCAGATTTATCTCTTTGGGCTAGGGCACGATTTTAAATCTTCAACAGGTAGAATTTTTTTCCAACGACGGTGGTTTTTTAATCTCTTTGGCGACACAATTTTTTGCCTTTTTTTTTCTTTTCATCGACTTCTCTTCAACCTTCGCGATTCTTTTTTCAAAGTTTTTTTATGTTTAATCTTCTACGTCATCACATTTTCTCACGCGACTTGCAATGGATCTGTGTCCATGGCTTCGTGGCAATGTTTGGGTCAACGACTCAATTTTTTGTGTGTGGGTTTTTGGCGACTTGCGCCGCATCTGGGCCCGTTGCCACTCTCTTTTGTCCGCAATTTTTGTACCAACGAAGCACCTAAGATTTTCGTTTAACCCTTTGTATTCTCTGCAACCTAGGGTTTTCTTTGATGCCCACATTTTCTAAAAATCTGTGCTGATTTTTTCATGTTTTTCAAAAAATCGTGATATGCTTTCAGCCGGGTAGGGTTTTTGATAAATCCTTTGATTTTTTTGCCAGAATTAATTTTCAATAGCAGGTTCCTTGTGGGTTTTTTACAAAGATTTTTGGGGGTTAGTTTTTTTTGGGTCTATCAAAATCCATACCTTGGATTTGTGTCAGTCGTACTTCTTTCAGTCTCAAAGTGTGTACGTGAATCTGCCTTAGTTTTTGCATTGGGATTTGTGCCTTGGGTTTTGTGCTCTTCAGAAATCAATTTTTAGCATCTTCTCTAAATTTTGTTTTCCATGTCTCGAAAAGCGTGCAAGATGGCGTCTTTGACTAACATAATGTTGGAAGGCAGTAACGATTTAACGACAAAAATTACAATTCCTGGAAGCATTGAACGATGACCATCTTCGAATATTGCTGCCTTTATGCAATCGTTTTGGGTATGGAATTTCGTCCTACTACAGCTGGACAGGACCAGGTTGAAAAGTCGTGATGCTAATAAAACTCTCTGATATTGATGATCAACTGCCTCAAGTGCCTTCTGGCAAGACATCTGTAGAGATTTGGACTATTTTGAAGGATCTCCATGAGACATTAGACAAGAGCCATGTGTTCTTTCTGAAGAACTAGTGATTTTCTATCATGATGGATGAGCATATGTCCTTATAGGAACATCGGACGAAGATTAAGGACATTCGAGATTAGCTGGAACCAATCGATCGGAAAATGGAGGAAGAGGATATGGTAGTCATCACCTTGAAGAGTCTACCTAAATCCTATGAACACTTTATAGAAACGCTCAATATTACTTCAACTAATGTTGACTTGAAGTTTCCAGAGTTGTGCACCAAACTTCTGTAGTAGGATCGTTGGAAACAACAGTTTGATAGCAATGCCACTTCATCCTCCACAGGTACGAGCCTTCGCAGCCAAATCCTTTCACAAGGATAAAGGCAAATCTTAGTCCTCTCAGTAGAAAGGCCCTAGTCAGTCTCAGGATAGCTCGAAGAAGAAAAAAGTTCAGTGTAACTACTGCCACAAGTATGGTCCCTTGATAAAGGACTATTGGAATCGTTTGGCTTCCAAACAGCAGAAGCAAGAGGGTCTCAGCCTAAGGTCAATGTCTCAGAGCACTCATAGCATAAAGAATCTACATTTTATGCTTTCATGGCAAAAAGACCTGTAGATCATGTGAAATCTTTTGCTTGGTACATAGACTCTGGTGCATCTCGACTTTCTGTTTAAGAAAGTACACCCACATTTTACGATTGAAATCATCTACAAAAAGAAAGAAATACGTAGAACTAGTAATAGAAGGTGTATTCATTGGTCCACATACATCGGCGTGAACTAACTATAGTACCTTGGAGGCTCGCCATGAGTCGCCATCCTTGAATGGAGTCTTGTGCTGCTTCCCAGCCTGAAAAGCTCCGCAAACTTGCTGATCTTGAGTCTAAATCTTAGTTAAGCCATGAACTAAATTTTTACGAATAAGTTGAGCAAGATAATGAATGTTTAGGTGGCTGTGCCGCTGATGCCAGAGGTTGCTGATAGAAGATGATTTAGCTGCAAAGGCATGCTCCAGAGAATCACTCGTATCTACAAGTCTGTATAGACCATGATCCTCGATGCCAACGACCACGGTAGTGCGTGTCCCACTATCAACAGTTGAACACTTGTGTGAATTGAATAGAACATCAAGTCGAGGAGAGTGCCACATAATCTGGCTCACGAAGAGAGGGTTTAGTTCCATGCCAGGAACGTAGTATACGTTAAGGAAAATGAGATTCCTCCCACCAGACTGATTCTAAACGTTGCCCTTGTCGACAACAATACACTCTTCACCTCCTCCAAAAATGATTGAATAAGTGAAATGTGAGAAGTCTGTGTACCAATAACGCCGATGAGTGAAGTGTTTAGATGGACTAGAGTCTATGTACCAAGCAAAAGATTTCACATGATCGACACGTCTTTTCGGCATGAAAGCATAAAATGCAGATTCTTTTAATAAAATAATTGCATTCCATGAACAGTTTCCCATAATTGCTCTTGCAAGATTGTTGAATCCATAACAATGATTGTATTTAAGTTTCAAAGTCCCATCAAGGATTTTGACCACAGGTTTGTGTATCATTTATAGAGGCATTGTATTGTTGGAGAACTTGCTAATTGAGAGTCGGAATTATTGCACAAGGCTACAAAAGAATTGAATTCGTATATCTAAAGGTTATGCAAACCAACTTTCTCCAAAAGAAGATTAAAAATCATTTTCATATTTTGAGAAACCATGAAAAAATCAGCTAGTTAAACAATATTTTATCAGTAATAAGTTTTAAATTATAATTATACTTCCTACTTATTTCTCTGCATGCATCTCACAAATCCTACACATTGGAAAATGAACTTTCACAAACTTGAAGTATAATCTATTTAAGGGGCATTCCAATAGAATCGTAATATGCCTATAACTACTTTTATTTGGTGGCCCTTAGAATGAGGAGGGGATGCATCTAATTATCAATTCTTGCTGTAATCCAATTTACTTACCTAACTAAAAAAGTTGTTGAAAAAGTTACTAATCTCATTTCAATTTCTTTTTGTATCTCACATTTGATCAAAATGATAAGCATGCATTACAATGGTAAATATCTTTTACAAGTTGCACGATACAAGGCAAGGTAGTTGGATAGTTATTGTTGTCACTTCGCGCCTCCCTTCATTTTCCTTTAGTTATAGCCTATTTGAGAAATCTTAATGGGATTATCATGTTCAAATATGCCTTTGGTGGTTGTGATTTCCTTTCTCAGACTTTAGTCAAATACCCATTTGAAAAGAATTCCAAAAGTGACTAAGTCTAGGGGTGTATTCTTTTTTTCGTTCCTTGTTAGGTTGTGGGTCTTGACAAGAGCTTGTTGGTTCCAAGTCCCTCCCCATTCCTTGCTTCCCTACTTCCTCCTTTTGTTTGTTGTTGGGCCATGGGTCCCGACAAGAACTTGGAACCAAGTTACTAGTTCCAAGTTCGTCCTTGTTCCCCACTCCCCACTTATTCTAAGTTCCTTGTTTTGTTGTAGGTCTCGACATGAACTCGTCATTCCTTGCTTTCGCTTTCTTCTCAAATTCCAATTGGAACTTAGGACCCTATGGGAACCTGGAACTAAGTTCAAGGTCCCTATTTCTTTTCGGCTCTTGTTGCATGTTGAATTTTGCCAAGTTTAAAATTTCTCTCTTGGGCTTGATGCTTGTCATTGTAGTTCTTTTAGTTTTGAGCTTATTTTCCAATTAGAACCCATGACTTGATTGGAACCTATTATTGAGTTCCAAGTTCTAGCTTCCTTCTGCCTCTTGATTTCTCCTCGCAAGTTAGATTTCATCTTCCAACCCAAAAATAGGCCACTAATGTTGTAGTGAATCTTGCATCTACCGGATCTCAATCCATGGAGATCTAGAAAGGATTTTTGATGTATTTTCCACAACTTTCAAGGGAGGAACAACACCCATGCTCCCTTTATCAATTGTAGGCTCCTTTTTGTTAGAGCCTTTCTATTAAAGTAATATTGTTTTATAATGGTCATTTAAGTCATTTAGTTAGTTTTAAGTAACTTTCTGTTCTACGAAGATTCTCAAGTTATTCTCGAGTAAGAACGTCATTGCATGTTGCTCCTGTGGCTAGGGCTCATAAGGGAGCGAAGCTTCTTGTAGGGAGATTTTAGACCTTTGCGCGTGTGAGTTGGGCTTCTTTGTCAAACGGTGCTATCCGTAGGCTTGGCTTTCCCAGCCGAGAAAGGAAGGGCGTGGTTGGGTTTGGGTTCAAATGACCGGGCAATGGTGTGGACAAGGGTTTCACTACAGCGTGGCCAAGTCAGGGGAAACGTTCCTTGTATGAATCTGTTAAAGGAGAAGAATGGGGTAAAGGGACCAATCATGGTAATGAGAAGGATTTGCGGGTTTGTGAGGCTGATCGAGTTACCAGCAAATAGAGTGTCTCATGCGGCCGACAAAGGTGAGTCCTCTGCAATGACAACGCCCTTGATGGCTAAGTCTGTCACAGTTAACTTGACAGAGGAGATAGAAAAAGAAGTTGAGCATAATGAAAAGGTTTTTTAGGGTTAGGGCTCATTGGATGTTTTAGAGGGTTATGGCCAAGTTTTGGGGATCTCCACCAATGGATTTCTGTTCATTGGGAACCTATTGTGGATAGGTGTGTGCAGATTTATCCACATGTTCGTGGCTTCTTTGTTGTTTTTGAAAATGAGATGGACAAGAACAAGATTCTTGGCGACAGTCAATGGTGTTGGGAGGACAGTCGCCCATTGATGCTGAAACCATGGCATCCGACCTTTAACCTGTTGTGACGTTTTCACACATCGCCCCATTGCAAATGGGGACCCATGTTTTTTGCTTTTTAGGGTCTGTTTTCTAGGTCTTTTAGGGTTTTGTTAGTTAGCCTTTTGCATTTTTGAGTGTTGTCGGGGAGATCAATAGGATAGCAAGTCCTGTTGGAGTGAAGTCCTGATCCTGAAAATTTGGCTAAGTCTGAAAGTCCTGATCCTGAAAATTTGGCTAAGTCTGAAAGTCTTGATCCTGAAATTTGGCTAAGTCTGGAATGTCCTGATCCTGAAATTTGACTAAGTCTGGAAACTGAAAAACCTCAAAAAACTAGATTTTGCAATGTAACTCCTGGAGGTCTGAAACCACTCTCAAACATCCTGAAAGTATATATGGAATATAACTTAAAGTATAAGTGATACTTAAATGTTATATTCCATAAAAATTATCCTGATAGAGAGTTCAAAAAGTCAAATTTCGCTCCTGTCCTTCACTGAGGATCCAGAGCGAATTTCGCTCCTGTCCCTCTCCAAGGGACCAAGGCGAAGCGCTCCTGTCCCTCACCAAGGGTCCAGGGCGAAAAGGCTTATTTGAGTCATTCCTGACCTTGTTTGGTCAAATTGAAACATCAAAGACACAATGAAGGACGAAATGAGCATGATAGAGCATCCAGACTTGACAATGAAATGATGAAGTTTTTTTGCCTAGAAGGTCAAATTCGCTCCTGTCCCTCACTGAAGGACCAGAGCGCTTTTCTTTATATGCACAATTTTAGACCTTTTTTGGACATTAACTTTTATTCATAGCATGAAGTAAGGTGAAATCTTCCCTAGCAAAGGAAATTTGAGATGAAAATTGTAGTGATTTGGCCTTGAGGACAAAAATCGCTCCTGTCCCTCACTGAAGGACCGGAGCTTGATTTTCAAATTTGCACTGTTCTTGCAGGATCAGGACAATTTTATGATTGGAAGAGATCAAGGAGGGCATGTTTTGTCCATTGAATATAATTTAAGCAGTCTATAAAGGAGTAAATCAACCCAAATGACAAAAAGTGCTCCCGTCCCTCACTGAAGGACCGTGCCACTTTTTCAAGTTTCTCCTATTTGTTTGATATTTTATGGCAAAACTTGACTTGGATGGGAAGGATGAAGGATGTTTTATGCCTTGGACGCAATTGAGAGATTTAAAGAACAAAAGGGTACACCAAGATGTCAAAAGTGCTCCCGTCCCTCACTGAAGGACCGTCCCACTTTTCCAAAAGTGCTCCCGTCCCTCACTGAAGGACCGTCCCTCTTTTCTAAAAATACAAATTTCTTGCAAAGGCAAGGCAAGTTGCGTGATTGAAATGAATGAAGGAGGGCAAGATTCATCCATTGAAGATAATTTGGAAGACTAGCAAAGGACGAATTGGCTTAAAAATGAAAAAGTGCTCCCGTCCCTCACTGAAGGACCGGAGCTTGAATTCCGAATTTGCATTATCCTTGCAAGATTTAAGCGATTTCGCGATTTGAGGAGGACAAGGAAAGTATGTTTTGCTCGTTGAATATAACTTGAATGGGCCACAATGGAGAAAATCGACCCAAGTTGCAATAGGCGCTCTTGTCCCTCTCCAAGGGACCAGAGCGAAGTTATCAAAATTCATTATTTTTTGCCTTATTTTAGCAAATCGCACTAGATGCCAAGTTCGCCAAAAAACTTCGAAATATTTAAAAAAATTCTAATTAAATTGGCATTTAATGAAAATCGCATAGCATTTAATAATTAATTTTGAGCCTTGGAAAATCGTTTTTTTTTATTAATTGAGGCATTTCGAAATTAATTATTATTAATTTAAAATTTAAAAGAAGAGCGCTTGAGGTATTATTTTTATTCATTTTTATCGAGTCGGCCTCTTTTTTTAATTTTATTTATTTTTTTTGCCTTTATTTGCAAAGTCGGCCTATGGGGAGGTGAAATGGTGAGCGCTCTATATATTTGGGGTGTGTTTTTCATTATTCAAATCATTCACTCATTGTTTCAAGTGTGATTTGGAGAAGCAAGGAAGGAGGTGCGAAATCTAGCTTGTGTGGAGCGAATTTCTACCAAGTATGGAGACTAAAGAAGGCGAAATTCATCTTGAAGGCTATTGGAGAGGCGTATTTCTTGCTAGATTGGAGGATAATTTCCAGATTTTTGAAGACATTTGAAGGCGAATTTCCAGATCTTGAAGAAGCTAGTGGAAGATGGAGTTGTCTTCCAAGCTAAAGGGGGCGCATTTTGCTAAAGGGAGTCTTGATCTACATTTTGCCTACCGAATTCTCCTATTTTTGCATCATTTTTTAGAATTAATTCCCAAGTGAAGGTATGGCAAAATCATCTTGACACCCTTATTCAAGGTTTGATTTTTTAGACATTTTTTGGAAAAATCTAAGTATTACATGGTTAATTAGGAAATGATAACTCAAGATTTATCATGAGGTTTCCTAAACTAAAATCTTGAATCTTCCTTTTAAAAGTTTGATTTTTAGATTTCAAGATATATTACTAATTTTGAAATGTTGTGTAGGTATCAAGATGGCGACTCCCAAGCTGGAGGATCTACAAGTCGGAAGGCTCTCATCAAGGAAAATCAAGCCAGATCAAGGACGGTCTCCTCCAGGACGATCAAGCAAGGACAAGGGCGACCTCCTCCAGTCTAGCATCGACAAGGACGGCCTTCTTTGGACTAACGTCATCAAGGGTGACCTCTTCCAATCCAGTATTCCAAGGCGAGGTACATCAATCATCCTGCACATCAAGGACACAAGAAGTTAGAACAAGGGTTCGTTGAAGAAGCAGATAGTTCCAGATGAATTAATTAAAGCTAGCTTCTCAACAACATCAAGTTGAATATTTACCAAGTTACAAGTGTCAGACGAGGTGGCATCCTAGTCATCACTTCTCCAGTCAGTGTGGTCCACCTCAGCATTTCCAGATTCAATGTACCTAACTCATGGAAGGTGGCACAAACTCCGATGTACCTACCCCAGCTATCCATTGGTGGAATTTTCTAGAGAGGACATGTGTCCAAGCAATACAATTTTATCATTGGTCAAGCATTAAACGTTATGTAATGGTTGTAACAAACCTTAATTAGGGTTTTCATTGTTGAATCTTGGCCATTGATCTCGAATTGATCTAAGCCATCGAATTGTATTGAGGGCACTATATAAGCCCTGGCATTTCATTTTGTAAAGGCAATTTAGAAATAGTTAGAATATAATTGAAAGCAGTTAGAAGACAGATAGAGAGTAGTTAGAAGGTGATTAGCTAGTTGATAGAATAGCAATTAGAGTAGAGTAGAGAGAGAAGGCAAAGATTGTTGCCAAGATTATGTTGTAAAAGACTTGTAACTTCATTGAAGAAATGGTGAAATTTATGGGTCGATTCGACAATTTGCATGGTCTTTATACTTCTCATGTTTGATTTCATGATTAGATGAGTGGAAGAAATGTGCTTGATTGATGGTGGAATTCGTATATCCATACTACTAGCAGTTTGTTGATTGCAGACTTGCCTTGTGTAGTCAACTGGAATCATTCAGCTTAAGCCTAACTTCAATTATCGCTTCTTCATTGATATGCATCAGCCTGATGGTGTCTATGCCTGCAGTGATGATTTGAACATCATAAAGCTTTCCTTCGAAGATCGCACTAGCCTTGTGGAGATGGTCCTACGATGTCAAAACAAGACCTAGTTAGAATTTCATCAAAGATCAATCATTGCTCCTACATTCCTTAGTATTAGGATTAGATCCTTTCCTCGCCCTCGTCTTTTCTCTTTTTTTTCAAATCAAAGCTAGTAAGAGCCTGTGTTCCAGCAATATTCAAAGCAAATCAGAAGTTCAATCATCAAGTGTAAGTCCCCTTGTGATTCCAGCAAATCACATCATACCACAGAGAGCTTATCCACACGTAGAGACCCTACATACAAGAACCTTGGAGTCATCCTGATTGATCCTTTTTCGCGATATCTTCAGCAATCAGAGGCTTTATTCAAGAGAGGATAAGGTACCCTTGGGTATTTTATTCTGTGTTTGATAGTGTACAAAATACACATCAACATAACCCTATGTCGGAATCCTTTGAGTGGATTCCTTTGTGGGTTAGGCTTCCTAATCTTCGCATGTAATTTTGGTTTGATTCTTGCTTTGAAGCTATAGGGAATTCTTTAGGTAACTTCTTGATGACTGATGTAGGGTCTAAGGAAC